>NC_064001.1:10007500-10323333 GCF_932276165.1 Plutella xylostella
TAAGTGTAATTAACACAAATCATAATGTTTGGATTGCATTAACGCGATGTCGAGCATCGAGATCGCATTGGAGTTCAGCATGGATACGTCATCAGACGATTTTGCGTTTAACGCGAATGATAATAAAATTGCGTTCAGCTTTGTTCCGTGCGATACACGTGGATTCTTAGAGTTAGAGAATATTAAACTTAAAGTTAATGATGATAGGGTGGATTTCGTAGAAGTGGTGGCGAGATGTGGCGCGGACCCCCGCTGCGTGGTTTGTTGCAGTTGTCGGTGATGCAATTGGACTCGGTATCAGTTATGGTCAAATGCACGTTTCCCCTTCGTCCTGCAAATGCGCCTTCGCTAAAAGTGAGGCAGCTCAGACAGTTAAGGATACCTGAGATCACGACCAGGCTAAATAAGCAACTCGAGGAAATGTTACATAAACGTTGCATTTAAATTTCTACTCATTATACTGAAAACAGATAAGTATCTTTAGATGACCAAATGGTGTAGTGGTTAGTCCAAGTCGAATTTTGCGGGTTCGATCCTGATATCCAGATGATCCAGACATTTGTTTAAAGACAGATATTTGTACTCGGGTCTTGGTTGTTCATATGTATCTATCTACATATTTCTGTGTAAATATACCCATATTACAGGCTCTGCCTCGATTAGGGTCTGATAGCAGTGTATGTCCCTACATATCATTTCTACAAAAATATAAATGGATTTGAATATTAGATTAGCCAACGAGGACGTTTATGTTCTGTCTACTATTTTCTACAGTGCAAAATCCTAATTTCGCAGCACCCTTTTAAGGGAGACAGATGAAAGATTATGAATAAGGCAGCCGTATAAATCCTTTCTTGGAAGTGCTTGCAAATTAATTGGATTATTAAGATACTTTATAATGTGGAAATGTGAAGGCCTAAAGTAAAGGGCATCTTGTTTATGATAACATGTAGTAGCGATGTATGATTCAATTTACTTGTCAGGTTTGATGGTTAGATCCTGATTTAATTATAAGTAGTTATATGGTTTAAATTATGAATTGGCGCCATGTTAGGATTAATCAATGATTAATTTGTTATGTTAGCATTATGAGTTGACCCTTCGTCTATGTGAGTGTAGGACACATTTCTGTAAGAGTGTTGCTAATGTTCTTAAACATTTTAATTATTATACTTCATGTGAATCGTACATGTATAAAATCCACGGGAATAAAAATAAATAGGCTGCAGTTTACCTATTGAATTCCATGGAATATTAAAGCTACTACTGTAACCACATAAAAACGACAAAACTCTAATAAAAATGAATGAGACAGGGACTTCCTCACCCGATTGCCATTTAAAAAACTCTTGATTATGAGAACTCTAAAGTGACGATTTGGTCATAATTAAATTAATACCGTAATAATGTGGAGAGAGACCAATAAAAACGGTCTCTAATTATCGCGTTTCACACTTCGAGTGTGTTGAAATAATTACCACGTTTCTCATGAAATAGTCGGCCTTTGTAACATAGGAAATAGGCCCACTGTAGCGTATTATTTTGAGGCTTGAAATTTGGGTCGAGATTATATTTTATAATTTTTGTCTGCTTAGGCATAAAAGTTATTGTATAACTCTCCAATAGCGATACGTATAATAAAGTCATGAGATGAAACAAGGCATAACTAGATTTCCATGTTATGCTGAATTCTCGTTGTTTAGGATTTCAGTATTTGCTTATATACTTAGGTTGATATACTTAAGTGAGAATATGGGCCAAAAAGGTTTGATTTAAACGTATTAGTAACTTATAAAGGTATTGTAACTTTATAATGTAATCCCTGAATCAATGATAGATAATTATCATTAGTTTTATTGATAAAATTTTATTTCCTCCATTTCTTTTTGTTTTTACAATATTGCCTACTAAATGTTGCGGCCGCTGTATAAGATCCTTTCGGGTCATTTGATCCAATAAAATAACACTAAGAGCTATAAACAGTTTTATGGTTTGTAAACGATTTGTTTTAGGAAGCTAAGGATCAACTTTAATGGCCATCGCGACCGGAAATTCGACGGCTTTCAACAAAACGATAGTTTACAATGTGAAATTTGATTAAATATTATGTGTTATGACTGTACAATATTCAATTAAGTATTATGTGTGATACAGGGTGTCCATGTCCACGATAAACTTGGTTTGATAGCCTAGGTAAAGGACTACCTAAACAATATAGAATATGTTCCGAAAAAATCAGCCTTCCTCAAGTAATTTTAGATTTAGTTGTTTTTTGTAAAACTATAATAATGGGTTTTAATAAAGTTTTTATTGTTTGTTCTGGATATGTGTTCATCTCATACCTGGATAGTTGCTACTAGGTAAGTAGTAAGTACGTAAGGACAAATGGAGGGTCACTCTGGCTTGAAAAAAACGGACGTATGCCATAGAGTCGTGGATCACCCAGCAGTGCTTCAAAACTTAAAGTTTTTCGTAAGATAGAGCGAACCACCGTAGTGCAAACCTGAATTATATATTCTATACAAACAGCGTAACTTTGTACTTTATTTACTCCCATTTGAAAATGTTAACTAGTTGTGTATGACTGGTGCTGTCATTGCCCTCTTATTTAGTAACAGTGAGGTTTGCGAGTATTTATTCCAAAATTAATTTTACGCGTTGAAATTTATTTCACATTATGGGGGATTTATTTATTTTCGTGTACGCACTGAATTTAAACGTTGTGAGTCTACGGACGTTTATAGGTACCGCTAACGGTTTTATAATAAAGAGACCTTTTATCTTAAGCAAGAAAAAAACCATTTTTAAAACTACTTACAATGTGTGTATAGTGTATAGCACAAACGAAAATGTACTTGAGATTTCAAAACTAGATAGCTGAATTATTCTATTGAATTATTCTGTGGTCTAGACCCTGGGAAAGAACATAGGCTACTTTTTATCCCGGAATTCCCACGGGAAAACTTTTTAAGGCGAAGCGAAGCGCGCGGGAACAGCTAGTTTTTTATATGGATGAAGTTCTCAGTTAATAGTTGAACAATAAAGTGACCCTGGAATGTTTCCTTCAGTAGAGCAATTTCTAAATAAGATACGAAAAGAGCGCCGCGGCAAGGCCACCGACTGACTGCTAGGAACTATATTTTAACCTAGGTATTACACTGGCCTGCAAAAATAAGTAAGTACTCACTGTAGACTTGCAATAACTAAATAAATATATGTACCTACCTCTAACTTCAAACCACGTAACATTTCCTTTTTTTATTCTTGTAAAAATAACTTAAGAATGTTAATAGTACTTATTAACTGTATGGACTTGACACGTTTTTAGGGATTTAAAAGTTTCTTGGAACAAAAAATTTAAGAACGACCTCATCCTCTTCCGGTTCACAAAACTAGTCCCACTAATACTATAGAGGCGAAAGTTTGCGACTGTGTGAGTGTGTATGTGTGTTTTTTACTACTTCACGTCAAAACGGCTGAACCGATTTTAATGAAATTTAGTAGTGACTTAGCTGACACCCTGGAATAACACATAGGTTAATTTTTATCGCGAAAATCCCACGGGAAACCTTTTTAAGGCGAATCTTGATTTAAAAGGAATATGGAATTGAAAAGCGTAGTACCTACCTAGTTTTGCAGCCCAGTGTAGTTATTTATCCACGAATCCAATTACAATTATTATAATATTTTCCATTAGTGGCAGACAGTGATATTATTTATTGTCTGTTTACTGCGTGTAGTTTGTTAAAAAGATATCATCTGGAATAGCTATGTAGGTATATGTATTTATTTGTTAATCCCACTTCAAAAGACTAACGTGGTATCATCGACTATTGGCGAACTCATTTATAATTAACTGTGAAATTAAATATATAGTTTTTTTTTTTTTTTGTTGACTCATATATATTGGTAAATTTTAAGATATTTTTTATCATAGAGATATTTAGATAACTTTTTATGCGATTTTGTACATTAAAAGTGCCATAATTACAAGATACATAGAGCTTCCACTATGTTATTGTATTTTTGACGTTTCCTTATGTCTGGTAAGTAAAGTTGGTTTTTCTTTGCAGTCGTCAAATATGTATGGGATTTCGAATGTCTAAAAACCAATAATAATATAATGGACAGAGTATAGTCATGCGATACGATACCACATTTACCCAGTTTCTTTCTTTAGTAAATCTGTGAACTGTCACTTCGTTTATAATATGAGCCACTGATGCCTGAAATAAAGGGTTATTATTGTTATGTTGTGTCCATGGGGTCCCGGGAATTTGGAAGGCGTGCATGGGGCCGAAGTTAACATGTAGAGGCCTGTTTGACAACATAAATCTATATGAAATGTGACTACATATTATTATTGCGACTTAAGAAGGACTTAAGTTCTTGCTTCAGCGAATCACAGCATTCACAGCTATGCTTACTTAACTTGGAATTATCATGTGTGAAACGGATAAGTCATTGACGCACAACCAATTCATATGAGCATCTCAATATGTATTTAAGTCACATTGGTATCTTACATTAGTCATATTCTTCACCGTAATAACTACCGATATAGTACTTAAGGCATGGTATACTAGAATTTTACTACACGTTATAGTAAACCAAAGTAATGATTGCAAAAGAATGCTAATTAAAAACTTATCATCACACGTTTTGTCTTGAAACATTTACGTAAGTCAAATTGTGACGCATTTAAGTACGACATATTTATAATAGACATTATGTGCTGCGTTTATTTATGACTACCGTTCTGACCGAAAAAGATGGATACTATAGGTTTATAATCACGGGTAGGAATAATAAGTCCCCTCGGGTGACGTATTATCTATTTAACTCTATCATTCATCAATATTATAACAATTATTTGGGCTAGTTTTTATTACACAAATTACTCGTAATTCCTTTGTAAACATTAATACATTTTAATAATCCTCTGGTTGCCTGGCTGCTTCTATCTGTGGTTGTTTTGCGTGTAAGTAGGTATGTTTGAATAGAAATGCACCTCATTAGTGTAGGCGGTCACTGGTGTAGTCTGGGATAATGGATATAGAATGAGGCGCTCATTGCTGCGGATTGAATTTGATAAAATTACCAAAGATAAAAGTATTATTTATTTTTATAGAAACATTGATCATGTAGATCCAATCATCATCTTAGTAAAACAAACAGATGTAAAAAATGGCCTCTTCGTTTTAAAATATTATGTCAAATCACTGGAGAATTTAAAAGAGAATAACGAAACCTACGTTTATTTGTTTTTAATTTTAGTAGAGATCTTTTCCCCCTGCATATAATAAAAGTTTTCTAATGCACAGTAATTTCATGGACGGCTGCAAATATTTACACTGTATAGTGCATTGTTACTTTAAAATTAATAGGGCTTTTCAATTTCTACTGAAATTCGTAACAATACCAGGTTTCATTGCCTTGTAACGGAAAATTGAAATTGTACTTATTTAAAAACCCAGACCACCATATGTAGCTTCACAATGCCTTTAAGTACTTATATACGATACTCTTTATTTACACATGTACGATGTACGTACATAAATATTTATGTATGTGTATAGGTAAATAGGGCTAGAAATCGTAGCTATCCCAACAAGTAGGTAGGTTTTTATAGGAAAACTTAACTATATGACAAGAATACATTAATAAAGACGAAATATAAAATACGTTAACGTTTAACGCCATGCCAAATATGCCAATTTTAACTTTTTTTTATATTTTTCAGTTTATGTGCTGCAGTCTGTAAAAACTAGCATGGACTACCTACTTACTAACTTTTCCCACACTAATTAACTGTAGCTAACTTAATATTGACAGACAAACTGACTATTGTACGGACACGAGCAAGAGCCTCGGTGTAGGGCTGTTTGAACTGTCACTTTGACAGCCACTGTTGACAGTAGCAACATTACACTTCAAACTGTTTGGGGTTCCGTAAGCGAAAATTACTCTCGTTTTGGCTGACATTACTTACATGTTTTTTCAAAGGATGTTGCAATTGATATTGCCTATATTCGACAAATTCCCCTTGTTATACCGATGATGCTGTATATAATGTGCAAATAGTTTATTGTATTTTATGATCCACTGACGGTTAATAGATGAAATAAAAAAAACTTTACCTATAATAGATTGATAGTATGTTTATTCATGAAAACGGAAATGGATCCCAAGTGATTGCTAATGCCGTTATTTAATTGAGGTGTTACATTTACACTCACGGGCAATGAAATAGTTCCACTCACAAAATGCTGACACCAAACGACCCCAATTTTTTCAAACATTTATTTTAAAATGTGTACAAAATATTACCGTATTTTGTTGATAATATCCTGATGCTCTGATAAATGTACTTGAATGTTGCAGAAAGCATCATTAAGCTAGCCTTTTTCGTTAAAGAGCCAATTTGTGTTTTTCTCAGTGGAACCTTTTTATTGCCCGTGAGTGTATATAAGCATAAATAATATTAAAAAGGGATTACCAATCGATATTCGATTTTTAACATGTAGTAAACTTAAGTAAATAACTGAAAATGCCAAAAAGTCTTTATCCTGACTTTACAGATGGACTGTAAATACCGATAGAACCCTTCAAAAGACTTATTGGTTATAATAACGTCGAAATTGATAATAAACAGTGTTGGGTGACTTGGATGGCGTCATCGTCAGTGCTAAGGGTATTGTAAGAAATCTCTGTCAATATTTTCCCAATACTACCGCGAGTGTTTGGTTACAATAAGTACAATCGCATTGTCTGAGGTGTCAGTTTGAGAAGTACAATGAACGTGTTTAGGGATCTCTGGGAGACAAATAATTGAATTGCAAGAAAACATCTGACAGTCGGGTTGCCCACTTACCCGACAACTCTCTCAGCACAAGCTTGCTTTTGTTGGGGTCCACCAACCCGCACTAGGCCAGCGTGGTGGACAAGGCCTAAAGCCTTCCTTCATTGGAAGGAGACCCGTGCCCCAGCAGTGGGGACGTGATGGCTCGTGATGATGATGAAGAAAGGCTTTGCTTTTTTCAATCATTCGTTCTATGTGAGCTTGTAAGTAGAAGAACACATGTATGAGCATTGTGCATATCAGTGCTCTCGGCTAGCTGAGGTAGCGAATATTCGACAAAGTCGAGTCCAACCCATCACTCACAAAGTATACAAGCTGACATATTTCCTTATGAGCACCACACAAAACCCATAGCGAATAATAAACTCATAATCTTTATTAACTTCCTACTTCATACTTTTATCGGACTTCTAAAGTCCCGACTTTATTACCCTGACTCGTCAGGTATTTTAGCGCTTATTACAGCTGCATAAGGCTTGTTACTTGGGTGCTGGTTATCAAGGATTGCTATCACAAGTATGTGAACCTGAGTCGGAGGAGGTTCGTGGAACTACGCCGCGTGTGCGACCTCGCAGACATTACTGCGGTCTAGACTGTGTCACAGACTCAATACCACACGTTCAAAAGGGTGAGTGTATATAGAATCGGGGTTATTATAAGATACATTTGTGTGTTTCTGCGACTCTCTGGGGAGTGACTACAGAAATTAAAAAACTATCGAACGAGAGTTGTCTATCGGTAATTTAGAAGCAACGATACGGTCCTGAACTTAGTTTTACGGCCTTTTCGCTCGCTTTTCTGTGAAGGAAGTACAAAACAAGCATCCATAAATACATTATATAGTTATTAACAAATTATTCTTTGCAGGATATCTAGTAGGTACAGGTACGGTTAAGGTTATAACGAAAAGTTTGACCAACCGTACATAAGTAAATAGGCAATAAGTAAGTAAGCAATCAATTATGCGACATAAAATAATCTCAAGTATTAAACGCAATTATGCACTAGGTATAATTTCGTTACGGTTCTCAAACATTAATGAGTGTACAAATCACTTCCTTCAGTGACTGCGTTTGGCCTAGGTAGGCTCGGCTATCGATTAAGCACTATATGGGTCCTAGGTCAAAGTCCTTTATGGTCAGCTTGAGTTATGGCTAGGCAATCTAGGTATGGCTGAGAAATTAAGTTTAGTCTGTAGAGCTTTTAATTAGTTTGTATGTGTGTGCAAGGAATAACAATTGAAAGTGAAGATAGTTATGTAATCATCACGACCACGAATGAAGGAAGGGTTTTAGGCCTAGTCCACCACGCTGGCCAAGTGCGGGTTGGTGGACCCCAACACAAGCAAGCTTGTGCTGAGAGAGTTGTCGGGTAAGTGGGCAACCCGACTGTCAGATGTTTTCAAGCCGCCCGAAGGCCTCTGACTAGGCTTAACGACTGCTGCAGAAGCAGCAACCGGGACCCACGGCTTAACGTGCCGTCCGAAGCACGGAAGCGTCCAGAAAAGCACCACTTGTAATTGGTCACCCATCCAATGGCTGACCGTGTCAGTTGTTGCTTAACCTCAGCGATCAGTTACAATCACTGAGGCCCGCTCGACTACGGACGCTTCAGTTATGTAATAATAAAATATAAACATGTCATGCATGTGTTAGTGTGTGCCATTATTTAATGACACAAATATTTTGTTGTGTCTATAAAGGAATCGTAGCCTAAAATAAATACGAAAGTAAGTAGGTATGCCTGTAATTACCTTTTAACTGAGATCGTAAAATACAATATCATCATCACTGTCACATTATATTAAAAAGTATTCAAATTACTACTTATATAGTGTGTCGTGATGCAATGCTCAGTCAATAACAGTATCTCCACTACTAATTTACCCAAACAAATCCATGGATCACAAACCAACTGGAAACAAATTGCAAAATTTAATCACCTAATAACTCTAGTAGACTTTAAATCCATTTGACGAATAGGTATCGTCAACCCGACTGCTCGACTACAAAGCTCGACTCCCGTAGCTTTAACAACTTAGAGAATGTACGAATTGCATGTCACCTCTGACTACCCCTTCGGTGGGGATTACAGTTCTGAGCATAATATATTTATGTACGTATCGTATACATGTCATGTATGTATACACTACATACTTAGGTATATCACGGTTCCCGTAAACAGACCAGTTTTTCTGAGGATATTACTCTATTTTATTATGTGCTTGTCTCTTTCATCAAACTGCTGTTAAGTAGGTAAGTAAGTACATAATTTAATTGCAATTTGGATTAAAACTAAACAACTACAAATCTGCTTCTTACATTCTCTTATTTATTGTTATACCTAAATATTTAAATTTGTTTGATGAAGAAACTCGTACAGAGTAGAGGTCAGAGTACAGCGACTAGGCTTTCACGACAAGAGGGGTTACTCTCAAATCGACGAACGAACGAACAAGAATTATCACGCAATCGGCGTGCTTAGAAAGAGACAGAGCAAGAATAGGAAATGTGCAGCGCTAACCACGACTCTATGTCGTTGTAATAAACGTGCTGATAGAGTGACAACGACGTGACAAGACGACCAAATGGCGTAGTGGTTAGTGACCCTGACTACTGAGCCGAAGGTCCCGGGTTCGATTCCCGGCTGGGGCAGATATTTGTTAAAACACAGTTATTTGTTCTCGGGTCTTGGATGTGCCCGTAAAATGGCAATAGGCCCACCCCCTATTACATTGGAACTAACATAACACTGGCGAAAAGTGGGTGCAGCAATGCACCTCTGCCTACCCCGCAAGGGAGTACATTAGTACAAGGTGTGAGTGTTTGTTTTTTGTTTTATAGAGTGACAACTCTCGTTCGTTCGTTCGTCAATAGAGCCCCCCCCTGTGCATAACTTGTAGGCCCCACGGATCGAAACAAAGGTAGTAGATCTGGCGATACCGTTCTTATCGGTTGCAAAAGCGCTATCAGTAGCTATACCTTAGCGATCGATTGCACCGTGTTACAGAATATGTCAACACAACTCGATGGATCAGTATTCTGAGCTACGAAACGTTTTCATAGCGATAGGCTGAGACACTCACCATTATCAATTTTTACATTTATTTTGGAAATTCGTCATATAAAAGTTTGCTACCTATAATAAATAAAACCGTTCAAAAAGTGACGTAACCCATAAAGAGGAGGTTCCATTTGTTCAATCCAAAAATATATGCATTAATGAACTATAGCTTTTTATTCAGTCAGTTGACAAGTTTGACAATTTGTCGAAAACTGTTAAAGTTTTCGTTTTCTCGTATACAAAGTAGTGCCTTTAGCGGAAACTATAATGTAACTTTTGTCAGACAATGTATTCAGATGACAGAAGGAAACCCAAGCTTTTTTCGTCGTCGTAAATTGCGAATGCGAATATTAGAGGCTCTGAATAGGCACGTGGTGTTAGCTTGGTTTACAAGACAAAATAAGTGGACAGAAAATCGATAACTATTACTAAGGAAAGTTACAAAATAAGTTATATTTTTGTAAAGGACATTTTGTCTCTTCCTTGTAAAATATTGACACTACATAATTTAACGTTTGAGTTTCATTCACCGTCGTGTTGCTACTAGGTAGATACCAACTATACTGACTGATTATTAAGATCATGAAAAAGAAATTATGTTTCTTCGCTTCAATAAACACTATCCTATCAAGAACACAATGCCTTAGAAGCCGCAATAAAATCAAATCACAAAAAACAACCAGAAGAATGAACACAAGTAGAAAGTCAGTGTGTACAAATAAAAAGAATTATTTTCCCATAAGTTAATGTTGGGCAAGCATTTATCATGTATTCGACGACTCAAATACACTCGTATACAAACACTTAATGAGGCGAAAACTCAAAGAAAACATACTGTCTGCTACACCTACGCAAATTCCAGAGGTGTCCGAAGCCACCAATGGCACTAGACCCCCCCAACGACCAAACCCAACTTGAGGTAGTCAAAACGATCACAGATACAATCAAAGGCCAAGACAAAGTGGTCGTAGAACAATATATCAATGGTGTTGATAGAAAAGAAGATAAAAGTTTCGATATAATTAAAGTTGTGATATTAGTGATGTTCTTGATTACAGTTGCGTAACATTATTTGGTAGCGATGTTATGTAGATTTGATATCTGCCGTTTAAAGTTGTGGTTTTGATAAGAATGCAACTGTTTTGCATTTACATAGTATCGGGTTATTGTAACTACTACAGTCTGGTTGTATTTTAGATACCCAAATAGCCAAGTATATAATCTATGATGGTGTGACCCTCCTACGGATAGTTTTATCGTCTGGGTCCTAAGGTAGACGTGAATTAGCTTGATTATGATAATTCATATATGTTTAATTACAATAGTATCGTCAATATTTACTTCTAATGCAAAAATATATTAGAATTCAATACTAGCACAGTATACCATATGAGTCTTTTAAAACACTTGACAATAAACAAGGAGCTTTTATGAACAAAGTAAGATATCGCTAGTTCCCAAGGTCCCGAGTTGGCGCCGCTGAGAGTACTTCACGCTGATGATGACACTTCAACAACACCGGCGACGCACATGCAGGTATAGAGCATACACCATGTGGATGCGACCAAGTGATTCGCAAAGTTAAATAGACGCTAGCGAAAAAAACATCAGAATCAAAAGTTTTTTTTTTGTTGAGCTATAGGTATCTCTTTGGTCTCTTCTCGATATGTCTTCTCGGTTTAGCTTCTGTGGGCTGAATATCTTTTTCTCATGAAAAGAATAAGAAATCATTTAAAAATAATCTTATAGTTACCAACTGACATGACGCTTTTTCCTCGTATCTTTTCGTTTGGTTTTGGAACAATATCCGTCTGTTGCAAAATAATGTCACTTTTGCCGCCGAAAAAGATAAACGCATTTGGAAATAAGTCATGTTTAATGTTATTTAGCAATAACAGCGGACGTATCGAGGGCACGTCGCGTCGCCGCCACAACTTCAAGTGGCGAATATTCTCTTTGTACTGCAAACGAGAAAAACACTTAAAATGTCACTAAGATAAAAGTGTTTTATAGAAATAAACAAATCCGTTGTCGTCGCATCACTCTGAACGACCGTCTGGAGTGTGCGGACAGAGAAGTAATGTATGTGATAGACACGTTGACGCTCGCATTATTTATCAATAATAATTATTCAAGCATCTACAAAGCAATATTTTTCCACGAAATGTTCTTCTCATAAATTTGTACCAAAAAAAAACTTTACACAAAATCCGAGACTGGCACCATTTTTTGTGACTGTCACTGATCAGCAAATCATCGCGTTAAAAGACAATAGTGCTTCAAGTGGAAACATTGAAGTGGATGACCTTTTCATGTTTGTGTTCATCTGTGAACGGTCTAGTAGCTGAGATGTAATGTGTACACTTGTTGACAAAGATGACTCGTTGGTTTGTTAATTAAACATATTATTTAATTTAAGTTAGTAATAAGTAGTTTAGCAGGTATTTTATACTAGTCGTTGCTTTGTAATTTTTACTTCTTTACTTTAAGTTTTTTTTTTCACATAAAACATTCATAATATTTGAAACTAACTTCTCTCTAAGAGACTCAATTTAAGCTACGAGTATCATTAAACACCACTTAGGTAGGTATGTGTAATTGTGTATGACAAAGTAGAAGTTTCGGTGGAACAAAAACATAATAAGCTGTTCGAAAATAGTATAGATAAGCAGCCAGCCCAATTAAAAAGGTAAATATCCTTAGACAAACGTATTAAGATAACAACAATTGTATTTAGTCATTAAATACAAGAGAAATTTAAGAAAGAACTATTTCTCAAGAAAGAAATTTACTAAAGAAATAAATTTATCCGATAGCATGGTTGCATTGCCGTGTGCCCCAATGCTCTCATTATTGTTTAAATGTACTCCACTAATACGTAAATATTATGAAAGTTCGAAAGCTTTTAGTGGATAGAATCACTTTGATATTTACTAAAAATAGGTCAATGTGTTTTACTCGTCAAAGAATATTGTAATCTTAATTGTTATAATTTTCTTCAATACATAACGGAATTCATAATATTGGTCTTATTTCGACCAAACTCTTCGTATAAAAGGCTTTTAAAACAGAATTTTTAAATTTTCAATAAGAATAACATTTGAAAAGTTTTTGATGTGGTTTTTTTCATCTGGCTGTGCTATTTAGCAGCTTTTGTAGCAGTCTTCAAGATATTTCCCGAAGCAGTAAGTACCGGGCCACATAAGGTGCAGTTCGTTGATGGAACTGGTACGAGTAATGCTGATTTATAAGGACAATCTATTACCGGGCGCTTCGCCGGAGGCAGATTAATTGAAAATTTATTTGATTTATAAATCCACGCCCTCAGGTTGCGTCTGCGCAGGGTGGTCACTCTAGCTTACGAAAAACTAAGTTTCCAAGCGAATAACCTTATTTTTTTTAGGCTATTTGTATGACATCTTGATTAGCATCCCTGACGGTAACGTTCAAAAATAATAATACAAATTCCGGTGAACCGCCTTTATCGAATTGCCAATCGAGAACTGGCAAAAAAATCTAGATTGAGCCTCTCCTCGACTTTATCTTGTTGCATTGAACGTACGGATAGTATGAAAGCTCTTGTTCGATTGTTTTTGTGTTCGTTCGCTCTTGTTAGTTTCATGTTAGTTTGTTTTTTGTCAAGCAAGAGTGACCCTCTGCTGCTACAATTAGCGCTGGGTGAGCCGTACCGCACGACTCGATAGAGAAAATTTACATTTATTTTCTTATATTGTTTTGATCATATGCTTCTTATATTTATGATATGAGAAGAAATGACAGATATAGAACCATACTTTTATGTGTAGAGAAATGCGAAATAAATCAAAGAGAATATAAATGATCGCTTAGAGATGATCGCTTAACCTTCAATGTCCATACAAATAATATAGTTAAAAAAAGCCTCGCTATGTTAGGTTTCATATGGCGAAATTGCCGTGAGTTCAGAAATGAAAATACTCTTAAAATAGCTTATTGTGCATTGGTCCGTAGTTCTCTAGAATACTGTTCTACCATTTGGAACCCTCACTATAATTGCCATATAGAAAGAATCGAACGAGTACAAACTTACAAAGACGTTTTCTGTACTATCTGAGTGGACATCAAGGCAAACGTCGTAGTCTGGCGCATTACTATGAACGATTACGTTATTTTAATTTACTGTCGCTAGAAGATAGACGTCGAAACGCTGATCAGATATTCCTCTACAAAATTTTCAACAACAAAGTTATGTGTCCTCTTCTGCTTTCTAAACTTAACATAGTTGTTCCGCGTCGTGGTGCTCGCATTGCAAACTATCGTCCATTTTATATTCGTGCTGCAAAAACTAATGTTGGAAAATTCTCAATTTTAAACAGAATATGTAGACAGCATAACGAACTTTTTGTAAAAGACCCGCAAAAATTTGATCTGTTTTCATGTCGTTTAGAAAAATTCAAAAAAAATCTTTTACTAAGTACTTAATTCATAAAAAATTCATGTAAAATTTGTTTTTGTAAAATGTTTAGTTTTAAATTGTATAAATTTAAGATATTAAGTTATATGCCGGCTATTAGTGCATAAGTTTTGCTCGATTGTGTTGTAAGTGTTGTGTTTTTCTGTAATTGGATGCCCACTGTGGCATGTATTGTGATGTTTTCTTTTTATAAATGTAAAGTGTGTATCTGTTGAAAAACCTAATAAATAAATAAATATTTATATCTAACAATAACACTCATGTAATACGCGTAATGCCTATTTATTTTTATCCACACTCATATTTAAAGGGATAAGAATTGATTGTTGTATTATATAGGCTTCGAAGTACCTACTTACTTATCAGTGAACCAATTTCAATAGTTATAGGTATTGCTACATTACTCCTGGGTGGTATAGTATAGTACAGACTTATTTGGAGAAGCTCGCACAGAAAGACTAATAACTCCACTCGGGAATTCCCCATATTCAGAACTTGTCTCCACACAATAGCACTATTTACCAACACTCACCCCTGTAGTCTGTAGTCAAAACACTAACTGTTTGCAATTCTAAAAAGATAATTTTTACTCTTTATGAACATTAAAATTTTACAAACCCATTGTACCGAATTTCCGCGAATTCGGGGACTCATCACCTAGAACTATCAAACACTAGCAAAGTAAGATATCCGATCTCTTTGTATAGAATTAATGCTATCATTATCAACCCAAGTAGGTTAGATAATAAATTAATAAGTCATAGGAAGACTTACGGTCAGCTGCATAAGTTGTTATACACTTCTGTACCTTGTCAAATTGACGAACCGTCAATGCTTCAATGAATGGATAGGCGGTTTGCTAGATTGACAAGGTTCAAATGTGTATAGCTACTTATGCAGCTGACTGTACCTATATAAACTTAAAAATCTAGTCACATCTTGCCTGCTTGATAGGTTCATAGCAAAGTTCTACTGCAGGTACCGAAGTATATTGTATTTTGGACTATTTTCCCATGTTTACTCTGGCAATGAGCAAGTTAACAGCCCAGTGCATAATGCCATTGCCAAGGTGTCACTCAAGAGGAGGTAGATTCTAGAAGCTCACGCAGAGTGCTCAAAACAGTCATAATAGCACCCTGTTTGCGGTTTTCATTCAAACGAGCGAGGGCCATTGTCGATCCCATTCTTGCCCCCATTTCTCAGAAAACAATAGGGACTGACCAAAACATCGCCATTCTAAGAAATTTTTATGATACACATTCTCATTGTTGCCGGGTTAAACTTGTTCCGTGACCAAGCGGGGATCGGAGAAAGATCGATGGGTAAAAAGAAAATATTTGTAGAAAAATACAGTTTAATGATCGTAGTAAGTAGATTATGATGAATTTAAAGAAGAGAATCTAATAAGGTCCCCTATAGATTTATTAGAAGGATCGCATTTTCTATTTCTAATTGAAGCCAAAACTATAGTCACAAGAACTAGGTACAGGAGTTAAACAAAACTTTAACTATAAAACTTAACCTATTCAAACAAGATTTATTATCAAGATATAGGTAACTACCTACATACAATCTCACGGCTTATGAAACGTATGACAAATTTTTCACCACGTGCAGGCAGTAACTTATCGTCAAGTGAACTAAACTATTTAAAACAAGTTGTTTCTATTGCATTCATTTGTGTGCATGAAGTTGTATTTATACTTGTAACGCGTGAAGCAAAGGAGGGTTCCGTATTTAAAATAAAATATCATTAAAAAGTTTTGTCTTTGTCATACAGAACGGATGTGCAGGGGGCGCATAAGAGCCTCCACTCGTGGTTGGTCAGCGACTGACGCTATAATCTGACTTGAAAACCCTATCACTACGGTGACAAACTCTACATAGAATAGCTGTGGTGTCTTGGTGGAAGTGGGACCAACAAATTAGGGAACATAAAATACCTAAATCACAGTAGGCAATAGAGCCATGAGGATGATGACGATCGTAGGGGATAAACACCCACTCTTGTAATTAATACAGGGTGTTGCAAAATTGGTATACTAAGCCGAAACGTACCTACATGTGCAGCATGGTATATCTAAGCCCGAAACTGAAATCAGAATTTGGAAATTCTCGAAAAAAAAAAAACATTTTGTATAGTAAAAAGTCACGTGACCAATAAAGTTTCTATGGAAAATGAATTTTTTTTTCGCGAATTTTTAAATTCTGATTTCAGTTTGGGCTTAGATATAACATGCTGCACATGTAGGTTTCGGCTTAGTACACCCTTTTTGCAACACCCTGTATAAATAATATTACTCACCAGTCACCACAGCGTTGTCGTTGTATATTGTATAATAGTATCATTTCATTTGTATGTGGGTTCAGTTCAATGGCAACAGTACCCTAAAAACAAAACCCATGATATAATGAAAACAGTAAATCGCCGATCCCTTAGTCACTACTCCTCAGAAAGATGATCTTGTTTTCGGCCAAGTATTTGAGAAATATGCTTGAAACTATCGCGTCGTAATGGAGAGAACAAACTTACGAATGACTTAAAAAGGCCGTGGTGTTAAAAGGATTTTTAAAAGGGCACCAATAAGTTTATTACTTATTTAGATGTTTTTCTATAAATACTTCAAAATACTAGCTAGCTAATAGCTTTCATTGAATGTACGTTGTAATAAGTATTTTTTTTAAGTAAAACAAAAAAATAACAGTTTGATGAATTTATAACACACAAGAAAGACGTCAAAACGGACGCAAATATGGGCTAAAGATTGGACCCCACGCGCGCACCTTGAGGCACGCCGCACGCCCTCTGTTACTAAGTAAACATTTCACAAGTCGAAATGTTATTTATTGTTCCGGCCATAGGTTGGAGGTGAAACATGGGTTTTTCAGTTGATAATTGTGAGGGTGATTTATATAGAGATTCGGAATCTTTTATTTACTATAATATTTTTGTAAGATTTATAGAAATAATTAATTAGGGGAATGAGACGTAGACGTAGAGAAAGAAGTTTAGCAAAATAATCCATACATTCTATTAAAATTAACTTAACAATTAACACAAAAAATAAGATAACGTGTTTTAAATTAGTAACTAAGATAAAGTAATTAAATGCACAGTATATAATTAATAATAAAAATAAATTAAGATTAAAACGGAAACATGAATGTTTCCTCAATGGTCTGGTCCAGAACATAATATTATAAGTTCATAAACTCGTATGTATTTCAAAAGTAAGGTGTACTGAAGTTATTACACTTTAAAACAGCTTGGTGCTATGGTTTATCATAGCACCAAGCTGAGCTAGAACCCGTTTCTGCACCGGGAAGCAACACCCTTGCTCATTTTCTTTTGCCTTTTTTTCTATTATTTGTTTTATTATTTATTTTTTTGTGTTGTTTCCGTGTGTGTGTGAAATAAATGTATTTTCTTTCTTTCTTTAAAAAAATCGTACGTTATAATTATCATGAAATGGTAAGGAGGTGAGAGGTTAGTTAGAGGCAACTATAATACATCCACAATACCCCGTTACAAATACAAACGCTTTAAAAAGTACTACGTATTGAAAATACTGGGACTGATATAAATTGTTATAACTGAAGCTCCAAAGTTTCATTCCATTCATCAAAATCAGACACAAGTCAATAAAAAATATAGGCCTCACCCAAAGAGCTCCAAAACATAATGTTATCGTCCATAATATACTAAATAGGTACATTAAGTTTGTGGAATAAAATCCAAAACTTTAGAGCTAATTTCTTTCTTTTTATTTGAACGCTTCGAGAGTTTCAAATGAGGCTAAAATATTACAATTATTTGAATAAATTTGTACATTTTAGTACAGTGTGTGTTAATGTTTTACTGACAAGCTATTAAGATTACGTTACCATCAAGTTTCTCGTTACTAACAACGTTTCAATGTGTTCCTGAGGTTTAGTTTCATCAATGACTTTGATTTCCATCGCTGCATTCAGTGTAACCAACCAGTTTATATTTTAGTCTTCGTCTCGATTTACAAACACCTACTTTTGCTTTCAAGCACTATCGCTATCTTCTTCCATAACTATAACCATTCTCAAAGAGGTAATAATAATCGATTGAGTCGTAAATTTTTCAACACTGTTTCGGATGTGTATCTAATACATATTTTGTCTGGACCATCATTTGAGTAAAATGTTAAAATCATTAACTGTTACAGAACTCGATTGCGGTAGGTCGTTGCAACTGATATTATTAGTTAACTGCTTCCAAAAATACACTGTAACTTCGACCCTCCTGAAGTGTGGTTTATAATCGTTTTCACACGTTTTAATCTCAAGTTCAACAAATAACAAACGCTACGATTTGTCATGGTGGACATCATTTTGTCATTCATTACAACTATCATGAGGAACGTCTGGTTCGAACAGATAGGGATGTACTCAAATCTTAAACAGATGTTTTAAATAGATGTAACGGATTTGGGCGCATATGTAGTTGTAGTTGGAAAATAATTGTAAAGGAGTTTTCTACATCGTTTAGAAGTTTTCTTATTAGTGTTGGTGACAACGGTGGGTTACTGGGTTGGCATTACCCAGTCACAATAGTTTTTAGTCACCGGACTTCCTATGGTGCGCTCGGCTTAATTCGTAGAGTTTCCTTTCATGCACCCTTTTTCTGCAGTTGCATTACTAGATAGATTACTAGAAAGTTTAATCATGTCTGAACGGGATACATGTACAATATCATGAATAACAATTTTCCAGGCTGACATAAATAACGTTAGCGGAAAATAATTAAAGTAGAGATTTTATGGAAGCAATCAGAGAATTTGAAAAGCTAAGTAGATATTTTTTATCATTCAGCTGCCATTCCACTTACCGGAAATTTACAGAGTTTATCATGATATCTTAAGTAGGTAATAACTTCTGCTCTTCCTTCCACATATAAATACCTAACACACATTAAAAACCTATCACTATTTTAATGCGATATGTGAAGGTACCTATTAGAAAGTCAATATTATGTAGGTGTAATTTTACATATTATAATTATTTACCATTATGTTATCAAAAATCAAAATACTTACTTACAAATCTTTTGAAGTTGGATATGATAATAGTGAAAAGATATAAATTTGATTTTATTCCGGGAAAGGGTTTTTTTCTCACTAGGCTCAAAATTAAACCAGTATGCAGTATTATCGTAAGTAGTTAGTAGTCATTATTGTCGACAGGTGGTATTTAGTTGAATAAAATATTTTTAACAAGCATACTGAGTACCTACCTTCTTACCTAATACGTTATCAAACTAAACAAAAAATATCCAACTTTCTTCGTCCAGTCGACAAGATCCCATCACTATCTCATTAACTTTTCAGCGATGGTCGTGTGCAAGGTAAAGACTGATTTATAGGGATGTTGCACCGAGTCGGAACTGTTTAGTTCTGTCGGAAATATTCCGGCCTCCGTGTGAATGACAGTTCACCATCATCGTTACTAGACGAGCCTTCAACAGTTTTGTTCAACTACACTATTCTGTTCAGCCTGTTGCGGACTATTTTATTGCAGCCAATAGCGTGGCTAGGTGATTGCGATTTCGAATTGGTCAATTTACTGGATATCTGTGTCGGATTAAGTGTATCTCAACTCTTTATTGCTTTATGCCTTCCGATACAGAATAAATCTATGCCGCAAGGGGTTTTTATTGTTTAAAATTGTCAAACTATTTTAATGAACACTAAAAGCACAGCTTACCTTCGAGACAACGTTTATACAAGTCCATAACTTACATAAAGCCACTGAGCACTAGTCCGAACTATCAAAAAACACTGCACAAAACTTTGTTTCAACCGTCACAAAAAGGCTACCGTTTCAACGGAAAAAAAACATAAACACGAAACGCGACACTGGCGGAATTGCGCTGCGTTCAAAAAGTTGCATTCGGATATTTCACTCGCGATTTTTCCCGATTGTGATCGATCGGAGGATCGATGTGGATGGCGTCCGGCGCGTGCGGCGGGCTCCAGTCCTGGGTCGCGGCTGAACAACGCTCGCACTCCGTGATGCTTGAACTTGGCAGTGCTTTCGTTTGTTTGACGCGTGAAGAGCGGAGCGGAGCGTCTCGTGCAAACATTTCGTAAGATCTGAAATAGGAGACGCGTGTTGAGTGCGTCGCGTCCAACTAGTCGAGTGCCGAGGTCCTGTTAATTACCAGCGTTTGTTTGCAAAATCAAAAGTACCTGCCTGCAAGTCAAAACAAAGTATTAAAAAAATATTGTATATTCTGTAAGTTAAAAAAAAACATGAACGCTACCTGCTAGTTAAAAACAAATAACTCCAATAATTCTTTCACTTACCATTACCAGTTATTTACCAACACAAAATACAAAATTCACTCCACCAAATACAACAGCTCGTCCGTCACTCTACCCAAACGTCAAAAATATGAAACAAAAACATCACCTTCTTCTCCAGACCCCGGCGAAAGAACAAAACCCGAGGTGCGCAAACACAGCACATTCGGGCGATGCAAATTAAGAAAGGATTTTGTACCTGCGCCCGCGCAGCTCGCTTCAGTAATTAGGTCTTTTGTTACAATCGTACTTTATTCCGCGTCGTAAACTGTGCGCGAGTTGTGACGAACTATTGTGAGGGAGTCTGGCCGTCGTTTTTGCAGAGTACAGGGTTACTCTAGATTTACTAAAAACTACCGAAGGATGCTGTGTACGGAAATAAAGTGGTTAGCGCTCCGAAACTAAATTTTTCGTACGGTAGAGTAACCCCCAGGCTATACTTATAGGAATGCTAAGCTGTGGGAGTATTTTGTTTTGAATGTTCTTTTTACTACCGAGCGAAGCAGTGTTATAAGTTTGAATGCAATTTTAGTTTTTCTAAACGTATTAAATCTCCTTCTAACGAGCAGTAGACCAGCATAGTGAGAAATAGAGCAAGATTTAACAAAGGAGGTTAACATTAGACATTAAATTTGACTAGTTACATTAGACTAAAGTAATGTGCTCAAAAGTTCAATACTAGTCAAACAGACGCAGAAACGAACTTACATAGAATAGGGCCAACTCATCATCATCATCATCATCATCACGACCCATCACGTCCCCACTGCTGGGGCACGGGTCTCCTTCCAATGAAGGGAAGGGTTTATGCCTAGTCCACCACGCTGGCCTAGTGCGGGTTGGTTCCCGTTGTAAATAATTAGTCCAAATATGTCTCTAGATGATAGATCGACCAGGTCGGTAGGTTTACTTTTACCTGACTATACGAAATAACTACTTTGCAAAATTCCCAAAGAACTATTTAAATTGTTTACAATGCTTAAGTAGTAGTTTGACTGTCTTTATTGCAAAACTCTTTTTAGTACGCTGCTGTGTAATCTGCCATAAATCCGACCACCGTTGCTGGGTCAGCTCGCCTCTCATGGATGTCCTAAATCTCAAAGCCTCTAAGTATATGAGGATGGTCTTGACTCTTATATAGCTCTGAATCTTGAAGACCTATATCCAGCAGTGGACGACACTGTTGGCTGATGAATGACATACTCATGTCGATGAACAATAGCTCTATAACCATACTATCAAAAAAAATGGTGATCAGGTATTTATTTAAAATTTGTCGTCGGAAGTTGCCTGATAGTTGAACTACGTGTTTTCCCGTAAATATTGTTCATAATCCACATTATTAACTAGTTTACGCCTAAAATCCAGTTAAATGTACCGAGATTTACATACATAATTACGATAAACTAAGAAGCTATGAATACATTTGCAGCATAGCGTAATCTTTGAAGAGACTCTCACGAAAATTAAGTATAAATTAAAGTAACCGCACTATGATCATTTATTTACGTTAAAGTGGTAAAGATTTTGACAACTTGTTTGACACTCAGAGCCAGAATATCGAAACATTTTAATAAATAACATCAACATTAGCTCTAATTAACAATTTTACCAAAGCCCTTTCTATCTTGTTAGCATACTGTGATATGAAATGAGGTTCCCAGCTGATCATCAATCAACTTGCATTTCCTGTCCGATCAGAGTCTGCAAAATCAGCAGCAGAGATCTGAATTTGATTTACTGAGAGCGGCAAGGATTACAAATGCCTTTCTAACTGAATACAGTAATAGTGAAAGATCGTTGCATCTAGAAGTTTATTGTACCTATTTGAAAACTTAAAAAACTAAAATAATGTAAGCAAACATTACAAGAAAATATATTTTTACATAATAGTACAATTTAATCAGCTATTATTTAAAAATTCAACCCACAAAGATAGGACTTGCGGTCTTATTAATTCACTGTGCATATGTCTAAAACTAATCGTAAATAATAACAATAACATAATGCACATTACATGAATATCAGATCGGAATTTCCTTCTGGAAGTCTTACCGTGGACATTTTGATACTGCACCGACACTTTTGACACGCGGCAGCCGCTATCGAACGCATTCGGAATCCGATGAATAATTCATCGATGCATAATCGATCCATGTATCGGTATATTCGGTATCGAGTCGATGTGTGAATTCCGGCGAGATGCAGATGTTCAAATTCTCAGTTCAGGTGTGTTTCTCATGATCTACTTTGTTTGGGTCGGATGTTTTGCAAATTATAGCGTTCTGTTTGAAGCTTTTCTCTGGTTTCAAAATATCTTCGACTCGACGCGTTTTTTAACCGATAACAAAATTAGGAGGCTTAAAATATTTTGAGAAATAAGCATTTTTTATTTTCAACAAAGTAACTAATTCCTTCTTACTTGCAGCAGGAACAATGTGTGTCCGACTAATTTTATGCTTACTTACTTCACTGCATGCTTGTGCCAAAAAAGCGAAACAAAAAGGAAGTAAGTTTATTTATTTACAATAGCCGTTGACTTCGCGGAGGTAAACGAACACTCTGCGCATGCGTGAGGCGCCGCCACTGTCGTCTGTCTGTCACCAGTTGTGTGTCACTTCCCACCTTTATTCCATGCCATAACACGGGCAGATCTTAAAGAGGCTTATACAGAGTGTAGCAAAAAATTACAATAAGCCGAAAGACTCAGAGGGCTTAGATGGTCAACTTGAAAAACTTTTGCTCTACGACCTTTTTTTGTTATTTAAAATTTTGATGGTCACGTGACTGTTTTACTATAGAGAAGCTTATTGTAAACATCAAAGTAAGTACTTTGTCTAAAAGCCATTGTTCAGCAATCACAGATTATTTACTAATAATCTAACTATGAAACACTCAACATCATGAACTGTCGGCGCTAAAACTGTTACTAGGAGTAATAAACGTTATGTTTAAATAAGAGATTTAACAAAATAAACAATTATATTTAGGGCTAGCCGAATGTTGTGATTTCTGAAATAACATTAGCGTAGAGTGCGCTAGATTGGATCTGCTGATCAGTGTTTCCCAAAATGTGGCGAGTCGTTTATGAATGCAAGTATTTCTATAAATAATCTGATCCATAAAAATTCTGAAGGTATTTTTTGACACATATGAATGCTACTCAAAGAACTGCTTATACGAGGACTAAGTCTTACCGACAAACTATCAAACCGTATTTTAAGTTTATACAAATGGCTTCGGACACAGGAGTTTAGAATTTTAATTCAGTACTTATCACAAATCCACAACGTATTTTTTTGTGAAAATAAGCTCTATGAATTGGGAGGTTAGACTTTGTGTCGGTTATTCCATACAATTTATAAGAGATCTATATCGACAGACAATATGGTATCCAGGCGACAATACTTCGTCTGTGCAGCGCGGCCTTAATATACCTACATAAAATATAAGCAACATGGTGGCGATGGTGGTACGGTAGCTGGACGACTAAACTTGAGAAGCGCTGGTTTATTTTATTTCCACAGCAGCGAGTGCGGCGCCAGTCACTGACCCGCGGTAGCAGGAAGATGTTTTGTTAACTTATGGAAATACGATTTAAACTGCTGTTAGTCAAAACACTGCTCAGGAAACCGGGGCTAGGCACATCCGTGGAAATTTGTTCCCATACAGGGTCACAAGGGCGATAAACTTATACAAAGTTTATAATCCATATGCATAATTATATCATAATATTAAAAATTATATATGTATGTTCTATGGATGAAAAAAAACATAGCTTTTGATCGGATGAATGAACCGATTTCAATTTATTTTTAACCGCAGCCACGACAAAGTTTATTCTTAGTTTTATTTCAGGATCTAAATCATTCAGTTAACTGGTTACCTTTCACTAGTTAAGCAGAACTTAATTAATAAGATTGGCTAAATTTGACATTCCTAACCTTTTTCTATTAAAAACTTATAATATTCCTAGTAGATCTACCCACCTAGAACTGATACAATATGCACGCAGCATTAACTCTACACAATAGCAGAATTACATCATTCGTTCCTAGAGAACTAAAGCCTTCATGCATCAATACCACCCCCAGACTGACTCACAAAAACCCCATTCATTCATTCAATCAATCAATCAACCCGATCACTAATTTGTCTCCGACCACCGGCTTAGATCAAAGTGCACTGAATCAAAAGGAACCAACAACTGGTAGTTAAATATCGAACGTGACGGTTGTAAAAGTAGCTGTTTTGTTGTTAGTTATTTATTTGACGTGAGGAATTCGTGTTGTTCTCGTATAAAGGACGTGTGATGTTGATCCGACGGCGGAATCGGAAGCCACTGTTGTAAGGGCGCTTTTCCACCAGAGATGTGCTATGCTGGGAACACCCAAATATTCCGAAAAGCTTTTTTCCGAATTGGATATAACACCGAATATGTAATTTACGAAATATTGCAATACCGATTTTTTTAAATACCGAATTATAAAAATCACGAAAATTATAATTTCGAATATTTTAATCACGAAGATTTGTTATTACGAAAATAAACGTAAAAAAATACGATTACTTTAATATACGAAAAATTAAATACCGATTTATTATAATCACGAAAAATTCAAATCCCGATCCCGATATGATAATTCGTGATTTTGTCAAAAAAAACATAAACGTTTTTTAAACCTTAGAAAAAGCAAAACCTCGCAAAGCGAGGAGGAGCGTGTTAGGTGCACATAGATATTGAAAAACGAAGCGGAGCGCAGCGAAGCGGAGCGGAGCGTTTCACATAATATAGCTTAAAAATACATGGATAACTACTTATTTCTTGTCAACTAAATTATTTTCATATTCGTAAAAGAGTAATTCGGAATTATGTAGTGTACTCGTGCTATGCTACGATGATATTGGATACGTTTGGTATCCACTGATCATAGTTATTTTTCATTGGTCAATTTAGAATAGCACTGGTGGGAACGGAATTCTTTCACAACATCGCAGCAGAGCTGCATAGCACAGCTCTGTTGAAAATTCACCCTAACTGTAGCTTTACAAATACAAAAGTACTTACGAGAGCTTTCATGCTATCGAGGAGCAGATAGACTCATGGTTGGCGCAACAGCTTTCTGAAACTTACTTACATTCACTTACCCAGTTTGTCAAATATTTTGAAACCACTTATTAGATATTACCTAATATTTTAAAGTGGCACATAAATTTTAAGACATTAATAAATAAAATAGGTGTGCTTTTATTGACCTATTCCGGAAACTAAGTCACGCCTAACATACTCAGTATTACCTACTATTAAATTGATTTTACAAAGCAATTTATAAATAAATAATTGAATATGTACTTACATAAATTACATACGTACAATCTGGCTGATCTCTCTGTGTTTAGAAGACCTATGTTGTAATATTGTTCCTGAGTATCTGGACTGTTACTTATTTTTTTTAAATGCATTTATATTCCACCGTTTCTAATTTGCGGAGCTTCTGATAGCCCGTAATGGATGCCTAGTCAGTTTAGTGAATATTCCAAAGCGCAGGACATAAATTTAAAAACTTTTTATAAAAAGGGTAAGTACCACCGCTCTCGATGACACAGGGTTAGTTAACTAGCTAACGTCTACGAAAACATATCCATCATCATCGTCCTACAAAACGAATACATACTAAGTAGGGTAAAAGTACTAGTAACTGGCAGTTTAAGCGACTAGCAACACATAAATATATATTAAAAATAAAGTATTGGCCTGATTTAAGCACTGGTAGGCTTGAATTACTCTCAATAAGATGACGAACAATTATAGGCATAAATGGTAAAGATATATGATTAATATTCGATTTTAATGAAGTTTATATCCACTACCCCCAAAAAACCTAGTAACTGGCAGTAAAAATTAGTAACTGTCACATGATGTTTCAGTAACTGGCACCTTTTAAAAAATCATGCAATTAGGTCAATAAGTACTCTAAAATCAATAATATATTTGATATTAGGTAAT
The DNA here is from genome assembly GCF_932276165.1 of Plutella xylostella. NCBI lineage: Eukaryota > Metazoa > Arthropoda > Insecta > Lepidoptera > Plutellidae > Plutella > Plutella xylostella. The sequence goes on from NC_064001.1 coordinate 10,034,218, forward strand.
GTACAATTACCTGTCTAGGTTCTGTACCGGTAAGACTCAAAATCACCGTTGTAATGGTCGACTTCTACGACAAAATGACAGTACAAGTATGCGACGAATCGTTGGTCCATAAGAATGCAACAAATCGAGAAACCCTTGGATTTGGAAACGGAAATGGAGAAAGCAAATGCTTGTGGACCTTGATGTATTCATTCAGCAGCTTGGGAGAAGTGACCTGGCTAAGTTGAAGACTGCTCACGGTAGTATAGTTGCCTCTAAGCTGAAATTTCTTGCGGAAATTGAAGGTTTTTACGGCTTTCAGCTTCACATGCTCTGGGTAAAGACAGAATTAGTACAGCTCTTCTGAAAGCTATTACTATCCTCGAACAGCTTCAGAAGATCTTTAAGCAATTTTGTTTATAAGTCATGTTTTCAAGCTGTTTTATAAGGTCATCACGAACCATGTTTCTAACAAGTTCTTCAAGGACTATAAGAAAGCCTTTGATTCCATTTAGACCTGGGCAGTTCTGGAATTCCCTCGTTGTAACATGTATAGCGGCCTTAATGCAGCAACAGTATATTATGTCTACCTTGGACAGTCTATTCGACTAGGCAGAAGGAACTTCGAAAACGAAGCTGTAAGGTGCATAAAACAAAATATGTATTACTGGATTGGACTGCATAAGGGAAGATTTGACAAATTTTCACATAAATGCCTGAAGGCAAAGGTCTTCAGTCTATGCGTCTTACTGGTGATGACGTATGGATCATAGACGTGGACACTGACGGTTGGACTGGTCCACCGATTCAAAATCGATCAGCGGACATTGGAAAGATTGGTGGTTCTTTGAAGGACCATATCAGAAATAAGGTAATCCGTAAGAGAACTTGAGTAACCGATATAGTTCTTAAATTCTGTATGCTCAAGTGGCATTAGGCAGGCCATAGCTGCCGAAGAACCGATGACCAGTGGAGCAAACGCGCTCTAGAGTGGAGACCACGAACAGGCAAGGGTAGCGGCGGATATACCTTCGGGCCAGCTGGACCAACGACCTTATAAAGCTAACCGGTAGTGGCTGGATGAGGAAGGTCGAGAATAGAGTGCAGCGTCACTGCTGGTGAGAGGTCCAGCAGTGGACAATTACAGACTACTGTCGATTGCCTTGATTTAAGACATTTTTCTGAAAAGAAACATGAAAGAAATGTTTACCGCACCAGTAAGTGCCAGTTATTGGTGCGTAAAAAAATGTATGCAGATTAGTAACTGGCAGCCCCGTGCCAGTTATTGAAACAAAGCTGCCTAGACACTGGGGGTTTTTACAGTGCACTTTAAATCGTATTTTCTGTCGGTAGAAGGTATAAAATAGCTTAAAATCACAAAACCCAAAATATTAGTAACTGGCAGGGGGGTGCCAGTTACTAAGTGAAGATATAAAAGACATTTCAGTAACTAGCACCCTCAAATATAACTCAAAAACAACTAAAATCACAGTGAATCGGGCTATTATGATATTGTTTAGACCTTCCCCTACTTCCTTGTTATTGTCACACTATCTAAAACTTATTTATTTTCGCGAAAATAGGCCATACAAATTTTGGTGTCTCCTTAAGAAAAACTTAACGCACGTGCATTTTTTTGGCGATCTTCGCCGCTTTGACTGAGATAATTTCCAGCGCTGGAAAATACCCACCTAGCGGCGTAAAATTAAACTATAATATCAATGAATAATTGGAGATTGCTGTAAACACATCAAAGATGGTCTTACTATATCCAAAAGCTTAATATATTTGGTTTTATAGTCAAAGTGCCAGTTACTGACACATGCCAGTTATACCACGATTTACCCTACTTCCTAAATGTACGGGGACGCCCTGTCCAAACATGGCGCCGAAGCGTCGAAAACGAGCTGCAAGCCGCTGGACTAAGCTGGAGTGAGGCCAAAAGTACAGCCGAAGATAGGCGGAAGTGGCGGACGTTAGTGGAGACCCTCTGCACCTCTGGGGTGCCATAGGACTGCAACAACAACTTCCTAAATAGATAGATAGATAGATAGATAAAGCGTTTATTTGATCCACTTTCTTACATACACAACAAATCACAATTACAGATATACACATTTGTACTTATAACTAGGTAAATAGTAGCTATGATAAAGACAGGTTTGTACTTAGCAGGTTGTGTGTTGAAGCGGACCAAAAGGGTGAAGTAACTCAGCGTGGATGTTTACTCCAGGAGCAAACCGCTGATTTTCAGTTACCTCCCATTTAATTGTTCCAAGGGTGCCGAATTACATAAATTGTGAGCAAAAAAAAACTACTTAAAATATATTGTTTTGAAGAAAAATTACCTATTTTAGTTTGATAATGTTGTAAAGGTGTGCAGCTAACCAGCAAGAGACACAGGGTCGTACTCAGTGGATGACAGAACACCCACCATAGTATTAATATTGCATGAATGTATTTATTGTTAGACGATCTGCGCCGGATGTAACAAAAATATAGAAAATATGTAATGAATAAATAGTTATTGTAGATAACTAAATTTGTTATCAAGTCTTTTGCTTAATAAGAAGAAACAATTTTATTTTATTACTTAAATGATCACCATTATCAGTAATCAACAGGCCTCCAGAATCCGCGTCCAGTCAAATACCAATCGCGTGCGGAAACCAACATCATTTGCTTCTTAAAGAGGCCATTGACCTCGCTCCACATATTCAAATTAAGGGGTTTCAGTTTGAAAGTGAAAGCATTAAAATGTACCTAATAAGGGTCATTAGCGGGCGGCTCGGCAAATCACAAAGAATCGGATGGTATTCGCACGCGATCCGTCAGGACAAGACAAACTGTATGGATACAAGTGAAGGAATGCAGAGTGGCCTCGCTAAACCGGACCCCTGCTTATTCGGCGATCGCGCTAATCCGTACAAAGAATATGGACGGTGGAAACTGGAGAGTACAGTTCGGCGGTCCTGAAATTGGCAGCAAATAAACTTTTATAGGTAAATTCAAATATTTTTTTTAAACATTCACCTAAAACAAAATTAAAATATTTACTTAAAAAAAAACAATTACAAGTGTACAAGATTTAAGAGGACTGTCCTGTGAACTAGAAAAACTCTGTATTTCAGAGGACAGCAGGTGCCTTGTGTTTGTGTATTAACTTTACCACGCACGAGTGAGTAGGTAATGCATTGAGTAACATTTTGCAGACGAAAATCAGGACACTTAATAAACCGCCATAAGTTAGGTTTACCTATTCGGATTACCGAGGCCCGGCTGTATATTTCGCAGCTTTTGATAAGTACATTAAATCAGTTGGACGGCGGCCAGGTAGCCCAAAAAACGACCTGTGATACCGTTAATACCCCCGTAATCAGATTGGAAGAGAGCCGTGATTTGCATTCATTCTTAAGGTACGTACAAAATTCCTAGTAAGAATCCGTAAAAAGAGTCCTTACTCAGTAAAAATTGTTTAATGCTAGACCATTATGATGCTATCATGTCTTTTTTACTAAGGCGAATCGAAACTAGCTAGCTATTCATTTCAAAAATACATATTTAAAACATTAAGGTCCTGTACTGTCAAAAAAATAATAACAGAGAGTGACAGCATGTATTTTATCTTACAGGTAGCCGCTAACCAGTCATTGTGAAACTGGACCTAAATATAAATGTGCTTTATGTTTCTACAAAGTTCGTAATCCATGTACCTACATGTTATCAAGCCGCCTGTCATCTAAAACATAGTAGTATCTCAGAGTAATACCTGGATGTTTATTTAAAAGCGCGACCTACTTGGGCTCAACCGCTATTTCTCATTCTTATGAACATTTTCCTGTGTCACGGATATCCTTCTTTATTATTATTGTCCTAGCTTAGGGCTTCGGCACCAATGCAACGCCTATAAGCCACAGGAATGAGCATAAACAGGTGAGATTTGAATAAACAATGTCAAATCAGCAGGGGACGAGTATAGAGCATCCGCTGTGATCATTGTCGCTAACTGAACCACCTCCAGGGCTAGTACGGTGCGCATTTAAGACGTGACAAGAGTTTTGCATCGCGCTCACTCACATCGCGCAGCCTCAAGAGCGAGCGCGACGGAGAACTCTTGTCACGTCTTAATAGCGCTCTGCTACAGGGCCTGGTAGGTGTACTGGTGGAATGCTTTTAGCATCAAGTCAATCTGCAGTGCACGCAACGAGTACAACGAGCTAATTTACTGTAGAATAGATTACTAAACAGTCTCTACTCTAACAGTCAGCGATTTTAACTATATACATATAGGATGTCCCAAAGGTCAACGTCATACCTTTGATGGCTGATAGGCTAGTTCAGGAGTGACCAGAATATCGCAAGATAAAAAGTCTATAGTTTTCGAGATATTGTAAATTTTATAAATTTGCTGAAAATGGGCACCTCGGATCAGCTTTTTGCATGGCTAAGTATATTATATTTTAAATCCTTTCGACCGTGGGTTAAAAACAGAAACCAATTATATTTACCGCGGTAGCGTATCTTGGCAAACATACAGTAACAAATGATCATAATAATACCGTCCATATACCTAATGAGAGGTTAATTTATCAAACACTTTCATATTGCATTGTGTACTGGCAAGGAACCAAATTGTTGTTTAGATCCTAATCGGATTTACAGAGGAAAATTATCTGTGTTCATACATACTCTGGGCAAGGTTAGCTAAAGTAATGGTTAGATTGGGTGTGAACATAAATACAGGGTGGGAAGTTTTACAGTGGACTTCCCGAGCTCAGGTCAACGCACCCGTCTCATAGCCAACAACTTTGATTAAAAAGCAACCCATCAAATAGCGAAATTAAAAAGCTGTCACTGATCACCATCAAGTCGTCAAATAAATATAATATTGCTGATAATAACCGTTCAAAAACTTTAATCAGTGTTTTAGTCTGCGGGAGTTCAAATACACTCACGAGCAATGAAAAAGTTCCAGTGACAAAGCCAGCTCAAGTTTAATCTACAAAACATTCATAGTCTTTATACATTTTATTCTTCAGACTAAGCTTATTTAGATTGAGTTTATTAGGTAGATTTTAGACATCATTACTTTGGATTTAGAAATATGATGAGCCCCTGGCTTTATGCCGAGACCATACTGTTGAATTAAATGTATTTTGATACAATTTAGACAATCTGGGTATTTAGGATTAGGACAAGAGATTAGGTGTGGTTGTAACTGTGTGGAAAGTCTATAGATTAGTAGATATCTTATAATATGTTTGGCCTACATACTTCTAGAATAGGTAAGCTAAGATTTACTTTGTAAGTCTTCCTCGTATTGAATTGCTTCCTGAGCACAGTGAGCGTCACCCAGAATGTAATGCTTGCACATACATAAATAAAATTACAAATTTACTGTATTTTATTATTTTGTTGCTCAAAATATTATGAGTCTAGCACCATTTTACAGAGACTAGAAGACGAATTGAAGACATAACGTACGGAGACCTCAGTGCGCATATCTGTCTAGCACTTGACTGTTAAAGTAGCTGTGAAATATCTTGTAAGATTGGAGTCTAGATCTGATCTAGATCTAGTAGATCAGTATCAAGAATCCGGCCCATCCGGCTGTGTCCTTGCCGGTGGAACAATTACCTGAACGATATTGGAGGCCGTAGAATACCCAACACTAGTGCTGCCACATTGCGGTCGCACGAACTATCGACATTGTGCCCTTCCGATAGTTTCGATAGATCATTTACTGTACTCACGACGATGAAAAAGTTCCAGTGAGAAAAGCACTTAATTAGGTAATCCTAAACAGAAAAAGCTGGATAGTTATTTTTATTGATTGCTAAACTTCCTTTAACTATCGATAGGCTATAAATTTAAATCAATCGAAAAATATTGAGTGCTCTGTAGATCGGCAACACTACTCTACACAATCAACTTACCAAGTTACGTCCAGCTACTGTTCGCCGACTTTAATGGAATAATAATAATTTCCGTTGCTGGGAGATATTAATTACCTATTGGACACTTGTACCATCGGGGAAATTCATACTGTTCAAAATAGTTCTCCCCATTGTCCCTAGTGTGGATCCAAACACGAGTACTCCGGATGGAGTACGGGAAGTGAGCGTGCCATCAACAGCTCCGGCACCTGTCACGACATCAGGGAGGGGTCTCACCGCCCCGAGGCGACTCTCCTTGTGAGTACTGTGGCTATACGCTGCAGCGGCTAGATCCACTGCTCCATGGATCCCTAACGTCAGACTGCTGTCGGACTGTAGGTATAGTGTGTGTCGAGTTATGGCCAATGAGCTCGGTATCTGCAGGTCACTATAAATATATCAAGCAGTTTTCTTTCTCAAAATCCGTTTGAGAAAGAAAACTAAAACAAAATAGTCCATGAGCAATAGGGTAGAAGCTTCTATCTAGTAGAGTATCAGTCTACAATATTCTTCTATACCCCGATAGTACATTATTTTGTCAGTATACATTTTTGGGGGCGGCGCCTCAGCGAACTGTTTGCATCCTTACTTTCGTTTGGTTCCATCACCTATCGGAGGTCGGCAATCATTTGGCATACTTTCTCTCCTGAGACTTCTAGGAAGAATAAAAATAACTAGTGTGTGCAAACGTAACGTGGGATGTCATCCAGCCCGCTGATTGACGACTGAAAACATAGCCGGTAGTGAGATTAGACAAAGATGGGTGCTTTAAGTTTCATTTACTCTCAGTATATTTGCAGCGGAATTCTTATAGTAGGTAAATATCGTAATCGTTTATCTCTAACATAATATGACTTTAGTTACCAGAAGGTTGTTTGTTCGAGATAGTTTTGTTATCATCATTATTGCAGAAACATTTTAGCCCAATCTTCATTGGTGGCCATAACTGTAAAGGTGCGAAACTCGGTAAGTCTTAACAAATTGGTGATTACATTAGCCGTAATGCCCTAACTGCATTAGCCTCTTGTTACGCAAGATAAACTATCGTTTTTACCTGTTCTTATATACCTATTATCACTGGATAAAATGTATAGAATATATCTTTAATGGTGCTTAGGTAGTAAGTATTTTAGTTAAGTCTGCATTGTTTCTTTATGACCGAACAAGTCAAACAAAACTTTTGCTTGCAATTAAACTAGCTGTCACGCAAATCCCATATCGGCCTATAAACAATTTGTTCAGATCAACCGTTTATATTAATCGAGTCACTCGATGATTTTCGCAACACCTTCCGAGAACTTCGCTTCGCTTCGGATAATCGAGACAAATCGAATTCGATTTACCATCGCCTGTGTTGACGCTCCGCTTCATTTGTTTGCCTTATCTTTGGTTAAGTCTAGTGCTGGTTTAAAATCAACACTTGAGCTTCGTGCACATTGTACAGGATCGTCTAAGCCCACTTGGTTATTATTTATGCATGAGGGTTTGTTTAGTCTAAGTTCTTGCGGCATCTTTATACACTCGTGAGCAATGAAAAAGATCCACTTACAAAATGACGACAGTAAATGACCCGCAATTTTTCAAAACATTAAAGTAATAAAAAATTTGACACTATATTTACATTTATTGGTAATATTCATTCTGGTATTGCAGATGGCTTTATTACGCCACTCTTTCCCGTTTTTAGGAAGGACTAGGAATAATTTTCTATTGTCACTGAAACTTATTAATTGCTCGTGAGTTTTTGAATACTAGCTGTTGCCCGTAAGCTTCGCTTCACCTTAGAAGTTTCCCATGGCAAAAACCCATGAGCCCCAAAATGAATCTATATATAGCACGTACTAAGCCAAGAAAGTAAAAAAAAACAATATAATATCGTATAATAATTACCAATGACAGTGTTCCGGGGGCCAACTCAAATGCTAAATAAAGCGTAATATTTACGAATGCATCTCTGCCAAAGCGCTGTTTATAGGGAGTGTCTTCTGCATAAATATTAATTAACGACAACTCAACAACGAACAACAATAACTCAAACAATTAGTGCTTCATCATATATCTACTTACATACTTCTTACTTTACTTCAAAGAAAACCACGATTCCTATCAGATTCTGATGACATATTTGAAGAGCGAAATAGGATGAAACGGTTAATTAAACACTATAAATCATAAATTAATTAATGCTAATTACTTTTATAGAGAAAACAAGACGTTCGAACGCACACCATCTAGAATGCAGAATGTATTCTAGAAAAATATCGGGAGGGAATTGGATAAAGATACTAAAGTTTTATTTTTATTTACAATTGCTTTTGCTCAATTGTAAGCCTTTCACCTATTAGTATTGAACGTATTACGTGAATTTCTATCAAAAAGAATACTGAATAGGTACTGTCCTTTGCGTACGAAGCCGGAAGGTGGGCGCTTACCTCAATAAGACAAAATATAGATAAACCTAAGAGTAGTAAAAGTAACCAGTCCAGATGATTTACAAATAGAAATGAGACAAAAAAGGACAACGGCAGTTACGCAGTATTGTCCTACAGATTTATACGGTCACGGCGAATGCAATCTAAACATAGAACCATAACTAGAAAGACCAGATGTAGCCTCTAAAACGGAGTGATACGAATCAAATTCGATTGGTCAAAATTGTATGGCAGTAGAAGATGTCTAGAGATTAGCAGTTGATTTTCAGTTTAACAAGGTGTGTAACTCCGTACTACATGCTTTAACAGTTTACAAATTGTTGTATGAAATCTTCAGAAATATACAACTCATTCATGAAGATTCAATGAGTAACTCTTGTTAATTATTTAGGTAGGCAGAGGTGCATTGCTGCACCCACTTTTCGCCAGAGCGTTATGTTAGTCCCAATGTAATAGGGGCGGGCCTATTGCCATTTTACGGGCACATCCAAGACCCGAGAACAAATATCTGTGTTTAAACAAATATCTACCCCAGCCGGGAATCGAACCCGGGACCATCGACTCAGTAGTCAGGGTCACTAACCACTACGCCATTCGGTCGTCTGATAGTGCGCCTGTGTGAAAAACTAGTTTTATAATTTACTAGCTGTTTCCGCGAGCTTTGCTTCGCCTTAAAAAGTTTTCCCGTGGGAATTCCGGGATAAAAAGAAGCCTATGTTCTTTCTCAGGGTCTAGACCATATGTATACCAAATTTCATTCAAATCCGTCTAGTAGTTTTGGTGTGAAAGAGTAACAGACAGACAGACATACACAGTTACTTTCGCATTTATAATAATAATATAGTTAGGAAGTTAGGATTAGTTAGGATTAGGATATCATTAGCAGTTTACAATTTTTTATCAGTAAGTAATATTAAACGGTATAATGTGATTCTTTCTCAAAACATGTTTCCCTCTGATCAGCTGATTTTGAAAATGAGACATCTCAAATATTATTAACTTATGCAGAATTTTAATTCCGCAAAATGTTAGTCATAAAATTTTACGATCCTTTTAATACCTGTTCGATAGCATCATTTTAATCTTAATGATTTTCACTTTAATTTGAAAACTGCAATCGTTTAAAATATAATTAATTATGCCAACTCGTTGTATTAGGCATACAAAAGCAGTTTACCTAAAGACTGCGTCAAAATTTAATGTACGTTTTTAAGTATAATTGTACGTCCATATCCACATAAATGTTATTATTTTAAAAATAATTATTTTTAAATAACAATAATTTGACTTACAATTTGGGACCAATTTTCTTTCACAATCAAACGAGCGTACCTATATCATTTATTTATTTACATTTCACAAAAATATAATTTGAACAATTGTCAGTGCGTTGAGTACAGTCTGACCTACGGTCGGATGGTTCATTGATAAAAGTTAACCACAAGCAATAGCTGGAGTGACTTGCGCCTACGCACCGCCGATGTTTGGTCTACTTTAAACTTTATAGTGTTTTGTTCAGATATTGCTATTGTCGTTTTATTTGCGTCTAGGCTCAGTGAGTGATGGTCCTCTTTCAAGTTGCCGCCGTCGACGATTGCATTCACATTGTGTTCAGGAGGTTTTATGAAAATAATTTTGCGTGTAACGGGTCTTTCCAATTTAATCGAATTGGTTTACAGATGTCTGCGGTTTACAGTGTATCTAATCTAATGTTTATATCGAAAGAAAGAAGTAAAATATACTTTATTGCCACAGACGAAATTTTACACTTTAAAGATGTACGTACTTAAACCTTACCATACAATTTAACTTAATCTAAACCTATTAATAGAGTAACACCTTATTAGGTTGTCGTATATCTACACATAATGGATCTGAGGCAAATGGCAACAGACTCAGCCATGTTGTCAGATATCCGTCTGAACAACGATCAACTGAGTTCCATGATGTCGAAGTTTGTTTTTAAAGGCAATTAGTGTGTTTCGTTGCCTATAAAAACAAAATGTTTCATAAAATTATCAGCAGTTCATCAGATTTGTATATCATCTGTGAAGCCATAGACTAGCTGATTCATAATCAAAACGAGCCCCAGACAGAGAGAGGGGTCACTCTAATAATCTATTTATAAATATTTAGCTTTGCAATTTTATTTTTCCGAAGCTTATGATCGCGGGGCAAACCACGACTCTATTTATTAATTTATCGTTGTATTAAACGTGCCAGCTCTCGTCCGTTAGTTTTTCGCCAGTATAGAGTAACCCTCGAGACACAGAACAGCTAGAGCGAGCGGCCAGACGGCAATGACGGTGAAATGGCAATGAAAGTTGAGTTAGAGCCTCCCACGCGGTTTATCACAATGTGATTGTTTGTCTTCTAGTTCCCTATTTGCGAGCTTTATGACGCGTTTGATCTAAACTTTGATTTAGTTAAAGCGTTGACTGACGCTGCAGCTGAGTATTTTGTATTTTAATTATTGGATGACGATTATGGTCATTTGATGGCTGAAAATCATGAATATTATGTTACACAGCTTTAAATAAAACAAACAAATGCATACCTATCTTTGAAACTTATTTGTCATAGATCGCATAACAACACTAAAGTTATATATCTACTCAACCATAATACGAAATAGCTTTATCCACTTTGAAATGGATTTAATCAATCCGTATTTCTGCAATGAAAACAAAAACTTTGGCAAGAATATTTTATTTAATCAATAAGCAAAATAGACCTAGGTATATAGATTTCGTTCGACAAAATATTAATTGCAGTCAAAACTAACAAACAGCGAAAACCACAAATAAGCAGCTCTATCAAACTTCAAATAAGATATTTCCTTGATAAGTTGACGTTAATAGATGCAATAAATTTGTTGGTGGATAAAATCATTGTCGCCGATCTGATACGAATGGGCTGACGGGTCACACGCCCGCGGCGCACTTTCTGAATAATACTGTTCATAATGCAGTTGTAGAGATAGTAGTTAAATATAGATATGATACTAGTGATTGGACTTCAAGACGAGGAAAAACAATTAGTACGAGTATGAAGAGATTAGAATGAACATAAGAAACTAAAAAAATACGAAACAGACAGGTACTAAATGTACCTATCTTACTATTAACTACGTTATTCTTAAGTTCTCTGGCTAAGTAAATAAATAAATAAGTACTTTTATCCCAGAGTTTCCAAGGGAAATCCTTCAAAAGCGACTAAGCTAGTTAAAAAATAAAACAATACCTATAGTATAAATTAAAGGTATCTAATTGTAGTGCGCAATGCACATTCATATAGGTACATTTGTCCGCCTGTAGCCCGCGTGAGTCACAGATGAACGTGGCTACCGCCGCGGCGTGCCTCAAGGCACTATGTTCGGGCCCACGCTATTGCTATAGATCCTACAAGATAGTGATTCTCAAAGTGTTCTTTGAAGGCAAATTAATGAAACATTAATCAGTCTAATTGTAATTAATTGCATATTAATTTCATTGGGTGTCTGTGGAGGCGTACACGAGATCTTCTTTACGGTTAACCATATACATATATTATTAGTTTAGTATTTATAAATAGAAATAAATTTGATTTGGTTTGCTTTATTGGCTTATTTTTATTCACTACTTTAATAAAGCTTAGTATTAATAAATCGGGGACTAAAGGAGTAAGGGGTTTTGTAACTAATAACTATATAATAATAAGTAGGTAGTTAAAAAAACTTAAAATTATAGATAGGTAGACCAGATTGACAAAAATAAACGTACGGATTAAAGATACTTACAGAATAAGAAAAGTTAACTGGTTCCTAGTAGCCTGTTGTTCATGGAATTTACTGAAAACAGCCAAAGCAATTAACCCAATATAAGTTAAACACTGTCGGGGTAACAGTAGGTAATAAATTTTATCTATGTATTAAGTCTGACTGCACCGATTTTTAAGGAATAGTTTCAGTGTGAAAAAAACACTCTTGCTCCAGACATTCTATTCTATTCCAGCTCCAGATATTGTAAGATAGACAGTTAAAACTTTGAGATCGCATCCCCGTACAGATCGGTTGTCTGTGGGCCATAGATTACGCGCGTGCGCGGGAGGACAACGCCGCGTGTGTGGCCAGAATTATAAGACCCATTTCTGCTTCATTAACGTTGTGCCTCTAGTTTTTATTAATGGCATTGTTATTAAAAGCTTTAGAAAAAGTTAATGTTATTGGTTTCCCAATGTTTTTAACTGTTTTTATTTTTATTTTTGTTTTTGTTTTCTTCATTAACTTTTTTACGTTCTAAGACACTTTAAATTTGAAATTGTTAAACTACGCCACCTGACTATATTTAAGCAAATTGTTAAACTGTTTACTGGCTGTCCACGACACAGGCCTAGCCTAGTGTGGTAGCCATTGCTATATCACCACCTTTAAATTGTTACCAAACACTGCAACCTATACTTTTTGTATCATAATCTTAAATTTAAATAAATATTTTTTTCATTTTCATTTTTCATTTTCAATGTTGGTTTCAGAATACTTAGTCAAAAGTCAGTGTCTACGAAATGGACGGATAGTTGTTTGAAGTTTGAAACTGCAGCTTTTGATAATCACAATAATAATTATTGTTTATTCCTGTTATTATTTTTAAATAAATAACTGGTCAGATGTAACAATGAATAAAACACATTTGAAATCAATTGTTAAATTTCCATTAGTATTCGAAACTTAAAGTTTTCGCCCAAAAACATCAACCTAGATAACTGATCTCGTTCAAAACACGTTGAAACAACTCGCTATCTAGAAACTAACACCAAAAAAGACATTTATAGCGAAATTTTATTGTCTAATGCACTTTAACACTCCGCCTATAAAACCTAATACAGGAGGTTTTACGCTTGTCACCGCCTCTGATACAAGCCCCATTTGACTAATAAAATGGTCTCCAAATCTATTTTCGATATGATTATTGGTTATTGCGTAGTAAATGAATGAACGAGAATTTATTTGCTGTGTAAAAGTTTCTTCTGTTGTCAAATTATGTTGTTAAAATTTATAATTTACATAAAATGATGGCCTAGTTAAGTAAACACATACCCCCTTATTCATAGAAAAGTTACAACACGTTTTAACTAATAAACTGTTTTGTCCCTCTCTGTCAAAGAACAAATTGTTCTTTGTTAGTTGGGGGTTAGTATAAGAATAAGTTTTTCTAATGTGAGTTTAATTTTATCTAGAAGAAGAGGTTATTGATTATTTGTTGATTAGGTATTTGACGAATTAAAATCATTAAAAGCAAGAAGTTACTCTCATAAATGAGTCATATGACTGATATTTTACACTCGGTATAGCGTCCTAAGTGTTAAATTCGACAACAAGTGTCACATTTGCACTGACCCCCACTTTACTAGTGCTACTCATCATTGAAAATGTAGGTTGTGTAGGAGGACAATGCAATTCAAAAGATAATCTATTAATTGTAACTAAAGTACCAGCTAATAGGTATGAAAGAGAACCATTATCATAGACATTAAAGATAATAAACTCAGACAAACTAACAGTGGGCGTATTTTTATGGGAAAATGATATGTGATTTTTATACGTTTTATTTCATTTATACTGGAAGTATTTATTTATACCAATATCAGCTCTCTAACAACTATTTATTATTATGTTATTTGGGTACATATTAGGATATTAATATGAAGCTCAGCCTAACTCTCAGCTCAACAGTTTGGTATACATAAATCTGAGCTACTACTTCGCTTCGCTTTAATAGATTTTCCCAGAATATGGGATAAAAAGTAAAGCCGTCTCTGATATCATCATCATCACCTGTAATCATCTGCTGCTGGACACTCCTTGGGCCAAAAAACTCTGTCCTCGGTCTTCCTCAGCCAGCCTCTATCGGCCATTGTGTCCATCTCTCTATTGTGTTCAAATAATTATCGACCCGCCATTCTTAACTCCAAACTATAGTGTGTCCTTTGTTTGTGACCCGTTGTCTTGGTGAGTGTCAATGGTAGTTCAGCCATCATTCATGTTATTCACACCACTTGCTAACCTATATCTGCCATTCACTCTGCCTGGTCTGCCTACACCACAACTTAGAGGCGTTTTCCACTGCACGTTAATTCTGCTCGATACGTCGTTGTCAGTTCCGAAGATTATTGGTTTATAGTTTCTTGTCTTCTTAGCGTGTCGGTGACAAACACTGAAGCTGAAATAGGGTCCATTCTGCACAAGTATGACTATTCATTTAGTTTTAGTCGTAAGCCCTGTGTGTGTGCGTTTATGTACTACATGGCATGCTAAATCGGATCAGAAACTACCGTACCGGATGGGAGAAGTGGAAACTCGCCGTAAGCGTCCCGTCTAATCCTAGTCAAACGGTACTTTTACTACGTCATTATAATACGCTCAGGAACTATCGTAAATCATAAATTTTATTGATCTTAATACTGTAGAAATCTATCAAATATTAAAGTTTAAGGGGTTCTTGTCGAGGGCTCAATGCTTATAGCATGTTGATTTAATACGGGATTGTGTGTTGGCCACTGCCAACGGATTAAGGCTTCAAGACCAGTGGAGCATAGAAATCTGTTTTTTTTACTTTCATATTTCAGTTAGAAAAGTGAGGATAAGTATAGACTAGCAATAGGATAATATTAAAGTATATTTCTCATATATCATACAAACCAAATCGGAATGATGATTATTTATCCACAAGCGTGCAATAATTTAAGGTAAAAAAAGTAAAATTACGAATATTTAATGTCAGTTAAACAACTTACAAATCGTCACTAAATTTTGTTTAAGTGGGCACTAAAACGGGGCGTAAATCTATTTTGACAGAGCTAGCACCTACTTTACAATGTCGTTAAGTCATATTTAAATCATAAGTAGTCTGAATACATTGGATCTAGACACTGTATAAATGAAGAAACCATAGTCAACCCCGATTTTAAACGTAGGCATAAATGCCTATAAAATGAGTCAAATACGACTACTGACATGATATGATAGCATGAAATAGATCAACACCATTTTTTTTAAAATACTTTTACATGCAAGATTTTATCAAAAAGTGTGAAAAAGTTACAAGTAAACATCCTTCAATATTTACAAACTTTCACCTTTATAATAATTAGTAGAAAGTTGAGAATAAATTGTTTTAATTTAATCCATAAGTACCTACCTACCTACTCACTCTGTCCGACACATCAACTTTACAACAAAAGCAATAGATTCCCTGCACCAAACGATCACCTTTTACTGACCGACAACAGCAGCAAAAACGTTTAGTCAAATTGATTTTTTATCTCCCAAACGTTACGTTATTCAGAGAATGCGTTCACAAACCATAAACCACACTTCATTAATTAGCTCAGAATGCAGTAAACCTGTGCCTCTTTCCCACAATAAAAGCTGTGAGTCGTCGTAAACCCACCGCCGATGTAGATGCGTCAGAACCGGTCCACTCCATATGGAATCGATAGGCAGATACAGATCTTTTAAATCACATAAAATACTCTCGCCATCTTGTCCGGGGTGGTTGGAATCTATGCCAATAGGAAATAAACCGACCGGAGATCAAAACCTCCGACAGTGATGTTAAGTAGTTTTTAAAGAATTAAGCAGGTACCTATAACCAATTTTAAAATGTACCGATTATGAATGAGAAGAAAACTTGGCTAATCCATTTCGGTGCTACTATGGGAGGTGACAATAAATGACATCCATTTTAGGGACCGAGATTAACAGTTCTTGTATATTTTATCTATTTTCTGTCATTTGAGTAAGTAAATTTAAAATTAAATATTAATAGTAAATTTAAATTTTGGGCTCTGAAGTCGATTAAGTGATCATCTAACATTGTATATTTTGTAAAGAGATTTATGTTACTTCAAAGAAGGTATCTTATTGATATTTATTATGTTGAGTTGAATTACATATGTATTAATAACTTCTGAAGAAGACGAACTAGCCAGTAAACATTTGATACCCAATATAATCTTACCAAATTAAAACATAAATCCTAGATGAGTTTTTTTCCGCAAAGAGTATCGAATTTTACGACAATTTTACGGTTCGTATAACTGCCAACATGGCTAATTGGTTAATCTACCAAAGTTTCATGCAAATAAATACCCATTCAATGTAGAAAACTTTTAAATCAAGTATACCGTGTATGCAATTCAGCATATTATGAATAAATTACTAAGATTACTTATTTAATTTCAAACCACATTCATAAGGATCGTTTTTTCTTAATCATCAAGTTTAAATTATTTTACTTTCAATTACTTAATTAGGTAGATAAGTGTTTATTAAGCCATGTGTTAATATTGATAACAAAATTGCTTTTACCAAATCTTTAAAAATACCTCCGGAATTGGCAACATTTACTTGTTCTCTTTGAATATTTGCATTTCCAAGAGTTCATTCACTCTCACAGCGCCCGGGGCTGGCTCAGACTGACTATTAGGCCTCCATAATTCCCTGTTATGATACCAAAAGTCCCGCGGGACAGCAACGTGTGAGACCGCCTTAAAATTGCAAAAAATCCAATGAGGCGTACTGAAACCAACCATAAAACCAACGGAGCAGAGCGTGAAGTAGCCTGACAAATTACGAAACCTAAAGTACCGGCAATTGATAAAGGATCCAAAGATGCTTCATTTGAGTATGCGGATAATAAAAAATAAATCTTTATTGCACCCAAACTGTTTGTCGATATGTATTCTAATGTAAGAGGAGGAAGGGTTCAAATTGAATTGCAGCTGATGGTTAGGGATGCGTTAGCCAAAATTCCTGATCTCTCAATCAGGATCGATTATTATTCTTCGATTTATGAGGCAGTAACTACCGCAATTCATGTTTGTTTGAAAATTTAACTGCCTTGTTTAGTGCCCGTTCCCTTATCCAAAACATTTAATGCTTTTCTTTTGTACAGTGAATCATTATTGATAAATATACTTTTTCCCAAATCTGGCAGTGCAAAAAAGATTTTAAGATTACATCACAAGACCTATTATTAAACCATCTTGTCTACATTTTCTAATTTTCTATAGGGTACTTATATCATTTTTGAAACATTTAATCTAAACGAATCTACATAACGCAGAAGTTTCCAACATATTGAGAGTAAAGCGTTAAAAAAAGATTTCAGGCAAAACTTTTTCTAAAGTTCTTTGAAAAATGCCATTCTGCAAGTAATAATAACACCCTGTTAACAAGTTGGTCTACTAATGTCGTCTCATGTGCTTGTTTGTCAGACTCGAGTCCATTAACATAATGTTCACCGTCATTGGCGCCATGATTAAATAGATCTTCTAGATCTAGATGTTTCATCAATAAACTAGTTCTTGAACTTGAGAAGTTCTATATAAAATTATTTATAATGTGTATAAAGAGTCGTGGTGGCGTAACGGACAACATCTCGGCTCTCATTCGCGAGGTCGTGATGTCATTCATTACATTATAATTAATTTGATTCCGGCGATTAACCTGTTAAAACTGACAAATTGTGCAGAAATTTTGTAACTTCACATAAGTAATATATAGATACTGAAGCTATTGTTACCTACCACACAGCAGTTAAAGGAATCGGTTTTAAAATTTATAAAAGGCAGGTGAGATACCAGGATTCCTCTCAGAATGACAGACCGCCTAAACCAAGCATTTATGAAAATATGCTAAACAGGTCACAAAATGTAACCCGATCTCAAAGTCAGGTCATCAAACATATTAAGGAGGCGACACATCGCCGTCAGAACAGTCCTCTTTGCATACTGATGTGTCGTCTGGTGTGGTCGGTGGGCAGTCTCCATTCATGATTCCATGAGAATTTAGTCTATCGCTAGGCAATTAATAATACGATTAATATCGTACGATGGCCCGGTTATTCTCGTCCGCGACAAGATTGGAAACTTGTCAATAAAATGTATCGTTTCTTTTTCTCGTTTTGTGACGCAAATTCCTTTTGTCGTTTCGAATGGTTAATTTTATATTTAGACATGTATGGCCTCACTTATATTTAATTGACTTAGTACCAACTCAATTTGTGCACCATAATATCTAGGGTAGAAACAAAACGACTAAAATACGAAACCAACTTCGGTAACCAACCAAAGGTAGAATATTTCCGAGCCATTATCATCTAGTTAGTTACTTTTATTTTATAGTTTAGCAAATATTGACTTAAGTAATAGTATATATTATTGTGAATGATAATTTGTATGAGAAATAAAAAAAACCGGCCAAGTGCGAGTCGGGCTCGCGCACAAAGGGTTCCGTAGCAGCAAAATTACAGTTAAATCAACCTATCTCAAAAACTATAAGAGATACTTTGATCAAACCAAAAATCGTTGAAAGAGTTAATTAGCATGCATCACCTCTATTTTTTTTAGAATTTTATACCCCGTAGTTATAAAAATAGAGGGGGGGGGACATACTTTTTACGACTTTGAGAGCTGATATCTCAAAAACCGTTCACTTTAAGAAAAATGTTTTTTAGAAAACTTTATATCATTTTAAAAGACCTTTCCATTGATACCCCACACGGGTATGTACATCGAAAAAAAAAAATTCATCCCTCAGTTACATGTATGGGGGGCCCCACCCCCAATTCTTTTTTTTACTATTTAGTGTCATATTTTTGTAGCGGTTCATACAACACATATTCCCATCAAATTTCATCACTGTAGTACTTATAGTTTCCGAGTAAATCGGCTGTGACAGACGGACAGACGGACAGACGGACAGACGGACATGACGAAACTATAAGGGTTCCGTTTTTGCCATTTTGGCTACGGAACCCTAAAAATAACTTCCGAATAAAGATAAAAAAGATAAAGATAAAAATTCTTTATTCGGTACACCACACAGCACACACCAAAAATCCACAAGAAAAAACACAAAAACAAAAAAAAAGAAAATAACAAATAAAAAACCTTATATAATATAGACTTATAAGTAATAGCGGTGTGTGTTGTCCAGCACCGAAAAGGCCCGCGCCTCAGCTTACACCGCTTCAAGTGAGGTGGCATCCACCCACCTGACGCGGCACTGATTTTCAGTCGCGTCCTTCCGTGACTATCTCCCATCTATTGAGACATCTGATACCTAAGTGTACAATATAATAATAATACGGTAATATTATAAATAAATAGATATAATACTTAAATACCAATAGTAAATACATATCATAAGTATATACACATGTATAGATAATGTAATAATATTGGATATAGGTAGTACAAATTTTTTATAAATAAAATTAGAGACAAATAGTGGGTATGACTGGAAAAGAACGAAGAGCCTTCGGGGTTTCAGCGCGCGAGCGAGACCGATCGCCATCGCTGACTTGCTTCAGCGCTCAGACCAGCCCGTGCCGTCCGGCTGAACACAACTGTAAGACAGTTTCATAATAATATATACACAACTGTGAGTGAAAAACGGACACAATGCACACTACATAAGAAGCATTTTCTAATGGCGGACTATGAGAAGAAAAATTAAATAAAGTAACATAGAAGCTTATAATCAAAGCATACAAGGTAAGAAATTTATGATGAGAACTATCTTAAGGGTCTGCAATAGGGAATCGAGGGTTGGCATTGTCATAGAATTATGTAGTAAATGATGCTCTACAGCCTTGAAAAAAATCACACAGGTAGCCGAAGAGTCTAGCTAGGTGCTGAATGATTCGAATTCAAGTAAATGATTATGGATAACTGTAAATAAAATTCAGAATATGACGAAAAACCAGAAAATCACACTCCCGTATTGTAACAACTGTGTCGTAATTATTAAGAATTTTCATATGATTTTTATCATATTATAAAGTTAAAGGCTTGGACTAGGCGCTAAATACCTTGTTTTTTAATAAACACAAACTTATTTTGTGTAAATTAATCCCAAACTTGAGCAATTTTTTTCCCTCAAATCTTCATACAAATATCTATGGCGGATTTCTGTGTTATAAAATCATAAACACAAGTGACGTTTGACTCAGTTGGCCGCTGGCCTCCAAAGAAGGGTCACGTCGGTTTAGGCAGCACTGACAGCTCGCGATCTTATCGTGTACAGATACAAAATCACTGCACATTGGTTGTCATTGCACTTTTTCAACTTTTATGACACCAACATAATTTGATTTGAAATTGAGGAAGCATAATTCTTCCAGTATATTCAATACATTAAAATATGTAGCCATCTTGTAAATTCGGAAGTCGTTTGTTTACATAACATTTATAACATAAAATGAATTATTTAAGTAGTAGGCAAGAGACCCGACGGCATGAGTCTGGTGCCATGGAAGAGGGGCCGGCTGCTGGTGTGGGACGCAACATGCGTGGACACACTAGCACCGTCCCATCTTCCATCTACCTCCAGAGAGGCTGGCGCTGCGGCCGGGCGGGCGGAGATGATGAAAGGCCGCAAATATGCATCCCTAGGAGAGGGGTACATGTTTGTGCCTTTCGGAGTCGAAACCCTAGGGCCGTGGGGACCGGAGACACGTCAGCTTTTTAAAGACATCAGCATCAGACTAATAGAAGTCTCAAGGGACCCTAGGGCTGGCTCTTACCTCGCACAAAGGCTAAGCATCGCTATACAGCGGGGTAACGCGGCCAGCGTCTTGGGTACCCTACCCGACAGTGGCAGCGATCTGGCCAGCATTTTCTTTTTAGTTTAATTTTAATTTTACATTAGTTAGTTTTAGTTAGCTATTAATAATAATTTAATTAAGAAGTAGTATGTAAAATGAATACATTAAATTAAATTAGATAGTGTGCAATATTCTCGTGACATTACAGTCTCGTAAAGGTCTGATGAGGAGCAGGAATATAGCGAATGGATCTAAGTGATGACAATACGCACGAACATTAGGTTAGGGATCAAAAATACAGTCTCTTGGTGCTGGTTGAGGTATGGTCTCGTGAGGATCTGATGAGGGCAGTAACACGGTGGTGGCTCAATTTTATTTCAAAGATGTTAATAGCTAAAAGCATCGAGTTTAGGCTATTAAGTATGTTTTTCAGAGAGAGAGAAAGAGATTTTATTTTTCCTCTGGATGTGTTAGGTTTACTAAGTTCATTCTGTTAATGGCATCAAGTTGTTATGTGTTCATAAGTAATAATTATTTATTAACAAAATGCTGTTGGTTCTCCACGAAAATGTAAAAATAAAAATAAAATAAATAAAAATAAATTCGTAACGTAAAATTGTCAATGACGGAATTTCTTCTATAGACAGTAGCCACAAAAAAAACAAACGATAGATGGCGTGGTTTGAAGATAAAGATACATTTATTCGACACATAGACAGCAACAACAAAAAAAATACAGATTTAAAGAAAAGAAACACATACTTATACAAAACAACAAAGAAATAAAAGGATACACATCAAAATAACTGGAAAAAATATAAGCCCCAATTTACTTGTGTGGGACAGGGAGTACCATAATATTTTTTTTGGGGTACTCCCCATCTATGCGAAATATCAGCTTGATATCTTTACCCGTTTCTGAGAAAAAGGGCGGTGACAGATGACAGACAGTCAGTCAGACAGACGGACAACAAAGAGATCCTATAACGGTTGCTTTTTTTCTTTTGACGTTCGAAACCCTAAAATTAAGTAAAAATATTATGCTGCTACCAAAAAATGTACTTACAGGTATTGAAAAAGCGGTATATAGTACTAAACAAATTATAAACAAACAAAAAACCCGACTGCACGCTAAAAAGATGAAAACAAGTCCCAGTGTTAATTGAAAGTATCGTAGGCGGGGACCAGCAGAGGGTTCACCATTTAGCTGAATGTTACTTAGAAAACGGCCTTGAGTGGCGGTCAAGTTGGTCCCCGCCTGCGATACTTTCCATTAACATTGGGACTTGTTTTCATGTTTTTAGCGTACAGTCGGGTTTTTCGTTTGTTTATAATTGTATTTTTTTATTTGTAACTTTTTAGTTGTTTTTATTTTATGAAATTTTACGTCAGTAGTTCATGATCATTTTTTATTTCAATAATTTTGGTGTTGTTATTTAAATACCTTCAATATGCATATTTTTGTAATGTGAAAATCAAGCCCTTTCATTTGATACCTTACACGGCAAAGTTGAATTATTATTTTTTCGATCATCACGTTATGTCCTCTAGAGGGCGCTATGTACATTTTAATGGAACGTCACATAGCCTATAACCATCGCGCCATCAATACGCTTCTAACAATACCTCATACATCAAAATCTATCAAGCCGTTTAGGCTACAGGAGGGAACAAAGAAACAGACAAACATACATACATACAATCAAAAAACATTACCCTCCTCCTTCGGCAGTCGGGTAAAAAGGAGTAAGACAGGGGGTCATTCTGAACTTTTGCTCTACGAGTTTTGGAAATTAACAAAAAAAAACCTTTTTCATAGAAACTTTGTTGGACATGGGACTTTTTACCATGGAAAACGAATATTTTTTTTCGCGAATTTGCAAATCGCGTAGAACAAATTTGTTCAGAATGACCCGTTGAGTCATCCCCTTTTGGCTTAGTATAGCCCTTTTGCGACACTATGTATTTACTTTGCTTTGTCGTCGGGGTTCAGTTGGCTGGAGGATGCCCGAAACTTATTATCTACACTTTAATGTAAGTACCTTTCTACAAGAAAATACCACATTTGTTTGAGAAAGCTAATCGGGTTCCGAGTATAGAGTAAAGTGGCACCCCTATTAATTTCTACTCTTTCCTGGTGCCTACCAGTGTAAGTAAGAATTATACTTACTTACCCTAAAATCACCCAAAATGTACTTGAACATAATTGTCAATAAAGTTGGCGAGTAAAAGTTTATCGACCCACTGTGCAAACTTACATGTGTGCGTGTCACTGCGTGTGCTGTGTGAAGAGCATTGAAAACCCAAAATTGGCGCGGCACGTCACCCTGTACGGGCCCTTAAGTACATGTAATAATAATATAAACGAATAGGTACATTAAGTATAAATTAAATTATATTGAAGCAATCTTTAATAGGACTACCTGTGTTATTTATAATTTTATTAAATTCAATATATATATATGAATTCATTACAAACCTACTAATATAATTCATGTAAAACGATTTCATTAATTAAACAGATGTATTTATTTATATTAAGATACAGTAACGGCTATTTTACACTATTCAATTCTCGCCAGTATGACACTCCAATTATCAGTAAACACATTCTTGGCATCCTTGAATCAGTGGACAAAGCCTTTAATGCGATTTGCAGAAAAACCTTCTCAGTGATATTGAATTCAGAAAGAGGATTACTCTTGCGAGTTGTAACGGAATAACACATGTACAGAGATATGGTACTTACCTCTACTATAATATTAATTATTAATATAATATTTTTTTGAATTCGCAGAGGAGTAAGGAATTCAGGTGCCGCTGCACGGGTTTGTCAACGACGTAGATAAACGTCACTTTACGATTCGTCATAAATACAGCTGTGATTGGTGGAAGACACGAGTTTATTGACGTCTATAACAGACCCGTGCCGCGGCTGCAGGAGGCTTACTCTAGCTTGACAAGAAACGGTCAAAAGAGACCTGTCATGCAACATAAATAAGTCATTATTTTGTTACATACCTACATAATTCAGTATAATGTCTGCAAGACTTAAATAAATTGGAGAAAGCTAATTCCTTTTCGCACCCAAATAAAAATAAATCTTTATTTGTTTTCATAGTAGGTACTTATCATGCTGTATTCGAGCACGATCCATAAACTATAAAACTTAAATATAGAATTGTACTCAAATGTTTTGCTTACTGTTTTATTTGGTTACTAATTATCTATAACCGTTAAATGCTCTTTAAATTTATACCTCAAACCATAACTTCAAAACAGGTATGCGCTACAGAAATTAAAAGGGTTATTTCCCAACATCGTAACACGAATGCAGCTCTCTGGAGGGTCACTCTACCCTGACGAAAAACGAATGAACGATAGCTTTCAGGCAATCGGTGCGTTTAATGTAACGAGATAGAGTGGTAGTTAGGGCAGCAGCACTCCGTTTTTTTTTCCTAACCTAGAGAGCCAGCAACTCCTTAGGCAAGGCAAGTTATTTGAGATCTTAAATATAATTAATGCAGTCAGTAATTGTGGCACTATTATTAATACTAGTAATTGAATAACCAAATACGATAAAGAAACTGTTTTTGTCGATGCCGTTTTAAGATATCGTCTATCTTTAGTGTACACTCTTTGCAATCGAATTAATCACCGACTTTGATGACTAAAATATCGATATTTCAGAACGAATAATGTTGCTAATGCTAATATTGGTTATCAGCTTAAGGATCGAATCGTTTCAAGAAGGATAAAGACCTTCATTTAGCCCTATATTTAAGAACTATTAAAAACCCCGTAAACATGAAAACAAATGAGGCACAAGCAAGCGATATTTAACGTGGTGACCCAAATAGTGTCTATAAAACTAATAACTCGCAATTAAACACTATTAGAACTAAAAATAGGTCCTTTTAACACTATTTAAACGCCGTTAAAGACCATCAAAGGGGAACTAAACCCCAGAATCGGATACAAGACAAACAGATTCAATCCCCTGACACCATTCCACAGAGTTCTGGTCGACAGTGAGCTGCCGAAGAATCTCACTTAATTCCACTGCAAAGCTTTGGATGCTCGTAAAAATGGAAAAGCTGGAAATGTCTGAAATGACATGTGGCTGTAACATGAGCATAAATTGAGCGAAGACACAAACTAGTGGTAGGTATGTGCTTGTAATATTGACGAAGCGAAATAAAGTAGTTGGTGGTCGGCTGATTGCAATGCGGTTTAAGGCGAAGAGCGTAATATCAGGAGAAATTTTAAATGTGCATTGTGATAAACGTTTGGCATTGAAGTCTTGTAGAACACGCGGTGCAAGATAGTTTATTTCTTGACATCTACTGATTAATATCACGTGCGGTATTAATAGACAAGTGTAATAAAAACATAGATCTAAGTAGGTAAATTCAACTAAATATCCACGCCACAGTAAAACACTCTATTATGCGAGGAACCTACTCATACCGTAACCGGACCGTAAAATTCCCGTTTGCGCGCTTTTCATGGACATGTCAAAGGCATTTGACTTTGTAGAGCATAGCATATTACTGGATAAGCTCTACAAGTATGGAATAAGAGGTAATGCCCACCAGTGGTTACATTCTTACCTGAGTGATAGGCTACAGTGTGCGGTCGTCTCTACCATAGACGCAAAATCAAAAGTTTTGACAGAATGTAGATCATCTTTCAGGAAAAATCTATTTGGTGTGCCCCAGGGCAGCATACTGGGCCCCCTTCTCTTTTTGCTCTACATTAACGACTTCCCTGATTCAATTGAAGATCCAATGATTTTGTTTGCGGATGACAGCGTCGCAGTTATACAGGGAAACGCTTCATCTTTTACCGACAAGGTTAATAAAGATTTAGTACAGATGGGAACTTGGCTAAAAATGAATAATTTAAATATAAATGTAGAGAAAACCAAGTATGTACAGTTTTACTATCCACAAGGGACTGCACAACCATTAGAAATAGTATACGAGGGGCAACTCATTGAACGAGTTGAAAAGATCTCTTTCTTGGGTATAATACTAGACCAACATGTTAATTGGAAGGCACACTGTCAAATGGTGTGCACGAAAATTGATAAATATGTGTTTGTCCTGAGAAGGATTGTTAATATTTCCACACTAGAAGCAGGAAAAATGGCTTACCATAATTATGTATGCTCCAATCTGCGCTATGGATTAATTTTGTGGGGCAATTCAACTAATATAAATCTAGTATTTCTAGCACAAAAAAAAGCCTTAAGAGCATTATGTGGAATAAACGACTCTACCGTATCATGTAGACCATATTTTAAAAAGCTAAAACTTCTCACTTTGTGTTCATTGTACATATTAGACATAACGTTATTTATAAAAAAGAACACTGGCCTTTTCAATCCAAAACCGGAATCTTATAGCCGGCGACTAAGAGACAGATTCAAGAACAAATTAGATCTCCCTTTTGTTCGCAATGCTACCACACACAAGAGTGTATATCTAATGGCTGTTAAGATTTATAATGCTCTACCAAAGGAAATTACGTCTTTAGCAGTGGGACGATTCAAACAGGCACTGTCCACATGGTTAATAAATAAATGCTATTATAATCTAGATGAATTTTTTAATGATAAATAATATTTTGACATGTTTTAATTTTAAGTTTTATTCCTACTGTTTTTTGATGCCAGATGCAATGTATAATAATATAATATATTTGTTTTGTTTTATTTGTGCCATTATAATTATTTAAGCTAATTTTTTTTGCATGTTATTGTTTAAAGAATAATGTCATTTGAAATTAATAATGTAACCATCTTTATGTTTATTTATATTTTCTTTTAATATTATGATTTTTAAATTTTGATATTGTACGCTTTGTTTAAAGCAGATTGTGCCTGTTCATCT
Source organism: Plutella xylostella (assembly GCF_932276165.1). Lineage (NCBI taxonomy): Eukaryota > Metazoa > Arthropoda > Insecta > Lepidoptera > Plutellidae > Plutella > Plutella xylostella. The sequence goes on from NC_064001.1 coordinate 10,061,052, forward strand.
TTTGTATACTTTATACATTGTATACTTGTCTAACACCTGCAACTCACCTGTGACCACAATCGCAATAAATATATGGTTTCAATGGTTTCAATGGTTTCAATGGTTTCATAATAACAAACGACGTGGAACACTTTTACGCCATTAATTGTGGTCGGTAAATCTTCGATGACTACTCACGTTGTCCTGATCAAAGTGAAAAACATTTGTCAAGAGAATTAAAACTGACAGGTGGTCGGACTGTGGTGGGTAAAAATAGAATTTATTGGGCTTCTGTTACGAGTCCAGTCGAGCTACTGTGACTTTGTATAGCCATTCAATTTGGAACGTGATTAAAACGTCGGGAGGTGTCAACGATTCGGGCGGAGGATCGTTAAAAGCGAGGTAGAACCGCGGTGTCAGGAACAATATCTCCGGTGCGGCCATCCACTTGTTTTGTTGGTGTCGTAAAACGGGAGTATTTTGACAGATTCAGTGCTAGTCAAATGTAGATAAACATAATAAAATAGTCGTAAACGCGGTGAGCCGCGCATAAGTAAGTTTTAAGACTTACGTATCATCCGCCCAGTCATTTCAGCTTACGGTAGAACTGAAACAATAAAATAAATCATGAATAGGTGTACTATTTTATAGTTTATTAATTATTTCCATGTCAGAATTAACAGCAGGTTATTTCAATTAACATCGTTATTAACAAGATGACAACTTATAATTTGTTAGTCACCGGCCCTGTGTTATCCGTTTGATTGAGTAAATCGTTTATTCCCGAGGTTGCGCTCAATTAAGTACATACAATAACGCCCGTGATCACGACTGTATCATTATCATTACAGAATGACAATTTCGGCAATTTTTCGGCTGCTGAATCATGAAGTTCAATGGCCTGATCAATGGCTTATTAGAATTGATCTTGTTTTGTATGCAAATGTTTTATCGGCAATCATTTAGCGGTGGCGGTACCTACACTTCAGCTAAACTAAATATATAGTGTCAGTAACATTAGTGACTTTCTCTAAAGAGCATGGAAGTAATAATACAACAGGAATGCGCACTGCACCAAAAAAACGAGCCGACAGAGATAGTCAGCACGGAGCCCTCCATCTCTTTCTATTTTTGGTGACCATAATTTTAGGTAATTCATGAGACATCACTTCTAATCTATCATGTCGCGAATAGGTGTCGATGGTCTCAAAGTCACCTATTATTCGAATAATTCGATTGCAATGTAGGTACGAATGTATTTTGGTGATATGACAATTGAGTAAACAAATGGGGTGAAGGTAAAATTTGTATAGGTTTTAATTAGAGAGTTAGGATTGACGTAAATAAAAAGATGAGCGAAATCAAACAACACACATTTTTGATTTGATTTTCAAAATTCTTTATTATCAATAAGTATAATGGTAACAAAACAGTACCTACAACTAAAATATTATACTATTTTATGACATTGTGGTTTACACACTTAATTAGGCTGCAGATACCTTTGTAAGTTTACAAATTATTTGACTTAATGCTATTTACATCGATAAGTATTTTAGTAACAGAGTAGGAATGTACTAACTCGACAACAGTATTTTAAATGCGTACGATCTCATTAGTGTTGAAGACCATTTTTTGCAGAAGATGACATGATTACACTAATTACTTATAAACTAAGTAAATGACACACAACACATTTTTATAATAAGTATAATACAATGTATTTATTGGATCTTCTTTAGTTACACGTTACTATTCTATTCTATTTTCTGTGGGGTAAGTAGGTACCTTATTAAATTAAATTAAATTAAATTAAATCTGTCCTTCAATACGCTCCGCAAGGTTAAAATATCTCAACCTAACCTCAATAATACTTAATGATACTTAGGTATAAAATAAAACAAAAAGTTGAATGGTCACCCTAACCATAACGTCTCTCACAACCAGTATAAACGTCATCCGTCATCTTGACAACTTCGGTCTTGTCGTAAAGTATTTAGAAAAACTACCAATATTTTTTATGAAATTATTATTCATACAAATACTAAATATTTCATTAAAATTACATGTTTATAATGATTTATTATAAATTTGTTTTTAAAAATGATATGATATACAGTAGTCTATGAGTTAATTTAATATTTTTTTGCATAGCTCTCTTCGTTCAAAATCTACTAAAGTTTACACAACTAAATCCTGGCAATTGTTAGAAAGAGAGGAAGGGCTCTGTGATAACCCTCTCTATCGGCTCGCGGCCTCTTTCACTTCAAATATAAATCTTAAGGTGAATTCGTTAGGTCTATTTTTGTTTGCATCATTTTGGTGAGTGCGCATTCCTGTTGTATTATTACTTCCATGCTAAAGAGTGATGACTGAAAGATGTCATAATACAAGTTGTCACGGAAAAAAACCTTTCATTCTTTCCTAACACACCATCATTAGGAATATAAGGCGACATAAACGACAATCATGTATTCTACTGCGGTGACAAATACGACGCTGCACTCGGCCAATAAACAACCAGTAAAGTGGACCACCTGAGTGCAGCAGGAAGGGCTAGTGCGGTATAGACGCTCTTCGTATACATACAAATCATGTCGCCAACACTTCTAAACCCCATTAAATCCACAACTTATTGTTGACCGTGGTTGTAGACGGAGAACTACATTGCTATACTAACAATATATTAGAAAAACATACGATTTTATCATCATAATATCACATTTTTTCTTTGCATAGTTTAAACTGCTAAACATCATGTTTATAAATGTCATAGTTTATCAGCGGAAGTTAACAGTATAAATATAATCCTCCACCGAATAATTTAAAAACAATGAAAGAACGGACTGGCAATGATGAATGCCAAGGAAAGGAATATTTAAACCGACAATTCGTATGTAAAAGCCGTGTCTCCAACGAGCGATATATTTGTCTTGTCCCTGCAGATGGCGCCACGGAAAAATTTGCACGAAAATAAACTTTAAAGGTACAAACTGGCTTCGGAAGACATGAGCAGACTGACGAGGCGTGACGCTATGTTAATACTGCCAAGTGTACCGATCGAGCAGTGAAATCGACTCAAATGTGTATGGCGCAGAGCTAGTGCAGCGTTTATGCCACTACTCGAACGGAGTAAAAATTCGCACTCCCAGTACAGGTTCCAATATATTTAATATGAACGTATCTTCAATCATCACATCGTCAAGTTAATCCTAGAAACTAGCAGTGACGCTGTAATTACACATCCTCTCTGCAACGATGGCTCAGGAGTTTCTTGCCTCCGTTCTTCTCCTAAGACAGAAAGAGCCCCTTATCCGAACGGAGAGAAGTTTGTAAAAATTTACGTTCATCAGAAAATTTTATATTTAGGTATGTATACGATGAATAAAAACATTTGACTTTGACGTCAGGTCGCCGTCGTCGCCACCACCTGGCACCTTAAAACTTAACGGTGACGCCGTCGAAATGGCCAATGAAAATGTAAAAGAGAATGCTTTCCTTATTACAAGATAGTTGATCGACGGCGGCGTGGTTACTGAATGTTAACAAGACTCGTGTCTAGCAGAGGAAGTGGCAGTCTGCGACTGTGATAGTACGGTTTAGTGGTATTTATGAATAATGTTATTGGATGTAAACGCGAATGGAGTGGCAAATAACTTCACTGAAGCTGTGTGGTCGTCTGTTCTGGGTGAAGAACGGAAATCTTTGATATGAGGAACTTAAGTTACGTATATCGTGATATAAAACCAGCGAACTGTATAAATCTTAAATATATTGTGACAATCGCATAAGCAGTATCAGTACTTTCAATATCACAGTGACTGATGATATTCTCATATGAAAAGAACAGATTTATATACGGCATACTCCTGCTAAAAGATTACTGCTAAGCTAGAAGCCTATTCTATTTCTATTCTCTGTGGGGGTGCAGGTGTAAGTATCTGCACGGGGCTCTTTCGAATGGAACCTTTGTGATCCCCAAAGCCTAAATTGTATAACATAATATCCGGGACCTTCGAGATAGCAGTCAAGGTAACTAAACCCTATTCGGTGTAACATCAGTCATCGGGGAAATCGATCAGCGGGGCAATTCTTGACCGCCTTTAAACTCCTCTGTTTATATGTATGCCAGTAGCGAATTGCCCAGCGATTAAGGTTTATGTTATGTCGCGACAATTTGACGCTACGAGCCTCATTTAGGGTTCCACTATCAAATGAATACAAAGTTTATGGGTTCCGTATGTAAATAGTTGGTGAGTTATTGGTCTGGGTGGAAGTGATAGCTAGCTACTTGACATACGTTTCATAGTTATGATGTCTTTATTAACTTTGCACATTGCGTTCAGTTATTTATCTTCGTAAAACTAGTGACTAATATTAACATTGCAGTTATATATTAAAAGTAAGCACTAGGAAACAATGAAGTAAAAGTTTTCACTGATTATTACAATGGTAGGTACTGTACTTGAGAAACATTCTGATTTATGAACTTTGTTCATTGTCATGTTCATAACTTACCATAACTTTCACTTGCCAATAAGGTAAATAATATTCATTTTGCGTTTTTTTATTAGTACCTGTTCTTCATCACACTTGAATATACTTAATCTGAACTACATACCTACGCGGATAGATTCCCATAATCTTTTATGAGGTTACAAAAGGGCTGCGCTCCGTCATATAAAATAATTATTTATTTTCACACTGTCAGCATATTGCAGGATCAAAAGATTTTTACTGTAAACTTACTAAAACCTGCATGCCGCAAATTTAAACTCTATTTCTTTGTGTTTATGATGAATTTGCTTTAAAGCAACGTGGAAGAATACGTTTGTAGAAATCGTTATTGCTAGGAGTGTGTTTATTAATATGAGTAAGTTTTAACAACGGTTTGGTTCCGTATTCGCGTTTCGCAACACAGCCATTTTCAGGGTAAATTCATTGGATTGGTATTATAGACCAGTCAATTAAATAGTTTTTTTGCCGTTTTTCAAATTTATTTTATTCATTTCTTTACACACTTTTACTAGTATTTTAGTCCTATTCAATTCGTGTTAGAATAAAACAAAACGAAGAACCAATCCAACTCAGCCTACTCAGTATAAAAGCTTTATAAAAGGTATTTTTTCCGCTAGCGGTCATGTATTAACACTTACGCAACAGAAAAAAATCTTTTTATAGGCCTCTGAGCGCGAACAAACAAAACATAATCAATTCTACAAACAGACGGACTCAGAACATGACAATTTTGAGATCACCTTGATTAAGATACGTAAATATGTACCTAATCAGTAAATCTTTCCACGAGGTGCAAAGAGTGGCCGATGTTGTAACGTTTACCCTACCGTGTTGGTTTGGACCATCTTGGCTGGATGTTTGCACCCATATTAATTTTTTTCACGAACAAGTTCTGAAAACGTATTTTTTTATTTACGTCCTATTTGTTTTGTCTAAATTGGTTTTAAGAATAAAAAATAGGTATATATTATACCACATAAAATATATTTTGTTTACTTACCGACCAAGATCGACAATAATATATTTTTTAATGTTTTAAAACTCATACCAATATCTTATGTGGGAAATTATTTATCTATATTCATTTGTAAACTTTAAAATGGCACACGTCCCACAGGACAGCTTGGGTCTACAATGCCGCAATTTCCTTTATACCTTTTTTGTTGTGAGTTCAATGTAAAAAAAATATACATTTAAACTTTTATGGTCTATTTGAATCAATACCATACCATACCAGTTTGTTATAGTTTGATAAGGTACATAAGTGCTTTCGCTAGTTTCGCTGCCCACTTCATAACTACCAAGTTGTTTGAACCGATCTTTAAAGTGCTCATTCGCAAAAATTCAGTATCAGTCAGTTTAGGCGGTCGGAAAGAGAAGAATTTTACAATTATTTTACTTTACTTTCTAACCAACACAACAACTCTAAACCCCAACAATGTTGGACGTCTCAAAATAGTCCAGTATTGAGGTAAGCCGGTAGTTTTCATCCCAAATATAGGCAGTGTTGTCGATGTTTGTATAAATGTTTCAGTGAAACAATTAGGGCCTAAACAAACTCAGTAAATTCTCCATGTGGCACCCGGCAGCACGCGCCCACGAGTGTAAGGCATAGTTTACATTTTGGATAGTAATAATATGATTCTTATCTGTTCTCCCTCATTTTTCAGCTCTTTCTCAGCGAGGTAAGCTAAGTTCGGCAAGCCAAGCGCTTTTCAAATTTATTGTACTCGATAGGTCCCGAGCCGTATCGCCGTTTCAATACAATTTAGTTATAATTTAGGTAATTATGTGTTCACATATATGAGAAATTATGTTTATTACCGTTTAAAATTTTACCTAGTTTATTTTTCATGTCAAGGTTGCTTACTTCCAAGTATTTGCTAAACAGAGATCCCAAATATGGATTAAGAACATAAATTATAGCGAAAATACGTAAATGAAAGCTTCCATGCCTGACCAACATTCAGTCCAGATTGTCGCAAGCAGCCAGTGTCATGTTATTAGTATTATAGACTAGATATTCTCTCTACTTTGCATATCAAAGTATATTATTTTAACATATTCTTCTATTAGTTTACAATATCATGTGGGTGTGAGCGCCAGGCAACCCAAATATAGTTTCATGCCACTAAATAACCGACTTAACATATGATTTTCACACTAACTTTACATTAGGGACGCTGTCAACCAATGCCTTTTACTAATCCCGTGAAATAATGGCAATAAAATTAAGTCTTAGTAAATTTTATTGAAACAAAACCTTGGAACGAATCTAGTTAGCTGATTCAAATGAAATGTATTGCTATGTAACAGTAAACCTTATAGTGTATTGAGTAAAGTATGATTTTGCGTGGTTGAAGAGCCTGTGGTAGGTAAAACATGATATAACATAGTTTTAATGAATCTAATCTGTTAAGTTACGAGACAGTTTAGGTAAGTAGTGTGGACGGCACAGCGTAGATCCGTTCCAGTGGCGCAAGCGCGCTGTTCGGGATTCATTTTTCCTGCGACTTCCTCAACCAACCAAAATTAAGTACTTAACAAAACAAACATATTCTACTGAAGACATCGTCAACAGCGGTTATCACTTTTCACAATATTCGTGGGGCACCTAAGAATAGTAGGGTTACTCTACCTATACAAAAAAGGAACGAATAAAAGCTGAGCTCTCGAGCAATTGGTTCGCTAAATTCGTTGTAAGTACGCAACGAAGCTTTCAGATTTTCAATTCTTCTTCTTCTTTCGTGTCAGTGAAATGCGATTTTTTATATTTGTCCAGACCAAAAAGAAGCAACTTTTCAATTTTAAAAGTTTTATCGCTCTGTCAGATTAGTTTATGGCACTATAATTATCATAGACCTACTACCTCTAGACTGGCAATCGCCGTGTGCACTATTCTCTTTCTCACTTAAACCATAGATGTTGCCGACAAAAAAATTAAACCTAAATATGGGGAAATTTAACTTTATTTTATTTTATTTTATTATATTGGTACACAAACAGTTATAAGAATACAGAGTTTCAAACATATACAATATGAGGTTACATTTCCTTCCTATAACCGACGAGAGTGCACACTTCAGTTTAATTATTAAATTTTGAAAATATTAGCTAAGAGCTAGTTATCACTACAGTATAACATGCAGGTACGATAATTTAATAAAAAATATATAAGAATTAATATAGCAACCTGTAAATAATTAGTTATCAGATATTGACAGTTTGGCAAGTGCCCTTTTGAAGGTGGAAAGTGGCTGTCCCAAGATATCGATAAACTTATTTTCACTAACGAGATCATTGTACAAGCGGCATGCCCTGTGCAAAGGATTGTAAAAAGCAGCATTTATTGTTGTGGAAGGTATTCTAATCATAATAACAAAAACAAAACTTGAGTATATCGTCGGTTGATAGGAAAAAGACACTAAAGGCTAATTTTTCAATAGCCAGATAAAAGTTTTGCTGGGAAATAATTTTGATGCTGTTGCGTCTCAATGTTTCTCAATGTTGAAAAATCTGAATATTGAAAAATCTGCCTTAGTGAGTTTTTCCTGTCAACCGACGATATAAGAAAAAAAACTTTACTCATACTTATTTGATTTCAATATAATTGTTTAATATACACAAACTGAGTTGATTGTATGATTCATTGTCTTCGTCCAATCGAAACAATCCTCTTCAAAATGTGCCGAACACAATTTTTGTATGTTTCTTTGGTTCCCAATTTGTGCGACCGGTAATGTCTATCCATTTTCTTGAAATTTTTTTTTCTGTCGGAAACCTATGAAGCAGAGATAAATGGATGAGCATGAGCATTATAATCGTGGGCCAAATATGTGATGGGTTTTTTTTTAAAGGAAACACGTATTTCGTATCAAAACAATAAACTTTATATTATACAGAAGAAATCACACATAGAAGAAAAAAACGAAACGAACGTTTCCTCACAATGAGAGGCACCTCATTTGAAAGAGGAGAATGACTTCTACAAAATACAATCTTCACAAAAACCGAATTCGTGCGCCCCATTTGTAAACCCAACCCGAGTCCGTTACAATTTCTAGTGTTTTCTTTGCATACTATAATATTTGTGGGTAAAATAAATTTTCAATAACTTGCAACACCATGTGATTTGTTATGATATGGTACCTCGTAATTTTTACTTAAAACTGATACTAAAAGACCTTACAGTATTAAAATTAGTATCGTTTTATATTAAAATCGAGCCAATAGATAGTACTATGATGAATGTAAGCTTGTTAAACTTGATAGTATCTACTTACATGTGAAAATATATCTCATCCATCATTCCATCGTGTTTTCGTTCAATATGCTCTATACAACCGAACAAAATCCACCCACCCATGTCACACACTCGTTAAGTGATGATAATAGTCTAATAAACTTAATAAACACCCACAAATCACTAGCAAATCAAAAATAAATAGCATTTAGAAAATTTTGTTGTAACTGTCAGCCTTTGTTTGGCACAGATTTTTCATTTGTTTCATTGTTTGGCACAGAGAACTGACGTAAACAGGCGCCTCAGCAAAAAGGACAAAAAACATTTACAGCTTAACGTTTCTTTCTTACGCTTAATGTAGCTAAGCGTCTCTTTTTCGCAATGTCAGAACTGTCACGATTATACCCCTGTGATAATTATGTAGAGATGCAGCTTTCGTACTATATTAATGACAGACGTGTGTCTGATACCAAAGGTCAAAATGTTGATATATTTTAATAATATCGTCTGCCAAAAGTGTCGCATGAAAATATTAATCGACTTATATCTAATCCGGCGCCGGCGGCGACAGCTTTTAGTTTTTATTTTTATTACAATAGGTGTTCATAATAAAATACTACATACGGCGACCGGTACTAAACCCTTTAATATTAAAAACCGGCCAAGTGCGAGTCGGGCTCGCGCACAAAGGGTTCCGTAGCAGCAAATATAATTTACAGTTAAATCAACCTATCTCAAAAACTATAAGAGATACTTTGATCAAACCAAAAATCGTTGAAAGAGTTAATTAGCATGCATCACCTCTATTTTTTTAGAATTTTATACCCCGTAGTTATAAAAATAGAGGGGGGGGGACATACTTTTTACGACTTTGAGAGCTGATATCTCAAAAACCGTTCACTTTAAGAAAAATGTTTTTTAGAAAACTTTATATCATTTTAAAAGACCTTTCCATTGATACCCCACACGGGTATGTACATCGAAAAAAAAAATTTCATCCCTCAGTTACATGTATGGGGGGCCCCACCCCCAATTCTTTTTTTTACTATTTAGTGTCATATTTTTGTAGCGGTTCATACAACACATATTCCCATCAAATTTCATCACTGTAGTACTTATAGTTTCCGAGTAAATCGGCTGTGACAGACGGACAGACGGACAGACGGACATGACGAAACTATAAGGGTTCCGTTTTTGCCATTTTGGCTACGGAACCCTAAAAAGTACATTAAGGTGCCAATCGGCAGCTGGCGACTAGAGGTTGCAGAAGACGACGACTTGTCACCACGTCAAACTGCAAACTCACTATTACTTTCTATGTATTTCTATGGACATTTCGCCGAGATTCATGTCGCTAGCCGGTAGCCGACAAAGGAATCTCATAGAAACATATTATATACTTACTGAAATTCGTTGTGAGAAACTTGAAGTACTTATCGTTTGTTTTCGGGTAAGATCGGTTTGCATGAAGTTGGTTAACATTTTCAAACCTTAAAATATAGATGAAAAACTATCAAAAACCGCGAAGTCTCTCTAACTAGCTAGGTACAATATATTTCGTATGTTTTCAATTTCCTTCCGACATTATTAACGGGAATGTTTTAAGTTAGGTAATTTAAGCTACCTATTTCCGAGGGAAGAGGTAAATCTTGTACAGATTTGAACTTTTAGTTTATTTTCGTTATCGTAATGCGATGCAGGCCAGTATTCTGTCGATGGCTTGTGCAGCGATTGCGAGGTTAAGCAACTCTATATGCGGTAAGACCTTGGATGGGATTTTTTTGTATTTTTTTTTATTTATGAAGGAAAAGCTCGACGAATAAAATGGACGATGGAAATAATTTCCAAAGTTAGTATTTTCACATGTTTATAAAAGTCTCATTTATATCGTTTCAAATTAGTGAAAATGCTAAATGAGTGTAAGGAAGAGTGCACTTTCCAAATATATCTCAGCTGCATACTTGAACAGTAGTGGACCTTCACATTGGACCCTATTTTATTCAATTTTTTTTTGTTCTACGGAATATCGGAATACTGGTTCGGTTGATCACCTGACTATTTCTGTGCCATGTAACTCACTAATCAAGTAATCAAGCTCTATATCAAGATTTTCATTAATAAAAAAAAATATTCAATTTAATACAATCTTATAATACTTATTACATACATGCAATAACCTCCACTATAAGCTTCGTCAAAATGTAATATTAACATTATATTAAAATAATAAGTTCCTTTGTTAGTTATTCTCGGTCTGTATGTCTGTCATAGTAAACCTTTGCAAATTATTTTAATGTATTTCTTTCTTAATTTTGATCCATTTGTACAGTGCAAACGAGGACAGCGCCGCCGCACTCGTCGCCAACATCGTAAGACGATTACCGCCAAAATAATAACCACATAAATCGTCTACCTCTCACACACAACGTAAAGACGACTTTACAGACTAATTGTAATAAACTGACTGAAGAAAAATATTTGTGGCTGGCCGAAAATACGAGACGGCTTTCCGAGAAAAAGAAAAAAGATCGAAATTCGAAACATGTTAGTCTGTGACACGACTTGATGTATTGTCTATGGTCTTAATGAGATATTTAGTGGGAATTTTGGGGAAGAAATATTGGCTAGCGTTGTTTCATTTAACTTTGATGAATAAATTAGATTATGTTTTTCTTTTAGGTATACTTTGCGCGGTAAAGATGATGCGGGTGACATCTGTCAGCTAGGAAATTATTGCTAGATTGGCTAGTAGTTTGTTCCTATTAAAGATCAAGTCACCCGATACATCTTATCTTAAACCGTGCAAATAATATGGTATTTAAAAAGTTGAATCTATTGCTTGTAATAAAAGTTTGACGTAAGAATAAAATAAAGTAAAGGAACTCTTCCTAAAATGGAAAGCACCTATAGAAATGGCAAACCAAGTGCTCAACTACCGAAGCTACAAATTATAAAGACAGAATATTATATTATGTGTTAGGCACGTTTAATAATATTAATAAGTAGGTACTTACCTAAATTATAAATTTAATTACTGGCGCTGTAGGGAATCTGTGTACTAACATATTTCTAAATACTTACATAATTAAGTGTGTAATTTAATTACTTTATGAAGAAGCAAGTTCGTTCAATTGAGTTAGTAAAGTTTTGTAAGACTACAGAATGAGCTAGTTGCAAAGCCTTCTGACGGATGTTGCATTAATTTTCAACTAATGTCCTTTGCCTCACTTCTTCTTCTTGTGTCACAGAAGATTCTGTCCCATACGCATATCATATCAGCGGTGGTTGGTGGCATATCAGCTTAACTTATCAATACCAATCTACGGTCATCGGTTCTTCAGCTGATACGTCTGGGTTCTGGAACTTATTTATTCACACAGTATACATAGGTACCTACCAATTGTACTTTATTTAACCTCATGCATCTAAAGTATTTACTTCACATTAAAGTTCTCACGTTTTAGCAGAGAACCACAAGTATTACGCAAAAGACCATCAAAGTAATTGATTTCCATAATTAATAGAACACGCATGAATTTGCAAAATTTACTTTACAATCTAATTGGCTCAGGTACAGTAGAAGCCGTTTTATATTATGTCAAAACTGAATCTTATGCCAAAGCCCTACGGTAGAGTTTGTCCAAAGTGTAACGCTTATGAGTCCCCTAGTGTACCCTCGCAGTGCTTAGTATGATAATGTAAGTTGCAATATAATTTGCACAAATATAAATACGGAAAGATAAGTAGTTAGACGGAATAGCCGAGCCATGTTTAGTGTTATAAAATTCAAATACAGCCAAGAAATTGAGAATTTAAGCTGATATCTATTAAAATAATTGTTTAATTAAATTAAAATATTATTTTAGCTGAAACTTTTACGGCTACCGATCAATTAAATTCTAATGCGGCAACTTAAACTAATATGTCTGTCACGTTTCGATAGAATTATATATTTCACAATAATAGGTCCTAGTAGCGTCCCAGGCAAATAAATAAAAGTTATCTGTCAATTTATGTCCAAAGCAAAACTCTAAAACTAAGCCTATAATTAGATATTCATACTTTTCTTAATTCTTTCGAATCCTAATCCTAACTTCCTAACTAATATTATAAATGCGAAAGTAACTGTGTCTGTCTGTCTGTTACTCTTTCACGCCAAAACTACTGAACGGATTTGAATGAAATTTGGTATACATATGGTCTAGATCCTGGGAAAGAACATAGGCTACTTTTTATCCCGGAATTCCCACGGGAAAACTTTTTAAGGCGAAGCGAAGCGCGCGGGAACAGCTAGTCATATATAAAAGTTTTACCTAAACGGTTTTACATGTTGAATGGCCTGCACTGCATCATGTCATGGCCATAAAGTGACTCAGGACTCTCAAGAGTCATAAATTATTAAATTAGCCCACAAAGCGTCGTACAATAAGCAGATTCCTTGTAATTTGCACGCGCGAGCAATTACTGTCACGTTCTGTCACTAATAAACACATAAATAAATAAATAAATAAATAATAAATAAATAATTGACAGGAACATACATTTCTGGCCTGTCACTGACACACTCTGACCACATTTGGACCATATTGACAGTTACACACATTGCATTGAAAACTGTTAGTCGGTTTGTGTTTGTCGCAATCGTAATTAACGATTGTGGCAAATGATTGTTGACTAGAGCCTCGCTTCGCCTTTGATTTTACCGTGGGATTTCTGGGGTTTCTTATTTCTTAAGTACATTCTTCTGCTTGTTTACACAACTTTACTGTTTACACATGTACATACATAGGATTGTCATTTTCGTTATATTTAAGTTTACGTATAAGCAGATTTTTACTGAGTATTCGGCCTTTATAACTGTGTAATGAAATATATGAAACAAATGCTATAACTATATCACTATAAGTTTTTTAGCGTGCATGTGTCAGACCACCCCAGTGTAATTGTATCGTCTAGAGCTTGTGCCAACTTTAGAACATAATTTACTATAATGATAATCACTCACGATTATTGCAGTAAATATTAAAAGCTTTTTGATTATTTTCATTTTAATCATGCTTTTACACAAATTTCTCTGTAGCCGCACTTTAGAAAGATATTTCAATATGTCATATCATCATAAAATTGTTACTTTATGAGTTTTAGAGAAAAGAGTCATTTGTAACAGAATATAAAAGTGATTTGTGTTGGTTTCTAGTAAGTAGTATTTGAATAATATTATATTTATAAGGTGGAATTTATCAGTGACTTTTCCGTTTCAAGGTCAATGTACGCGAGGTACTTTTATTATCCGACCAACTCTGAAATCCTGAAAAAGAAACAAAATAGCTGCACCTAACATATTGTTACCATCTGTGTTTTTTTGCAATTTTCGTTTAGTTTTTCGCCTATTCAAAGTGAGTTTCACATTGAAAAACGTCATGTAATCATGTACGGTCAGCTGCATAAGTAGCTATACACTTCTGTACCTTGTCCAGCGTAGTTTGTTTGTGGATTGCAGAAATCGGTTCTATTATATCCTATAAAACGGTTCTATTATAATGCTATTATAAGTAACACATACACACACTCACGCCTTGTACTAATGTACTCCCTTGCGGGGTAGGCAGAGGTGCATTGCTGCACCCACTTTTTGCCAGTGTTATGTTTAGTCCCAATGTAATAGGGGGCGAGCCTATTGCCATTTTACGGGCACATCCAAGACCCGAGAACAAATATCTGTGTTTAAACAAATATCTGCCCCAGCCGGGAATCGAACCCGGGACCTTCGGTTCAGTAGTCAGGGTCACTAACCACTACGCCATTCGGTCGTCGGTCATTATAAGTATCTAATTAGTTAAGTTCTACTTCTACCTATGAGGGAGAGGCTACTGCCAATAAACTGCTTTGCAGTTTGTCGGTGTACTCTGTCATTTAAATTTGTGTTTCTTATGAATAAATAAATAAACTATTAAACTAAACTGTCAAATTGACGAACCGTCAATGTTTCAATGAATGGATAGGCGGTTTCAGATTGGCAAGGTACAAAAGTGTACAGCTACTTATGCAGCTGACTGTACGTACCAGTATCACATGCGAAGTGATTATTATGAATCTCGTAACGTTAAAAAAAAAGGGAAAAAAGAAAAAGAAAAAAAAAAGAACAATATATATATATAAAAGATAGAATATATATACCTATATATAAATGAAACTTCCTTACCGAGTAGAAAGTAGATAAAAGAATTAAAAACTATCTCATAAAAATTACCACTCTTCAAAAGGCACGGACATAAAGTCTGTGGAGTGATAACAATTTCTTAAAAAAAAAAAAAAAAAAAAAAAATATCTCGTAACGTTAAAAATGTATAACTCGGCCTGCATGGTCGATTCTCAACAATAACGATAACTCCATGGTAATTAACAACTTTTTGCACTTATTTCAGAACACACTTTTACAATAAATTAGTAATGATACATTCCTTGTCTATGTTTATGATATTTTGAAACAATCTACATGTTTATTGTTTATGTTAAGATTTATCAAACCGGTTAATTAAGACTTCATTTTCTGCCTAAGTTTTAAGCTTCCAGTTTTCAATAAATCACTCTTCAATCTTCAAAAAAACTAAAAGCTATTAGTACATTCATAGTTGACTGAGTGGGAGCGTGCTGTCGTAAATCAAACTAATGCCGTGACTTACCACCGTAAAAACTTACACAAAACTAAACTAAATTTAAAACGGTCCGATCACCGACTTTCTCTGCACCTCGATTAAGATAAACTAATGTCAGTCAGTCAATCAGATGCAAATTCGATTCGTTGCTTTTAAATTTTAAATAATGAACAGAACGCGGTTACAAGTATTCGTGTGTTTCCGTCAGCCAATCGTTTCGCGCCGCTTGCAATGGCGGTTTGAGTGACATTGTCGATGTAATGGGTTACATTATTTGATTGGCTGCGAAGCTATGCGGTGCCCCTGCCTCCGCTAGACCAGCTCAGTGAGGTCACTCTAGGTTACAAAAATCAAAGTTGCGGTTTATTACTGGGCAAACGACGACTCTATCTCGTTGCATTAAACCTACAGCATGGCGGCTCTTTCGTTTGTTTTATGTAGAGTAACCGTCCCGGACTCATTAAGCAAGCTTATAATTTAATGGCGTGTCAAACCCATATTTATAAGGTCCCGGCCAGTAGCCGATGTTTACGTAGAGTCGGCGTTCGTGTCGTTTATCGAGTTTTCATCGTAAATTGTCGGGTTCTACGTTAATGCTTCGAACTGGTTCATATTTTTTGGTTAACCGATTGGATTTCACCATTGAATGGAGACTCGGTTATATAGGCCCAAAATGACCGCCCAGTTAAGCCATTTGGATACCAGTTAAGTTTTCATCACTCTATCTTTTAATTGTACCCATGTAATTATACTGTATACAATATAGTGTTAAACAAATAAATTAATTCAAGTGTAACACGAAGCAATGTGATAATTTGATCACTGATCAATATTACTTGATCAAACTTGCTACAATGTCTTCGGCTCCGATCTCGAAACTTACCGAAGTAAAAAAAATACCTCAGCAACAAGAAATAACTGCACTTAAAAATATGCAGAAGCACCTACTTATAAACTTGTTTGCTCCATACAAGCTCAGCTTATTATGAAAATGCTACGTATTTAACACACGCCATTCCGCTATTACTTTAGTGTCTCAATACAGACCAGACTTAATTACTATTTGAATAGTAAACTGCATTTTAAAATACCATTTTATCTTTATGCCGTCTCTACATACCGACAGAAGAATATTATGTTTATCTAATATGGCAGATTATCTTTGCTATGGTACCTAGACCGCAGAATTTTGTTATTACCTATAATGTTATATACTTAATTATACCTAAGTATATATAATATATCATGAATTTACACAATGAAAGAAAGAATGAAAGGTAAAAAGTTGAATTTAGGATATAATTTCAAATTATCATGATTATATTTTCCATAGTGGTTCAGTTTTCATAAATAAACATCAATACAGCCCATTATATCCCCATTATGTCCCCACACATATACTGTTGTGTCACGGGTCTTCTTCCAATGAAGGAAGGGTTTAAGCCTAGTCCACCACGCAAGCACAGTGACAACACAATAAGCAAGCTTGTGCTGAGAAAGTTGTCAGGCTACCCAACTGAAAGATGTTTTCAAGCTGCCCGAAGGCCTCTGACTAGGCTTAACGACTGCTGCCGAAGCAGTAACCGGGACCCACGGCTTAACCTGCCGTCCGAAGCACGGAAGTACCCAGAAGACCACCACATGAGTGGCCGAGCCATGTGTCGCTTAACTTCAATTATTAGTTTCGATCACTGAAGCTAACCCCACTACGAATATTATAAACCTTCAAACAAAACATAAATATAAGACTAGTGCAATTTATCTTTTCATATAGTTTAGCATCCTGAAGTGAGCGGTGCGGCAACACCGGTGTAAAACACTAAAATATGCCTGCTAGTACAACTTCTATTTCCTTAATTGATTAACATCTAATCAACGGGAATGCAAAATAAACAATTAGCATAATATACTAATAAAGTTATTAACTTTATCTGTGTACCCTGCTATAGTGACTTTAAGGTGTAGCCGATACATGTTTGACCTACACTGCTGGTTCATATTTAATGTAATTTAATGTAATTTAATGTAATTTAATGTAAATAAGTGTTGGCGCTAGGTTTTGTAAATTACTGTAAGCGATTTGAATGCAACTACGATGGGCATGTCTTGCGTCCGCGGTGTGGGCGTAATGACCGTGTTTATAATTATTTAAATACATTTACTGTCTTAGCTTGCGCTGTACTACAGTGAATCGTTAATTTTATTATTTAATATTTTGTTGTTAAGTGACAAGCAGGCTGCGTTGGCGCGTGGTATGGTATAGCCAATGAACACGATCTGGGGGTACATCCATGGTACCAAGACCAGCCTTATCAAAATTATATCTGTACAGCGGAGCGGTGGTAGCTCAGTCGGGTAAGCGCCCGCTTCTCATGCAAGAGATGCGGGTTCGAATCCCGGCACTGACATGTACCAATGAGTTCTTTTAACTTAAGTACAATGTATACCATTGCTCTTACGGTGAAGGAAAACATCGTGAGGAAACCAGCATGTCTAGATTTAGCACATCTAGATATGTGAACCCGCAGTGGACCAGCGTGGTGGGAAATGGTCCAAGCTTAGGAAGGCAGTTTAGACCTTGGGGATATGCACAAAGGTGCCACTCGAGAGAGCCAGGTGCAGGTACTTACACCCCCACAGGAATAGAATAGATATCTATACAGGAGATTTCAAAGGTGGTTAAGTAATCCGAGAACGGGTGACTTAAGGGATCACTCTAACCACTTCAGATATATGACTTTCGAATAAGGCATTATCACATACAATCTTTGCTCCCCATTTTTATTATGCTTGATATAATCCCTGTAAGTTTCAGGAGAATAAGTTCAGTTGTTTCGGATGTCCGTTGATTTTAAGTCAGTCATTCCGACCGATGGATAGTTTGTCAGTAGTAAATACACTCACGGGCAATTAAATAGTTCCACTCAAAAAATGACGACACCAAACGACCCCAATTTTTTCAAACATTTAATTTAAAATGTTAACAAAGTACTACAGTTTTAGTTGGTAATATCCAGATGCTCTGTTTAATGTACTTCAAAGTTGCAGAAGGCGTCATTAAGCTAGCCTTTTTCGGATAGGAGTAATATATAGTGCTTTTCTCAGGGGAACCTTTTCATTGCCCGTGAGTGTACTAAACTACATCTATTTTGTGATTGATACCCCGGATAACACCTCTATAACCTGTGATTTAGCTAAACTAGTACATGAGCGCTGATCAAGATATATTGCTCTCGTATCCTGCAATTAAAATAATTCATTTCGCTAATGTTCACGATCGTTTATGTTATTTACATTTAACTATGTGTCACCTCGGTAATGCAGATTATAAAATAATAGTAAATAGAACTTACTTATTAACAAGGATGATATTTATAATTGTGATTTGTCTCGGTCACAGCTCTCATTGCGATGATTTTTTTATTCCCAAACTAGTTTACAGTTTAAAAAAATACAGTCTTACAAACTTTAAGTAGGTATCTTTAACTTAAAGCTAGTTAAATCAATTATTTTACTGAAACCTGTACAGTAAAGCCTGTACCTGTAAAGAAAACATAATTGTACCTATTTCATGCTTTGTGTATCATCTCATTACAATCTAATCCATCTAGTATATGTAAATTATGATCAAGTCCTAGACCTAGTGGAGCGGTAAGATCGCGCAGTGACGGTGACATGGACAAGTGCCGGGACATTATTGATTTATACCGAACTGACCGGACATCTGATAGAAGGGCTGATTCTCTACATTTATGCGACATGTCGGAATACGAAGAGCAACATACTCAACGAGTGTGGCTCATTGACAGCAATCCTGAAGTAAATGTAGAGTAAATAGCAAATAATTATTATACTAGACAATTGTTTTGTAATTTCTTCTCACCTGATTGATTTTGAGTTTAAAAAGCAACGTATCATTATCATATTTTACTACCTCCTGAATATGTTGTCTTATAATATAGTTATAAGGTAACATATACATTTCGAATAAATGTAGTCAGTGCTATATATAATTATGTCATCTAATTTAAAAGATGTGACGAAAATCAACTGTAAACTACAAAAGTGACAGATAAAATCATGATTTTACGAGTTAATTTAAAATGTCGTAATATTAAATTTTACCACACTGGTGATTTCTTAAAAAATCTTGATTAGATACAGGGTGTCATAAAAAAACACACACACCTTAAAGTGGTC
This sequence comes from Plutella xylostella, assembly GCF_932276165.1. Taxonomy (NCBI): domain Eukaryota; kingdom Metazoa; phylum Arthropoda; class Insecta; order Lepidoptera; family Plutellidae; genus Plutella; species Plutella xylostella. The sequence continues at coordinate 10,080,648 of NC_064001.1, forward strand.
ATTAAGAAGTGATCAATGAAGTCATCATCTTTGTATGTTTACGATTTTTATAGGTGGTGTAAATTAAGTTTACGAACGTTACGTTTTTAGTTGGTAATATTCTGATGCGCTGTTATTTAATAAATGTAGGTATTTACTTCAATATTGCAGGCGTCATTAATTTACTATTCTTTTTCGTGAGATAACGCGGCCAGCGTCTTGGGTACCTACCCGACAGCGGCGGCTATCTAGCCAGCATTTTCTTTCTAGTTTAGTGTTTATTATTTAGTTATAGTTATAAGAATTATGTCTTTTCGTAAGCCTTTCTTTGGTCACCTGTAGCCACCAGAACACAACTTTATACAGAACATAACACAACACTGCAAGCGTGGTGGCATGTCGTATTTCACGACGGCTGAGAACCTTTCCGCATGGTGCTCTGAACTTAAGGGGAAGCTTCGGGTTCTGTGCCATAACCATTTCATCATACCACTTAAATTACCGATGACTTTAAAAATCCCCATAAGGTGACAAATGTGTTCAATGCATTAGTTCCTAAAAGTTAGGGGTACCTACCTAAATAATTATTACAATTTTAAAAATGCGGCTATTTTAGACTTAGGTCCTGTTTCACAATGTCTGGTTAGTGGCTACCTGTGAGATAAAATACATGCTGTCACTCTCTGTTATTATTTATTTGACAGTGACAGCATGTTTTTTATCTCACAGGTAGCCACTAACTAGACATTGTGAAACAGGGCCTTACCGTAAAAGAACACAAATACATACTATTATATGTTGAAGTACTTTAGTAGTAGATAGATTGAAGTAATTCTAAATTATCTGTGGACAAAATAACATGTCAATTTATGTTTTTTCGAAGTACTTTAATGTCAAAATTCAGCCCGCAACTCGTCAAAACTACACTCACGGGCAATGAAAAGTTTCCACTAAGAATATCACCAAATTACTTCTAAACGGAAAAGGCTAGGTTAATGCCGTCTTCTGCAACATTAAAGTACATTTAACAGAGCATCAGGATACCTACTACCAACTAAAATCGGTAATATTTTGTTTCAATTTTAAATTAAATCTTTGAAAAAATTGGGGTCGTTTGTTGTAGGAATATTGTGAATGGAACTTTTTCATTGCCCGGCAGTCACCGGCAGTGTATATCACTGAAATCTACCCCTTAACTGTTGTTACACATAAAAGCGCACTGTTTATTTGAGTTGAACTAGTTGAAACAATGCTAAGCTATAACTCAAATTTTTGCTCGCAGTATTTAGCAATAACTTCAGTAAAAGTGAACCTATTCAACTAGGTAGGTGGTAGTAGCACCTATAAATCATAAATAAATAGAAAAAAAAAACACAACATAACATTATTAAGTATAATATTAATAAACCTTAATATCTTCGCTCGATATTTTTGGTAAGTAATATTATTATAATTATGTCCTTACATATATAATATAATATATATTACAATACAGTAGTTATAATTATAATTAGGTGTAATTATTATTTATATGTGTTAGCTAGGTATATTATGGTGAATAAGTACTTGAAATATACTTAGTACTAATGTCATTAATTAGTATAGGGTTGTACATTACGACGTCACTCCGTTACCTGACAGCATCAAGCCAGTCACATAGCACTCCGAAGACAAGAAGCTGACAAGACCTGAATCATCAGCAAAATTCCAACCGGAGCCATAACCGTCAGCCAATCGCATTCCTTCACGCTTCGCCGTAAACGCAATATCGTTTAAAAAAATACGTTTTATCCAATTTTCCGGTTCTCAATCGATAAAGTAAAACAAACTGTAGTTCGCGCTCTTCAATTAGTAGCCGTCGATGCGACGGCCATTGCGTGACGTCATCGTGACTGACAGGTACTTGGCCAGGGTTGCCGCTCCTTGGTACCAGGTGCTGAGTTACTGAGATCATCTCCAATGCCGAGATGACGTTTATCTCGGGTTAAAATGGAATATACCTACTAAGTGTTCAGGTGATCTCGCGTAAAATGTTAAACGTCAAAATTTCAATTACTTTTACGTTAAATTGGAGATTTAAAGCGCACATTTCGGATAGAATCCTCTGAATACCATAGAAATACTTTTAATTAAAAAAAACTGGAGGTAGGTACTAACTAAAGTACATATTTTGTACAAAAAAAATAAACTCGATGGACAATAAATGGTTGCCAGCAAATAATTTCCAAGAGAGTACACAAACAAAATGTTATATTAACAGAGGTACTTTTATAACTTTCGTATTTGTTATGACTGTGTAAGTAATTCGTTGTTTTATCTATCTAATTATACTTGCTTAAACAATCGTAAATTTTACCTTGTCAATGTTAGTTATTATGTACTGGCAATTTCCGTAGTCATTATTCATCGAAATTTATGTTTAAATCTATTAACTCACATCTCACAATACCAATACCTGTAATGGAGGTACTAAACTGAACAGTAAGTAAAATTAGATAATTATTTTATATTCTCTTAAGTAAAATAAATACCGATTTATTAGTAAATATTTTGTGCACAATTTTGTGCATATCTGGAAAAAAACCTTTATTCACCTTTTATAAAAATGTATCTCATTGAATTTTGCAATTTATCAATGAAAGATCTCTTGATTGACACCCCTATAAAGGCTAAGTGCAAGTATGACCATGTGTGTAACAGCTTATTATACGCGCCTCCCGCATCCCTCCAAAGATGCCTCATGAATAATTCAATAACCATGTCTTGTTAAAAACGCGTCAATCTTCCCATCTTAGCTTAACCAACATACACGCAATTATAGCATTTAAGAATTTGCAAACAGTAAGACATTTTCACTGACACTGGTATGAAACCGCAAGGATGGTGAAAATATTACAAAAGAAGCGACGGGTTTGTTAAGGTTGTCTTTTGCTTGTATGAAAATATTGTTCGCTTGTGAAAGTGGCACTATCGGTTTATGTGTTTTATGAAAATAAAATTAATTGCAAATATAAAATTGGTTATAAGGTGTTGATTTCAGGTTTTGTCGGTATCTACGGCTATCATTTTATTTTCATTCATAAACCTTATCACGGGTTGCTAGGTAGTGTTGAGTGCTTGGAAAGTGAATATACTTGTAATAAATAGGACGTTTATTGGGAACAACTGGACATGTCTCAAATAGATAATAAAAATCTATTATTGAACTCGGGTGCATAATTTTTCAGATTCTTAAGTTTAGCTATATACTTTTGTACCTTGTCAAACTATGTATGTATGTACTTACTTAAAAAAAACATTGATGATTGAATAAATCAAAAGGCATTTTGACAAGATACAATTTTTTATCATTTTTTATCATATAATTATGAAACCAACTACAGAGATACGGAGCGTCTTTTAATTTACATACATTAGATAGGTAGTATAGACTACTAGGAAAAGTCTCTCTTTTTTCGCTAAATTAATGAGTAGGTATTTTCATATACATTAATCTGCCGACTTTCACTTATAAATGCCCATCCTTTATATATAGTATAAATAAAAATATGCTCGTAATTTTACTACTAACCGATCAAAAAATAATACACTTTTACTTTAAAAAGTCACATTAAGGGCGACTTGCACAAACATATTAAATTTTATCTTATCTTATCTATAGATTTATATGGATTAACGTTTCTTAAATCGAAATTTGACACTAAATCTAGATTTGAATGTTTATGCAAGTGGCCCTTAAAGACTTATTCAAACAGTAAAAAACTTTCCACGCAATCGTTGGTTTGTTTATAATACCAACTCCGTTAGCCCACGGCTGTAGGACCGGTATAATACCGCGGCCGCTTAATTAATATTGAACTTAAATTAAATACGCATAGTAGTTAATTTGCTTCAGATAACGCGGTGACAGAAAAACGGGCCGGTATCCTTTTACTAAACTTGATTGTAAGGACTGCGCTTGAGGCATAATGAGATAACCCGACCGAATTAAAAATAGCGCGACAATTATAAGAAACTCTCCTGTAAGCTTATTTCCTGTATCCCTTGCACCAAATATATTATAATAATAAAAACCGGCCAAGTGCGAGTCGGGCTCGCGCACAAAGGGTTCCGTAGCAGCAAATCAAAATTACAGTTAAATCAACCTATCTCAAAAACTATAAGAGATACTTTGATCAAACCAAAAATCGTTGAAAGAGTTAATTAGCATGCATCACCTCTATTTTTTTTAGAATTTTATACCCCGTAGTTATAAAAATAGAGGGGGGGGGGACATACTTTTTACGATTTTGAGAGCTGATATCTCAAAAACCGTTCACTTTAAGAAAAATGTTTTTTAGAAAACTTTATATCATTTTAAAAGACCTTTCCATTGATACCCCACACGGGTATGTACATTGAAAAAAAAAATTTCATCCCTCAGTTACATGTATGGGGGGCCCCACCCCCAATTCTTTTTTTTACTATTTAGTGTCATATTTTTGTAGCGGTTCATACAACACATATTCCCATCAAATTTCATCACTGTAGTACTTATAGTTTCCGAGTAAATCGGCTGTGACAGACGGACAGACGGACAGACGGACAGACGGACAGACGGACATGACGAAACTATAAGGGTTCCGTTTTTGCCATTTTGGCTACGGAACCCTAAAAAAATAATATCGTTGTTTACCCGTGAAAATAACAGTCATCCATCCTTACTTACGAACTTTCACGTTTATAATGCACGCTTGATTTTATGAACATCTTAATATACCTACCTATATTATAATTATTTTAATGATTTTAAATTTATAAAAAAATTGTTTGTTTAAGTACATTACTTCAATACTATCCCATGTTACTGTACCCAGTGGATGGTTACAATTACAACTGATTCAGTTCTAAATTCTACTTGAACGTGTTGGTGTTGGTTTGGCAGTATTCCATCAGTGAAACTTTTTCCACAATAAATAACTACTCATGCAATTTAAATTGACAACGAGACAGACGCTCTTGTCTATCGTACGATGAATGAGTCAACTGGCTGGTTTTGGAATGATTCTGTTTAAATTTAGAACAAAGTTTGATGACAGAACGTTCTATTTCAGTTGAGAAATTTGATAGGTTTAAAATACTTTAATAATTAATTAACATGAAATTCGACTCTTGTTAAAAAAAAATATTTGTCCTATTGCAGTATCTAACCTACATAATGTTTTTAAAAATTCATTAACATATTTCGCTCTAATCACCCTAAAATTAGATATTTAATGTTATTTACAATGTTGGCATGATGGAAATGACAACGAAAACCACAACAATAACTTAATAAACACATCAGCTTTAACGCACCGCATAAAAAGGAAACATTATAGTGTCTATAAAACATTTTCGCGTAGCAAATCATGTTCTATGTCCCATTATCAGTAAATATGAGTTAAGGGAGACCATTACAAATAGTAAGTAGTTTTATATTATATTTAAAATACGACTCTCCCTTCGCAGCTGGTTTCTAGGATAGCAGTTTCCTGTATACATGGGTTAATTAGTATGTTCTGCTGTTAATATGATTCTGGTCTTGGCGGTCTACAAATTGCTAGCAGGTTCTGTAAAGAATCATAAAGCCATTCAGGACTTTAGCTTGAATTACTTATTGCCTAAATTATAATTTTATCGACATTTTGACAAGCATAACCAGATTTAAAGTGTTTAGTTTTATCAGCCAGTAAACGATTGACCTAGAATGGCTTGTCCGTTTGATAATGACTGAGTTTGCTCCTGTCTTGCTAGGCAGCTGATACGCATGACTATTTATATTAGGGGACATTTCAAAAAATATGAGTTTATATTTATTTTTTAATTGCTAGAGTACTTATGGATCACAAACATGGTGGAAACTAGCAAACTGTGAAACACTCGACATACTAAACCGATACACTCCTAACTCAGCCGGCGGCAAACAGTTTGCCTACTGGTTTTGCGACCTTAGTTATTGCAAACCTCACGGCTCCGATACAATCAAATATTGACTGCGGTTGTCACTCGCGCGACCCATTGAATACAGAGAGCGGACCATTCCTCTCCCATCAATTCTTTTGTCGATCCGATTACTTAGTTGCACCGTATAAGTAGTTTCGACTTTTTCGTAAAACTTGTATCGCTGTGAACTTTCATTGATTAAAAGACTGTTGAGAAAAAAAAAACACGCACTCACGCCTTGTACTACTGTACTCCCTTGCGGGGTAGGCAGAGGTGCATTGCTGCACCCACTTTTCGCCAGAGTGTTATGTTAGTCCCAATGTAATAGGGGGCGGGCCTATTGCCATTTTACGGGCACATCCAAGACCTGAGAACAAATATCTGTGTTTAAACAAATATCTGCCCCAGCCGGGAATCGAACCCGGGACCATCGGCTCAGTAGTCAGGGTCACTAACCACTACGCCATTCGGTCGTCTACTGTTGAGAACTAAAACATCTTTTGTATAAGTTATTAAGTTCTTATTATGAGACTCTTTCTCTTGAACACATGACGTCGTCTGAACCTCATCTACTACTATTATAAATACTCTGTACCACTAAGTTATCTATGAATACAGTCAGTACTAATAAATAACATTTGAATCGGAGAAAAGTGAGTATCTTTAATGTCTGAAGCTGTAATTTTATCGCGTAGCATTTATGTTTTTAAGTGCTTCTAGAATATCTAACTAGTCATCACATTGAATTCGAAAGAGCTGTTACCTAAATAGGCTAATAGCGGACTGGCTAATCGAAATTGCTAGAAGTGACAGCTGCCAGATTTTAGGTTAAGTATATTGTATAAAATTTGTTTATGAAGTGATAAACTTAATAACATTTGATCATTAATCTAACTGAAGTGTATTCTAAAGTCTTTACACAAATGCAAATGTCAAGTTGTGAAATACCAGATTTTATTAAACTTTCACTTGCATGTGTCAATTTGGTATATATGAGATAAATAGATTGACTTTATGCGAATTGCAAGAAATAATAACTTGAAATGGTTTTTGAGTTTAATAAAGTCTTTGTAAGAACTATTCTCAGCATAATTTTTAAAAGTGGTCATTTGGGAATATCCCTAAAGCTCCATCTAGCGGTGCGATCAAAGCCGCTATACCAATGTTGTTCAACTAGGTGCATGACCGACTAAACGAATCTAGTTCTTATTTGTACAACTAAATTTACTAAATACTTCGTGGATCATTACATTTATCCGATCTGGGGGGTTACCACCACCGGAAATTCGCAATTAACCATCTATAAGCAGCGTCGCTCGCCAGTCTAACATCCTAGATCCATACAACTTAAATAAAATTTATGGGCTTTATAGTTTAATATCATAAAAAACCTTGGAAAGACGCCTGAAGTTCACTCCCAACGGTATGACTTTTTGTGTATACAGGGTGTTGCAAAAAGGGTATACTAAGTCGAAATAGGGTGACTCAGGGGGTCATTCTGAACAACTTTTGTTCTATAATGACCCCCTGAGTCCCCTTTCGGCTTAGTATACCCTTTTTGGAACACCCTGTATTAACAATAGCATACTTCAGGCTGCACGACAGCTGTCACTGCCAACAAATTGTCTTTTCTTTATCTAGCAGCTCAGCAGATGGTAAAGTTTTTCCTGCTCACTTGTACCGCAAGAAAGTTCGTATGCATTTCTTATTTGCTCGAAGTGAAATGTATTTACTAGTAAACAATATGATAGGCAATAATATGTGCTACCACAACACTCGCAAAATGCAATGTCAAGTCTGTTGACATACGTCTTAAGGTAGGGGATTACATTCTAGTGAGTAAAACTAAAAATTGTAAGGGTGACCGGTGGATAATCATAGAATCCCAGGGATTCCCACACTATAATGTAGAAATAGAAGAATAGGCTCAGCCTATATGGGGGATAAAATAGTCAGAATTCAATTAAAGCATCGACCTTAAAAATATAATAAATAAATTTTATTTTAAAAAAGGTTTGAGTGAGGATAAAATTAGAGATCTTTTTAAATGAAATAAATACATAGATCATTTTAAGATTAAATGCTTTCGGACTCTTTCGGAGTCATTGCTTCACACATTTTTTTTACTCTGATAAACCTATATATGAAAACTATAAATTTTACCCTCACGCACATTCTCAATTAGACTAAATTATAATAATGGTATATACCTAGGTCATATCTTGGCCTATCAAATGTTCTAGACCTAGACGCAGTTTATGACATTATTTTATGACAAAAGAACGTGCCATAGCTAACACCAGTATTGTCCTACTGAACCCTTCCATAGGCCAATTTATACAGGGTGTGGAATTTATCAGTGTGATTCCACTTGGCAGTTGTACCAGAATTACTTAGCAACTTTCATTACGAAAAGAACTTTGAAATTCCGAAAAAACAGCTGTTTTATAGAAAACATAACTACTGAACTAAAATGTTTAGGATTGCAGTTTTTTGTGATTTCTAAATTTGGTCCGATAATGAAGGTTACACAATAAAACGGGAAGAACCTTAACAGGGCAAAGAAACGACATCGATAAATTTTTCACCCTGTATACATGACTGGGTAGTGAGCACTGTATAAGTAGTTACATGTCGGAGCGACACAAGATTTAAAATTGCTATTAATAAGTATGTAGGTATATTTCGTGTATTAGAAAGGCTCTAACTAAACAAAAATATTCAAAAAGTTATTCAAGGAAAATAAATTTGAAAAAATTATAGATTTCAGTCACCGATTTATTGACATATAGCATCATTAGCCCGCAGTATTTTCGTCCATTCTGAACGATATAGGATTACACATATATTCAAAAAATATTACTTAGAGATCTTGGGTGTGAATTTCTTGATTAGTGCCGACATTGAAGAATATATTTTGTCACCTCATAAATTGAGCAGGTGTCCAGCCAGAGCGGCATCTTAAATAACCAAATTTCGTTATAGTAACTGTAAATTTGTTCTAATCAATGATAATCTAATAAGATAATTAAGCATTCCAACATTATCTCACAAACCATTTTTCTTTGAGTTAACTAATTAAAGAGACGGATTGCTTCAAACATTAATAGTGCGCCGCCATGACAACTGCCATTTGTCAGATGTATACGAGGAATTAGAGGAAAACTCACCGAAACGCACCCCCATGGCACCTGCAATTTGAAGAAACTAAATCATCAATCGAACACTAATAAAAAGAAAACTTTACTCGAATCCAACTGGCCAGTCACACTGAAAAATCACCAAAACCAGGCACTGCCGCGTCCACTCATCACTCGCGAATTTAAATGGCGCGCGTTCGAAGTTCAAACTTTTTTATTTCATTTACTGTCAATTGTTTCTATTTCAGGTCGGAAATTTTCAAAATTGGAACACCCACTGATCGGAGGGAAATTCGAAAGGCGGTATGCGAGCGCGCGCGCAGCGTCCCACCGTACACTGAGCCGCCGTCCCACCAGCCAGTAATAATCACATTTTTGTTTTCATTTATTTTCGATTCTGAACCAAAATCGGCGAGTGAGATTGACGCTTCACTTGGTGACTTTCTTTGATATTTTTTCGGTCCTTTTTAGACCACCGAGCAACTTTAATTTGAAAGGAAAACATTAAATGGAAACGCATAGTAGCTGTGACGAGCGAAGCCAGACACACCCTTATACAATATATTTAGGTACCTACATGATGATTAAGGTACAATTGTTTTACCTTTGTAAAAAGATAATTACATATTTAAATAATCGCTGGATTTTTAAACTAAGTAATAATTGACGCAATAAAACTGTGCTGGCAAAGACTTACCTAGAGTTATTAGTGTAGAAATTTGAGTGTTATTAGGGTGAACTTTATTAAAACTTCAATACTAATAATAAACATTTTGAAAAGTACATGCGGAAATAATTCATTAGACATTTCATTCCATCGGATTACAATATTAATGCCAACTAATAAACATATCAAACACACGATTAGCGAGACTGATATTTACCTAAATAAGAATAATTTAATTAAAACACGTGAGACACACAAATATCAACGGGAATTTTTGCGAATCATTTGCATAGAAATGACTGAGCTCTATCATTGTTTATGAGCCGGCTTCATTACGTAACACGATAATGAGGACCTTTTGGAAAATCATTTATTAGACCATTGCAGCAATTTATCTTACAGCTGTTCCCGCAAACTTCGCCTTAAAAAGTTTTCCCGTGGGAATTCCGGGATAAAAAGTAGTCTATGTTCTTTCTCAGGGTCTAGACCATATATTCGTTCAGTAGTTTTGGCTTGAAAGAGTAACAGACAGACAGACACAGTTACTTTCGCCTTTATAATATTAGTTAGGAATTAGGATTAGGATACGTGTACAAGGAGTTGAGGAATCGCTGCAATAGAGTGTGTAGGGACGCAAAACGCCGATACATCCATACATCCATAGAAAACTGTGATAATTCACAATTGTGGAATTTTTTGAAAACACTGGGCATAGGGAAGTCTAAGGCAAATTCTAACTTCGACATTGACCTCTCTGCTCTAAACAAGCATTTCTCTACACCTCCATTAGTTCTAAATGAAAAAATTAGAACAGAAGCTCTTAATCAGCTTTCTTCCTTGCCTATCCCTGACTGCCCCTCTTTCAATTTCAAACTTGTTACTGGCCGTGACGTTAAGAGATGCATCTCTGATATTACTAGCAAAGCTGTAGGTATTGATGATATCGGTGCCCGCATGATAGTTTCTATTCTGGACGTAATTTTACCGCACATCACGAATTTGATGAACTATTCTTTACTTTGCAGTTCTTTTCCCAGCCTTTGGAAAAAGGCCTTCATTCTTCCATTACCAAAAGTCCCTAATCCCACGTCCTTGTCCCAGTTCCGACCCATTTCTATCCTACCCTTTCTATCCAAAGTTCTCGAGCGCCTAGTCTTCGAACAGTTGTCCTCCTACCTCTCCAACAACCAACTCCTGAACTCATTTCAATCCGGCTTTCGTCCAGGCCATAGTACAGTTACAGCTTTAATAAAAGTCACCGATGACATCAGGCACAACATCGACGATCAGAAACTTATAGTCCTTGCGTTGCTGGACTTCAGCAATGCATTCAACTCGGTTGACTTCGAGTTACTCCTTGGTGTTATTCAATCTCTTAACGTATCTCCGGCAGTTACAAGGTGGTTCGAGTCTTATCTCAAAGGGCGTCAGCAGTGTGTACGTACTGATGCTGAGAGTTCTTCTTGGTGTCAAGTTCTTGCTGGCGTTCCTCAAGGCGGAGTCCTTTCTCCTTTACTGTTCTCCCTGTTTATCAACATCCTGGCAAACAAACTTACTTCTAACTACCACCTATATGCAGACGATCTTCAGCTCTATGCCGGTGCACCACCTGAGAGCTTGAGCACGGCCGTTAGTTGTATTAATGAAAACTTGGAAATTATTTCTAAGTGGGTCAAGTCTTTCGGTCTACTGCTCAATCCCTCGAAATCACAAGCAATTATCCTCGGAAGCTCACGAATGCTTCGTAAAATTGACGTGTCAGCTGTCATGAGAGTCACATACGATCAGACTGTCATACCATACGTAGCTTCGGTAAAAAATCTTGGCGTGATCATGGATTGCACACTTTCTTGGATTCCCCAAGTAGATGCTGTCAGCAAGAAGATGTTCGCGTCCTTCCATTCTCTTAAGCGCTTGCAGTACTTTCTACCACTAAACACTAAAGTTACGTTGGCACAGTCCTTACTGCTCCCTATTCTTGATTACGCCGATGTAAGCTATCTTGACCTCACTGAAGAGCTACTCAACAAACTCGAACGTCTCCAGAACTTGTGCATCCGATTCATTTTCGGATTGCGCAAATTTGATCACATTTCTGAGTATCGAGCTCAATTACAGTGGCTTCCAATTCGCCTTCGCCGGAATACTCACATTCTAAACATATTGTACAGTGTTTTAAATAACCCCTCATCTCCCCAATACCTGAAGTGCAAGTTTTCGTTTTTGTGTTCTCATTCTCAGGGCAGAGCGTTGAGGTCAGTAGAGAACAAATTGTTGAGCATTCCTGATCATAATGCCGCCTCTTATAGCGATTCATTCGCAATTAAGGCAGCATGTTTGTGGAACTCCTTGCCAGAGGGAGAGCGACAGTCACCATCAATGGCAACTTTTAAAAAAAATGTTAGGCATCACTATTTTGAATCATTAGGTTGGCAGGTAAAATAGGTATATATATATATACATATATATATATATATATATATATATATATATATATATATATATATATATATATATATATATATATATATATATATATATATATATATATATATATGTATTTATATTTATGTAGTATTATTTACATATAAGTATGATGTTATTTTTATAAGTATATTTTATGTTGTAAGTAGTTGTAATCTATACAGTAATAATTTAAGGTTAGGTTTAAATCATAGGCTAAGTTCAGTTTGATAATGGACAACATTTCAAAAAACTAAAGCTGCTATAAATCGAAAACCATTTCGAGATTTAGCTCTAAAGGCCACAAAAAAAATGTTTTTGTATTTTTTGGATGTATCATTTTCGAGAAAATCTTAAAATAGTAAAAAAGTGCTGATGACGTCATGCATCAGGTGCGATGCCTTTTGATTATCAAAGCCTATAGATTTAAAAACAAAGAAGTTGTCACTTTCATTTTTGATTGACGTTGACGTTTTATCGTGACGTTGTTGTTTATTTGGGTCATTTTCATAAATTTTATTCTGACACTTTCTGACTATTTTTTTTATTTAACATATAAAATGGTTTGTATGTATTAAGAGAAGACCTCTATATAATATGTCCCAGAGCATGCCACCGCCTACACAGCTGAAAAAATGCTTCTGAAAAGTAAGTAAGTAGGGGGCCGTCCATTAATCACGTGAGGCTCAAAGGGGGGGGGGAGGGGGTACCTACGGAAAACCTCACGAAACATCACGATGGGGGAGGGGGGGGTCTCGTTAGACATCACATGTATTAATTTTTTGTCAAAAAGCGCTAGGTATTTCTGAACCGAAATTTTGAATGGCGCATAAATTTGAACGATTTGTACCTAGTATGACCTTGATTGACTCGCCCGCCGTTAACGACTCGACGACGACGAAGATGTATTTTTTCTAGTCAAAAATAGCCTTTACATAGACTTCCAAAAAAATACACGTGATCCAAGGGGGGGGGAGGGGGGGTGGTCACAAACCTCACCAAATATAACCAGGGGGGAGGGGCAAAAAACGAGAAAAACGACCTCACGTGATTAATGGACGGCCCCTAGGTACTTTGTATCATCACAAATATCAATGTCATTTGAAAATGACCCATTTGTTGGTTGGTATGTAAACAAAGTTTAAATGTCATTTGTCAGTGTCATTTATGATTTTTTTCGAGACTAAGGCAAAAGACAAAAATAAAAATTGAGCCTAATATGTGACGTCACTTCCGGTTTTAAAAGAATTAACTTGAAAGTTAAAAATAACATGCAAAAATTAATGTATATACAAAATAAAAAAATACGGGTCCTCTAATTTTTTATAAACTTTCCAAATAGCTAATAAAAATATAGGGTATAGAAAATGAAATGTTGTCCATTGTACCTACTCAAATTAGTTAAGGGATCTAATGGCATTTTTCTTTCACCCAGTCGAAGGTTGGCTGGAAGAAATTGCTTTTTGGCAATAAGCCCGCCTTTGTATACGTTTGTGTTTTTTGATTTGTAACTGTTCTCTTTTATGTTTTTATTTGTATGTGTACAATAAAGTGTATAAATAAAAATAAAATACGTATGTGCGTGTGTAAAATGTAAAATTACTTCTAAACATAAGGGAAACTGTTAAAATACTTATATACGTACTTACATTATTTGGTGAGATAGATCGATACATTATTAAATTTAGTCAGGTGACGCCTTCAAAACGGCACGGTGACGGGCTGATGATGATGATGTTGATTATAATTATGAAGGATGGTATGTGGAAAAAATATTTTATCGTGTTTTTTTCTGTGTCGGGGCTGAGAAATTTGTGGTAGGTACTTACTATCATCTCAAAATTAAATTATTGATACTCAACAGTTTCAATCAGGTACTTATTTGCAAAACTGAAACAGAAGTCAGTACATTTGTAAGAGAAATATTTTCTTTGGATTCAGTAGATAAAACTGAAGCCTAAAATAACTATAAGAAATCTAATTCTAAATTATCTAGGTAATTATAAAACGATTCTATGTAAATAAACTCTGTGGGTTCACCCAAAATGAACGAATACTTAAGAAAGTCACACCACCATGCCCGTGTGAATGTTCACGTAATGAATACTATTTCAATAAGTTTGAACTAAACTACCGCATTAAATGCGTCGACAGTTTCGTTTTCGACCGAAGAATTCGGAATAATTCGATCTCGCAGCGCGCGGCGGGTTGTAATCGAAAACAACATGAAATTTGAAATTGTTCTCTCACTTTTCTTAGTAAATAATGCATTCATTCACGTAATACTTATACGTTACGTAAACGTTGGGATATTTATTTGGAACCCACTGACAGTTTGAAGTTAGTTAATGTTTTTTTTATTTACAAATAAAAATACAAGTGCACAAAAGGTGGGTTAGATCGAAGGTAGGTATTTTTACATTCCGTACAAATTAATTTTGAATAGCCTATAAATTATAATTAAAACCGGCCAAGTGCGAGTCGGGCTCGCGCACAAAGGGTTCCGTAGCAGCAAAATTACAGTTAAATCAACCTATCTCAAAAACTATAAGAGATACTTTGATCAAACCAAAAATCGTTGAAAGAGTTAATTAGCATGCATCACCTCTATTTTTTTTAGAATTTTATACCCCGTAGTTATAAAAATAGAGGGGGGGGGACATACTTTTTACGACTTTGAGAGCTGATATCTCAAAAACCGTTCACTTTAAGAAAAATGTTTTTTAGAAAACTTTATATCATTTTAAAAGACCTTTCCATTGATACCCCACACGGGTATGTACATCGAAAAAAAAAATTTCATCCCTCAGTTACATGTATGGGGGGCCCCACCCCCAATTCTTTTTTTTACTATTTAGTGTCATATTTTTGTAGCGGTTCATACAACACATATTCCCATCAAATTTCATCACTGTAGTACTTATAGTTTCCGAGTAAATCGGCTGTGACAGACGGACAGACGGACAGACGGACAGACGGACATGACGAAACTATAAGGGTTCCGTTTTTGCCATTTTGGCTACGGAACCCTAAAAAGGTGTGTATTACTCAAAGGTATTATGTGGTTCAAGATAGGCTATCTAACTTGCTATGGTAGTATTAGGTATTCGCATCAGACAGGTGCCTAAAATGGTATTATACCTAATATCAATTGTTGTCCGCCTAGCTTTCCCCGTGTTTCAAAATTTAACACTTTTAAGTTTCGCAAAAGTCGGTGTATAAAAGGTGTTAAAAATTCCATCCCTTTTCGGGAGGTGTCAGTGATTGGGCAACAAATTAAATATCATAATTCAAACCATCACAGATTGCTCAAAGCGTAAATTCGTCCGCAATTTTTGCGAATAAATCTTTTGTCGGCACTACCAGGCACGCGTCCTTTTGCAGACATTGTCGCCTGTATTTTCCGTTGAGTAAGGCTTAGTTTTGTGTGTAAATGTGCGTATGGTGTTTGTGTTTCATAATCGCGTGTCAGGCTGGCCCGGGGTGTTGATTGTTTCACGTCTTTTGTTTTGTCTCGCCGTTTTATATAAACAACATGGGCACGGGTCAAATATGATATTCAGTTCAGGCCTAATTTATAGATCGATGATTTATTCCCATAGTGATAACACGTTGTAAGTATATGTATTTTACATAAGTACTTATATGTACCTATAACATAATATACACTCGCTAGCTATTAAACAGTTCAGCCCACTAGGTCGATAAGTCGTTATATCACTGGAACTTTTTCGTCCCGTTAGCCCGTTAGCCCTAAATTGTTTTGTACATGTGTTTCTTTAAATGTGTATTTCGTTTTGTTGTTGTTGCTGTCTATGTGTGTGTCGAATAAACATATTATTTATCTTTAAATTTAGGTTTGAACATCAATAACGAGTAGACAAAGTACCAGGATAGCATCAGGAAGCGAGAGGTGGTGTGTTTAGTGATTACACTGTAACGTCTTATTACGCACTTTGTACGCACTCAGCGAACGCCGAACCGTTCGCGCTTTCAAAACCACTTATGTGCAATTGTGCACATTTCAAGACTGGGATAGAGAAATAGTACAGATAAAAGTAATGATTTAATCCATATAATAAGTAGCTAAAAGGTCGTGGTACAAGACGAAAAACGAAAAATCTTTATCTGAATTCAATGATAATTATGATACTCGTAGCTACCAAAATTAGTATGAGAGTAATTGTCATTTGCCATTAAATAAGTTTAAATTTATGATGAAAGTTGTAGGCTCACCGGATTGTTCAGCATGTTCAGTAGTAGAGGACTTATATCATTTTTGAATGTAAACAATATAATTCGGACAGAGCAATGTTATTTCGAAAACTTCGAGTCAATCTAATTGACGTTGGTGCATTTCAGACTATCCTTTCAAATCCATGTTCTATTGAGGCCAAAATATTGTATAGCCTCCTGACACCTGGCGTGCTATGAGTAGGACATTGAAAAAATATATAGTTTAAAAATACCTATATTAAAAGTTTTATGGAGTATCCCTGTTATTCCTTTAAAGTTTTATAAAGTACCTATGCCTAAAACAATTTGTTCTTTGACAAAGCGACAAAACAGTTCAGTAGTATTTTTTTTTAATTTTTAAAAAATTTTTTAACAATGTATACATTTATACCTCTCAGGGTCAGGAGGATAAAATATTGTTTAGATTTAAGACAACCCTAGTTTAAGATTTATTTAAATAGTGTATGTCTCGATGAGACTGACATGGTCACAGTTTATTGTAAGTGACCTAAGTCTCTTTAATAAATAAAGATTTAAAAAAAATTGTACCTACTTGTATTTTAGGACGAAAGTATAGGTAAAGTAAATATACATAAGAAGGTACTTACCTATTAAATAAAAAACTTAATATTTTGAATCCGTTAACATCACTATTGGGCACATTCGCTGCCCTCTACGCACAATTTCCCCGTTTAAGCTACTTACCATACCGATGCGTTCCGAAACTGGCTATTTGTGATTTACCCCGCTCTATTAGACGTCAAGTTTATTGTAGCTACTTAGTAGCTGTATAACTGATGCATTAGATACTACGCTCTGCTTTCTACAATCATTACCTTTAGAAATTGTGATAAAGTTTAAGCCTAATTATTGTAGTTGTGTGACACGGTGGTGGTAAAATGTTATTTGATTGTGTATTTGACTACCTACCGCATAGTAAAGGTCCAAGTCCCGGTTTAGTACATGAAAATTGCATTTACTTACTTGAATGCTACAATACCTAGTGGAAGGTGAAAACAAAGAGATAGGGCTTTCCTAGGGATAAAATACATCCAAACCTTTGTCCTTTATACCTCTAGAAGGGTTCGTGAATTTCATAGTGGCTCTATGCAATGTATCCTCGGGAAATCCAAGTTGTTTTAAAAAAAAATTAAAACTATAAAATACATTGACGTCACGCCTCGCTAAAGAATCTACCTCTCTTATGTCACTGGCCACTTCTAAAGATTAATTAATAATGCACTTTATGTCAGTATAAACTTATTACTTTTTAGTGATTTTGCAAGCGTTTTTTTTATATTAATTTTATTGTTTTAAGTTTATTTGCAAATTTGCAATAATTCACAATCCAATGTCAAGCTGCAAATGATACTCGTATAAATAAGTCCTACACTAGTTAGTCAATACGAATCATTCACGAATGTGCATTGATGGATATTTATTTGTCTAGGTGCAAACTAATCTGGAGCGGAGCCAATGATTGCCGTCTGCTTAGCCGTGTTATTTATTTTTATAGTAAAGACATAAAAAACTGCATCTTACTCAGCGTGTGACGTTTAGATGCTCCGACCAGACAAATAAACTATTTCGCACTACAGCATTTGCAGACAATAATATGAGTTTTTTATACGTAAAAGAGTGGTTTCAGTCTGGGTGGCGCGTGTTGATTTATCACGATCATAAACAGTCCGTAATCGTCCACCACTTCCAATTTTTTCCTTGGGTTGATTTGTAAAAGTAAAATAAGTATCAATCAATCAATTTTACATCTTTTCATGAAAGTTTCAGGTAGTCTAGAAGTTAAATAAGTTTGTATAGATTTAAGCATATTTTATTTTTTTAAACTTTCGTTTCCTTACTTTTTATCTTCAGCTGATTATACTACCGCCGTCGGTGTTTTAACCGCTACATTAATTCTCATTAATGCGCATTAATGTAACATTAAAATAATATAGTGGTACCTCGTGTTTGTTTGTGCTGGTAGGTGCAAAGGAACATGATTTCATTCTTTTAACAATAATCATGTTGATTCGCACATATAATGTTTATTTATTAGATTATTATTATTAAATTTATCAGAATTCAAGCAACAAGAATTTAGAAGTGGTGGCATGTTAGATAGGAGGGAGAATCTCAATCCAGTAGCCGAGTGTGCGAATCCTGGAATGTATCAATTGATTATTTTCAATTACTTAATCAATTTAAGTACAATTAATGTAAGTACCTAGGTACAATATACCACGTGCTCTTATAGTGAAATAAAATATTGTGAGGAAACCTGCACATCGAGATCTGTAATTGCATTACCTATACCTATGTACTCATTCCAAAACGGCGGTACGGGTCGCGACCTATCATGTGAATGTACGTACCTAAACTAAATGCACAGCGAAAAGCGGGCAACATTAAATAATTATTCCGTAAAAATGATTTTTTTATGGCGCATAGCAATAGGCGCCTGTTGCAGCACTGCTTTATTGCGGCAGTAAGTCTCCCGTACTCGGCCGCGAATATAATTAGGTTAAAATACGAATTGTGTTAGTTTCGTGGGCGGAGACGTTTTTACGTTCGCGCGGCTGACGAACGGGTCTAGACGCGAGCGACGTGACAGCAATAGTGGCACTGGACGATATCGAACGAAAATATTTATACACATTTTTTTCCATGGAAATAAATAATTAAACCCAGAAATATAAGATGTGGTGGGGTGGGTCGGAAAACTTTTGAGAGATAGAAGCGAGTATTTTTTATTCAAAGTGTATTCTACTTTTGAATTTAGATGGAACAATCGAATCAATGTCAATACAAAAGGCGGTCTTATACTTTTATTACTTGAAGCGATCTCTGCTAGACAACCTTTGAATAATATGTTGTAAAACCCTGTTACCCAAATGACTTTATAAAAATATACGAATGTATCAACCACCAGTGTGTTATAGTGAGACATGCGAGCTGCGTGTGGCGAGTGACTCGCTCGTGAGATGTTGATGAGCTAGCTACGATGTTTTATTCAGCATTTACACTATTATATTACCTTTATAGCACTATTTCTGACCGTCCCTGAATGAGCGAGGAGACGGAGTCTGCTGAAAGTATTTGTATCGTAAAGTACCTATGTAATTACTTATCAACTACCTATCCAGTAGTTGATAAGTAATTACATAGGTACGTCAATCGCTAAGATTAATTGCCCTTTTTGGATTAGAAAATACATGCTTCTGCCCTGTATATGTAATATTATGCTGTATCTCTGATTACAGATCTCATAAAACAAAAAGGAATTTGATGACCACGGTGACCGACCCTAGTCCAGCTCTAAATAGTGTTTGTCAGTAACCAATATGCTAAGGAGAATAAGTATTTTCATACCAGTAGGTATGTATGTATATATTTTGCGAGGCTTTATGAAAATTTGTCACTTGTCTTGCTTTACGCATTCTCGTTGTAGTAGGTAGGTATATACCTAAATGCTTTTAAACAATGTCAATGAAATGAAATCGCTCCCTGCATATATTAGCAAAGTCAGACGATACAGTCAACGTAGTGTAAAATACATATAGTACCATCGGGGAACTCCATGCTAGCCCAATTTTAAACAATATTTCGTGCGTACAAATTTTTGTAGTAGGTAGGTTATATACCGCTTAGAAATAAGTGGAAAAAAATAGGTTTTGTTCTGGAATAGATTGCCAGAATTACGATAACGGCACACACATGCTTTATTGAGCTCATTATCTATCACTGGTCAGTGGATCTTTCGTTACGACTTCTTCATCTTACCTTATGTCTTTTTCTGACTGTACTTTAGTCATCTCATTGTACGGAGGCCTCATTATCATTGAGTGACAATTTGTCATTCCCGCCGCGGCGTCAACTTGTCACCTCGTTTGTCAGCTGACTACGTGATTTCTTTCAATAGCGAAAATACGAGAGATGGGGAACGACCACAAAATAGCGACAACCAGTTAAAATTCTGACAACGGTGTTTAGATATCACCCTGGTGGTGAGAAATGGTCCAGCGTGGTAAGAAATGGTCCAAGCTTGGTTTTAAATAGTTTTTTTTTTCATAAGTAACATAGGTTATATACTTAAATACAAATAATCTTCTGCCAAACTGTTAAAATAATTTATCGGTAGTTAAAACAATTTGTCGGCAGGCTTGGGACTCTATCACTCGCTATCTTAATATGATACTCCAACATCAATAATAATAATATAATCAATAATAAGCCCACAATCATCCATTACTGGACATAGGCAACTTCCAAGGAGCGCCACTCTGTCCTCAACCCTCCTCATCCCACCACAACCGGCTACCAGCTGTCTAAGGTCGCCTCAAGTCGTCTGTACAGTGGGCTGGATAGTGTGACAAGCTACGCTTTCCTGTTCATACTCTCCACTCGATAACCTGTTTAATATAAACCCTAGTTTCGAAATAACAGCTGTTGGAACGTATTTTCGACATCACTACAAAAATATTCGCAGTTTTCAATGGTCAGGCGCGGCCAGGTTTATGAATGCATCGGCTGATGGAAAAAATGCATGTTCGCGCCGCCGCATTTGCATCCGACGCGAACAGAATTTTAAACTGAATGACACCAACTTTTATTTTATTAACAAGACGGCTGCTTGTTCAGAGATTTAATGTGTGCTTATAGGCTGGTAGGTAAGCAGGCTTCTATATGCACCATCATTCATAAATATCATTGTTTGCATGTGCTACCTATGTTTAAATTTAAGAGCAAGTAATTTAGTAATACTGTGGTTGTTACAATAGATATTATTTAATAATGAACATGATAGGTTTTGCTCACGTGATTAAGTCTGAGGTCCAAGGCTTGGCGTGGGGGACCCCTCGATACTTGAATAAATCCAAAGGAATCTTGAGGTTTACACACAACATTCACTTGTCTATTTATAATATTATTATAATAAATACAAAATGCCTATTGGTGGGTTTCTATTTAATCGATATCTCCCAAATTCACAATTATTCCGATAACCGCGCGAATTAAAAAAGCTTAACAACCAGACGAAGGTTGACAACGACTGACCTCTTGTCAAAGTAAAATTAAACGTTAATCTATATCGTACTAAATCAAAATAAATATTGATCTCAATCTACCCACATACCTACAAATATTAAAGGTGTTCTACATCGTATTCAGTGAACCAATTCATATTTTGTCCAAAACCGAAACTTTCCGGTATAAAAAAAAACACTTAGAAAAATCCTTGTACCTAATTAGAATAAAATCCGTTGGATCTACATTCCTAAAAGTTATATTACTTATAATATTCTGATTGAAACATAAGTATAAACTTTAATACCAAAAGGCACCAATCGAACGGTATTATGACACAAGCACGCCTGTACTAGCACCAACAACTCTACAAGTCCTATAACGGTCGGTGCTTTTTATTACCTTTATTATCTTGTCAAACCAATGAGGCAGAATAATCCGATCTCAACTAGGGTGACCATGTAAGTTGAACATAATTATAAACACTGCAAAACTGTTAATATCTTACAAGGTAGCCGACGGTAAGGTATCTCTATCTACCTAGGTAACCGATAAAACTTTCTAGTCGCATAGATATTATCTTAATCATAGTCATAGCTGCCCGTTCCTGTGACACAACTCGGCTCATTAGTGGTCATCGGTCGGTCATCAGGCGGTCGTTATGGTGAGATATGCAGTGATGATCTATCTAATCACGATCGAACTTATTTTATTGATAGCGCGCTGTATGTTAACGAACGTGAAATACACTTACTATTATATTGTTAACTTCTACGAATTGAAAAGCTTTAAGTTATCAATTCATTTCATAAGGTAGGTACCTACGTTATTATTAAATAGATAAGAACCTACTTTAGGATAATTATTTGAAGGACCACCTACCAGTAGGTACCTATGTCCCGGAAATCCAAGTTCAGTTGCCGTCTCCTCAGATTTGTGGAAAAAATTATAAGTATAAGGATAAGACGAGTTATTCATAAAAACACCACAGTTCGCTTCACATTGCATAGTTCAACTTTCTATACCTATTATCTACCTATGCCGCACCGCTAGTTTAGTTCATATATCCCTATTGTCAATGACCGTGTCTGCACAATAATCTCATCACACATTTATTATTAATATCACCCGCATGTATTTGCACGCCGCACTTTATTTTATTTTAATATTACGAAATAATTTTATTAATTTGAAACATTTTTCGATTGATTCCGATGCCGCCAAAAACCACAGATTATAATGTAGGTAGTTGTAGAATATAGAGTCTAGAGTAGAGCTGCCTATATATCCCATCTTCCTTTGTTTAATTTCTTTCTACTTATCGCTTACTTTAAATAAATATAGTTAGTTACCTAAACAAAATTAATACTTTTTGTGATGTGAGATTGTGTAATGAATTTGAAGTTGTTATAATATGTGGTAGGATGCCCGCATATTAAAACTAAAAAATCTGGTACCAACCTATAGCATTTACTTTAAATTACTTTTTTTTGCGTATTATGAAACTCTATAAATTCTAACCAAGTAGCGACATCTATTGTTTGACAATTATAATATTATTTATCACCCTGCCCTCTAGTGCCGAGTAGCTTAAACCTGATGTTATTTTGGGTGCTAGCAACATTGGCCCGCCATCTTCTATGAAATATCTGTCACCTGTCAGTTACCTGTCACGGTAACGTTGGAACATTGGTTGAAAAAAAATATAGCTTATTCCTTATAAAATTGTATGGTGGAATCAAACGTGGCAACACTCTAATGTTTTTGGTGACATTCGGTGCGACGACTCGGACGTCAAAATAAAATCTTTCTCTTTGAAGTGCTGTCAAACAATATAAACAGCACGTGTAAAAATGCGTATAGAAACTTGTTATTTCTGCTCCTCCCGAGTCTATCCGGGGCATGGGATCCAATTCGTGAGAAATGATTGCAAGGTAAACTATTTCCCGTACTATCTCGACCATCAAAACATGAATTTCCACCTATTGCGCCACAGTGAGAAAACCTAACCAAAATCGCCTCAGATTTTCAGATTCTGCCGTTCAAAATGTCACGCGGCATTCAAGAAGAAGAAGAACCCGCGTAAGACCAAATGGACCAAGTCGTACCGTAAGACAGCGGGCAAGGAGTTGGCGATCGACCCCTCCTTCGAATTTGAGAAGCGTCGCAACACTCCACTGAAGTACAACAGAGAGTTATGGACGAAGACCATCGAGGCCATGAAGAAGGTTGAAGAGATCCGTCAGAGGAGGTCCAACACGTACATCATGAACCGCCTGCGCAAGGGCCGCGAGGTGGAGTGGCAGCGGGACGTCAGAGAGGTGCAACGGGACATCTCACTTATCAGGTAAATTACTAAATCATCTTTTGTATTTAGTTGAAAATAAAGACAAACTGGGATAGTGTCTGTATGAGTGACTCCTTTTGAAACTTACACATAATAAAGGTGACTATGGGTAAACATTTCAGGTTGTCCTATGATACTTTATGTTGTGTGTTTTGTTTATTAGTTCCTATTTTTTATACTAACAATAGATGTCTAAGTCGTGTGATTGTTTTTGTACATGTATTACTAACACTTTGATCCATGTTCGTTGAAAAATAAATAAATTATTATGATTAAGTAGCAAATGTAAATCCATAGTTACAAACTTTTTCATGTAATTAGTAGGTTCCTTCACCACCTATCCAGCAATATGTCAATTCCTAGCATAGCATTCATAACTCAACATTGAAATAGCTAAAGAATGGCGAAACCTGACCCGCTTTGCATAAGTTAGCAGCCACTCACCAAACCTATTTTAAGTTATTTATAAAAATTTCTATTATCAGGGAAAAATATTTAAAAAAATCTAAACCATGGGGTTCTTGAGATATTAGGGTTCAAAAGTAAATTAATTAAATATATTTTTTTCGTTAAATAAGATTTTGCTGAATGGTACACGCACAAATAAGTTTATAATCTAAATCATGGGATTCCCAATTCATAGCGCATCACAAAATGCATTACATGATTTTATTTATGCAAATAATATCATAATTATTTTTGCACATTTCACACTCAGAAACCTATTTTTATAAAGAGACCAATTTCAAAAATTATTTCATTCTATTCAAGTTCCCGTTATCCCGAAGTAACATAAAATACTTTTTAGCCAGGAATTCCCACGGAAACACTTTTAAAATCAATTCTTAGCTCGAGGGTAACATCTAGTACAGTAGAAAGACTTGATCTTTCAGCACCTATATCTTCGTTCTCCCATGTCTCATAATAATAAAATTAATACCAGTATATGCTGTAGTCAGGGACTACACATCAGTGTATGTTTCATCAATGGCCGCTCTGGGTCATGGCGCCATATAGAAATGGCCATTCTCCTTTCAGCAATATCCTTATTTCAGGTCCCCAGCAGCCGGCCTCAAGCAGCGCCAAGCTGAAGAAGAGGAGGCGGAGATGGAAGTGGAGCCCGAGACCATCGAGGTCATTGACTCCAAGGGCCGCAAACAGAAGATCACAGCACCAGTCATGATACCCGAGGCTGGACAGCTCATTGAAGTAGGCGGCGAAATTGAGCTTTAAAATCAGCAGACTAAGGTCCAATTTGTGAAGAAAACTAAAGGTTGACTGGAAGAAATTACAAGTTTGGTTCATGATCATAATCATAATATCTCAGAAATGGATAAGATAGATGTTTAAGTGTCTTGAAGAATATAAAAACAATTAAATTAATTTGTTTTCATAGTATTTGAACCTGTCCTTGTGCTAGTATACAGTGGATGCTTCACTGTAATATTAGAATCCTTTCAATAAGGTTTCATTAAATCCATTTGATGTTATTTAGTGTAATTAAATTATTTTTAAGTATGTCTCTTTTTATTTATATACTATTTAGTACACAACACACATTCATATACAAATTTAAGTATTTTAATCAACCATTAATATCCATTAGCATAGGAAGTAGGAACATATTGTTCATGTCTCATGTCTATAAAGAAAATATTGATTCCCTAAGGTAATACTATAATCCTCTTAAAAGTAGGGGTACTCAACATTTTATAAGGTACTTTATAAAATTCTCATTAATTATGTTGATGTTATGGCACTCTAACTCTACACACCCTTTCAGTTTAACTCCATCCCTTAAATTACGATTATAGTGTTTGATTTTGATATTTATATACAGGTATTTGTTTCTAACTCAATCTTAACTAAGGGCGTCTTGCACAACAAAGTTAGGCCCGGGTCTCCTATTTACTCCGTAGGTCGGGTCAAGTGTCACCGCCGTAGGCCGCGTCACGATACTCACTACGTCTATGCGTCAACGTCGGCGTGTGAGGGAGACCGCATCAGTACATTTCTATAGTGAGCATCGTGACGCGGCCCACGGCGTGACGCTGGCCGCGAACTACGGCGTAAATAGGAGACCAAGGCCTTAATCAAAATAAAATAGTTTGTCTCTTGCTCTGACAGTATAATGTCAGAGCAAGAGGTCATAGATTTAATTTTGATTAACTTTGTTGTTCAAGACGCCCTTAGTCATAAAATATTATAAAAGGTGGAGTTAAGTATGAGCTAATGGAAACACAGGAGGGCTATGGTTCCGCACCCCTGCCTAATTCAATTAGTATCGAATGACGGTTCGGATTTCCTAACAACGGATACAGTTTGCATAATGTCTCTATTACAATATAACGTGTAATTCATAAAAGTTTTTTTTTAACAAAATGGCAGTTTTTTCATACATTTTCGGTCTTTTGATCGCGTGTCTATCATACATAGTGTACCAGAAATATGTGAATGTATACCCCAGCTTAGTGAAGAAACCAGATAAACGATATGATTACATTATTGGTAAGTTTAATATAATAGGTTTTATAATCAAAGTCGGTACTCGGCCCATCTCTAGTTTTGTTGCATGTAGTTAGGTACAGGATAGTTACATTCCTTGAAATAGGAGCCTCACTATAAATAGGTAAAGTACGTGGTACTACCAAACTACCATCCCATGCTACAGCATCTAAACTTTTGAAATAGCATGTGATAGTGGTGAAAGCTTGATAAAAAGTCTTTTTTCACGACCGAACTTATACTGGGCAAAACAAAGTACCTACCTACCTACCGAAAATTTCAAAGCGGCTAAAATCACGATTAGCAACAAGTAACACTTTGGTAGACCTTGGCGGAGATGGCGGGGAGACTTTTGCCTGATGGCGTCAGGCAGTCGACAACAGAGATGTGTGGAATAAGCATGGGGAGGCCTTTGCCCAGCAGTGGGACACTAATATGGCTAGGTACTTTAAAAAAATACACTTTTGTCACGTGCCGTCTGTTCCTAGTGGGCGCCGGCACGGCGGGATGCGTGCTCGCCGCGCGGCTCTCGGAGAACCCTGGCACCAGGGTGCTGCTGGTGGAGGCCGGAGACCAGATGGGCTACTTCACCAAGATCCCGCTGACTGCCACCGCGGCGCAGCAGGGGCCTAACGACTGGTCTGTGAGGACCACTCCACAGAAGTACTCTTCGTTTGGGATGTGGAATCAGGTGGGTAGAGCAAGCTTTAATTGATGATATCAAGCGAGTTGGTACATGACCAAGTGGAACTTTGAAATTTAATCGTCCCTATTAAGTACTTTGTACGACCCTCCATCATATTCTCCAGATAAACCCTAACAGGTTTCTGAAGCACCATTCATTTGTAACCTAAATAAATGTCTTATGTTTGGGAACACCCAAATATTCCGAAAAACTTTTTTCCGAATTTGAAAACACCGAATATGTAATTTACGAAATATTGCAATACCGATTTTTTTAAATGCCGTATTCTAAAAATCACGTAAATTATAATTTCGAATATTATAATCACGAAGATTTGTTATTACGATTGTCAAATACACGAACGTTAAAAAATACGATTACTCAAGCATACGAAAAATAAAATACCGATTTATTATAATCACGAAAAATTCAAATCCCGATCGAAAATGTGATAATTCGTGATTTTGACAAAAAAACCGTAAACGTCTTAAAAACCTTAGACCCAAAACCTAAAGATAGGTGCGACGACGAGCAAAGCGAGGAGGAGCGTGTTAGGTGCACATAGATATTGAAAAACAAAGCGGAGCGCAGCGAAGCGGAGCGGAGCGTTTCAAATATAGAGCAAAACAATTGCTCGGAATTTTATGGTGTTTAACCTTAAAAACCTTAGGACCTAAACCTAAAGATAGGTGCGACGACGAGCAAAGCGAGGAGGAGCGTGTTAGGTGCACATAGATATTGAAAAACAAAGCGGAGCGGAGCGTTTCAAATATAGAGTAAAATATTGTAAATAGAAAACTATTGAAAAACGGGGGAAGTGATGTAGCGACACATGTTATAGTCACGTTTTGCAATGTCAGCTTTCTAGTAACTTCCAGTAGCGATCAATGCGCAGACGCTAGTCGTCTCGCGCCCGCCACTTAGATAACACACTTTAGAAATGTAACTTGGTTATCATGTATAGAAAGAAAGTCAGTAAATAGTTTGGCCTCAAGAAATCCTGCATTCGTTATTTATCATGGATCCCATAGTCACACTCCTCTTTATACCCTAAATTGGTGACCTCCGACAATCTGAACACGCAACCTTCGGAAGAAATTATGGAGTCAGCACGGCGATGACGCGGCATGGAACGGCGCAGCATGGAACGGCGTGGACGAGACGGCTCCCCCAGCGAGGCCATGGGGTAACAAGCGACATCAACACATCAAGAAATCAACTGGAAGTGCATCACCCCTTCACAAATGTTGGTTACGCAACGAAGACGTTATTAGCGTATCGAAGCATCTCAAGTCAGCACCTGGACGAGCGGAACACATAGAAGGTGCGATTGCGCGTCCACGACGGCAGGTCAACGGGCGGTAATCGGCGCTTCTGAAGTTAGCGAGTGTTGGGCTGTTTTCCTCGCTGCGAGGCTGCCGAGCTGGAGCATAGTGGACTGGTCACCCACGCGGAGGCTCACTCGAGGGTCCTCATGGAAGTTCCCGCCAGGATGGACGAGAGGTGCAACGAGAGAAGCTATTTAGATCGGAAATTCACATGGTTCAATCACACACGAGGTCGTATTCGCGGAACCGAGGTAGCAGCGTTCATCTTGCACGGTCAGCGGAATGTGATAAGCGCGTCGCGAGTGAACAAAGTGCTACGTAGTTATACCGAGTGGTTATTGTGTGAGATTTATAAGTTTGATTTGTTAATTTTGTATCAGTATTGAAATGTAATTTTGTGATTTCTGTTTTGTTTGATATTGTATGTTTCAAGTTTAAAGCTCCGTAAGAGAGGCTTTTGTAACATAGGTATTACGTATTGTACTTGAAAATTTTTGACAAAAATTTTGAAAAACGGGGGAAGTGATGTAGCGACACATGTTATAGTCACGTTTTGCAATGTCAGCTTTCTAGTAACTTCCAGTAGCGATCAATGCGCAGACGCTAGTCGTCTCGCGCCCGTCACTTAGTTCACACACGAAATGTAAATTGGTTACTATGTGTAGAATCTGATTAAATAGTTTGGCCTCAAGAAATCCTGCATTCGTCATTCACCACAACCCCGTAGTCACCCGACATGTAACTCGACAGTAGTATTTGTTGTTAAGTAACACAACAAAGCAATGAAATTGCTCGGATTTTTACGGTGATTAACCTTAAAAACCTTAGGACCTAAATCTAAAGATAGGTGCGACGCAAGGGCGTACCCAGGTAGGGGCAGGGGGGGGCAGCTGCCCCCCCCTAGAAGATAAAATAAAGGTAAATTTTCCTGTCAAGTGGGAATTAAAATTTAAAACGTGTTAACCTACCAACACATAAATAAAAGCATTAGGTACGTCACCTTAAATCGTAAACCTCGTAACTTAACTTTTTGGTATCAATAGAAGCGTTTTTTCAAGGCGCATCTTTTCGTATTACTCTTCAATCAATAAAAAAACTGAACTCAGAGCAAATTAAGTTCTTTTTTTCACCTAACTCTAAGTCATGATTTTTACACAAAAAACCTCGTAAGTCCTACTCCCATACAACGAGCGATGTAGGCGAGACTAAACGTACCGTCTACGTTTTTTCAATAAAACTAGGTTTTTAACTTTGTGTTTAATAAGTACTACATAAATATATTATAGTACTTAACATTGTTATTGGTCAATAAATTTAGAGTAAAATTTTGCTGTTTATTAGCAAGGAATCATTGGCTCCTCCAACCGATCCCATCACAGTCATTCTCTTCGACTTGACAAGACAGGTGCTCCTTGGAGTGTAATAGGTTGCACGGCTCCCGTATAGAGGCGATGGACTCCTTTGCGAGGGCCCCCAGATTTGTAAGTACCCCGTGCACTGCATGGCGTGCAGAGCACCAGCTACTTTTTGATTCCGGGGTACGTCTTGAAATGCTCCGCGAATGACCGATCTGGTGGCTCCCTGCTCATTAGGAGTATGTAGGGTGTCAGGAGGGGCGCTGTTTTAAGGCCTAGGCGGTGGACCATGCCGATGCATGATGGTATTCAAGAGTGCCCCTAAAGGTACCCCAAGGCAAGCGCAACTATCCCAGCGGTGCCCATCTGCATCCGACAGTGAACGAACGCAGAAGAATTTCTACTTATACGTATTGTATCATTTCGTAAGCCAAACTGACAATTCGAAAGGTCAAGACTGTTCAGCCAGGGGTGTTACTAGTTAAAAGAGCTTGTCAGCCTCTTACAGCAGGTAGATGGGTCGGTATACAGAAGAAGAATCTGAAGTACTGTCTCTTCAGGAGCTTTATCGTGGCCTCTTTCCAGTCAGTGGAGATTTCACTGGCACTCAAGCTGCGATTCAACAGACAGATAAACTGACAGACAAACCAGCTCTGAGCGCCAGCACCCATACACGGTCTGGTATGCCATCGGGGCTAGGAACTATTTTTGCGCTCCGTTCCAACTCTCGATCTGTCACTCCTTGCTCGTCAATTGATGATTCCTAGTCCCTGGGAAACAGCGTGCTTACCACTAGGGTTTCAACGGCGACGGCGGGACCATGGACTCAGCCTGCCTAATACTGATTTATACTCTACTGCTTATAAAGATAATTGCTGATTATATAATCTTTTTATTAATTACATCAATAATACTCAAAATTTTAAGTAATAGGAAAAGTTAGGGAGATTTATCTATATTTGAATAGCGTAAGTCCATCAAAGAGAACAGTATTTTGCATAATTTGAAGTCCGAAAAACTCGTGTTTCCAGGAAAAACACATATCTCCTCCTATCTAATAATAGTATTCACATAGAGATTGGGCAAATATCGTAAGTCAGTAAAAGTAAGTAAAATAGCTTATTTTTCATAACGCCGTTGAATCCGCGGCCACTTTTTTAGTCTAGTAACAAAAAAACATAAGGGGATATCCTAAGTAGAAGTACAATTTTTTTTGTCTTCTGTAAAATTTGCTCACGTGGAGTTAGGATGTTTATGATTTAAGGTGGTAGCGTGTTAACTACTAATAATACATTGACTCAAACTAATGATAAAAGTAAATTTTCATGATTTTTTGTTTAAATATACCCGACCGACCGAGCATCATCTCGAAACATGTATGAGCTGCCCCTCCCTAGCTGAAATCCTGGGCACGCCCTTGGGTGCGACGACGAGCAAAGCGAGGAGGAGCGTGTTAGGTGCACATAGATATCGAAAAACAAAGCGGAGCGCAGCGAAGCGGAGCGGAGCGTTTCACATAATATAGCTTAAAAAGTATTGTTAAATTGTATACGGATTATGCTGTTAATAAACACACTATTCTTAATAACTATTTCTTGTTAACTAAGATACATTCGGGAATTTGTATTTTCGGAATATTAAAACTTCGGGATTCGTAATTTTAACAATTCGTTATAATAAAAGGTCGTACTTTTAAAACATCGAAACAATAATATTCGGAAAATTGACTTTCGTGATTCTAATAAATATGTTGTTTGAAATTTCGTTTATTGGCTATTCGTGATTTTCGTTATTCGGAAACTTGAAATTCGGGATTGTGAATTATTCGGAACTATGAAATTCGTAATTTTAAAAATCGTTATTTTCATATTCGTAAAAAAGTAATTCGGATTTATGTAGTGTACCCCTTATGTTTGCTTAAATAAATTTAAAAAAAACAGATTACAATTGCGCTGCTTGTGCTTGGATTGACACCTCAAATACTATTTGAATCACTAGGTACCAACGCCACACACAGTGCTGACACACCTATTACCATTAAATTTAAGTTAACATCAGAAATTGAAACCGTAGGTACCTAAATTAACCAGTATAATAATGTCCTCCTAGCCGAATTTCGACCACGGCGGCCAATCTCAATTGAGATCAGCCATCTACGCAGGAGTAGATTATAGTGCCCAAGTGTGTGCGCAGTACACAGGAGCACTCTCTGTTCCATCACTCTCATAGCCCAATGGGACGGATTGACCGACACGACTGGAGAGAGCTAGGCGCAGGACCGACTGCTTTACATGCCCATCCGATAGCATGGATCGTTTCACTGTTTCGGACATCAGGTGATCAGCCTTCTATGTCCTAACCAAACTTAGAACCACAATTTAGAAACACAAATTGATGGTCCCACCCGGGAATCGAACCCGGGACCTCTGGGTCATGAAGCGAAGCTTCTACCACTAGACCACAGAGGCAAATCAACCAGTAGGGTTACTCTATATAAGTACCTAGGTACTAACGAAATACGAATGAACAAGAGCTGTTATAACCAGATAGGTACCACTCTTCACAGACATCACTAATCCCTCGAGGCAAGGGCCTGGGCGGCTCCGGCCACATCAACTTCCTGCTCCACGGGTTCGGGCTCCCTGCAGACTATGAGCGCTGGACCCAACTTGGCTTCTCAGGCTGGACTCATGAAGCGCTGAAGCCCTACTTCGTGAAGGCCTTTGGGACCACGGAAAGCGAGTTCGATTCAGAATACTGTCCGGATGTTGGTGAATGCTTGAGTGCTAAGGTGAGGACTGTGAGATTTCACTGGTGGAAAACCGATTTTCATTCTTTTTAGGCGAAAAGTACCTACTTAGTTATGAATTTCACATCCTACTGTAGCACAGCTTCATTTGTAGCTATAGATTTTGAAAATAATAAAACTCATACTGAATGATCATTTATTTAAACATTGATAGTTTGTGAGTTTTACAAGGTATATAACTGTATAGCCTAGCTAACTAAGCAAGCTACCCGTACCTGTAGGTACCTGTTATTAACAATATAAGTTGCTCATCCGCACACTTCATCTCTATGCATACGAAATACTAAGGTAAATAAATTCATACACCAGAAATTCATGGTAAGTTAATACCTACTTACTTGTTTCTCAGGCCCCAATGAAACTGAAGCTAATAGACAGTCACAACGAGCTGCTCCAAGTGTTCCAAGCCGCCTCCAGGATGCTCGGCAAGAGCAGGGTCCTGTTCCGGAGGCCGACGGCGACGGTCCGGGACGGGACCCGACACTCCACGCTGGACGGGTATCTGAAACCTGCGCTGAAGAGGAAGAACCTTCATGTGCTGTTGAAGACGCAGGGGGTTTCTGTAAGTTGGTTTTTCTGAGTAGGTAAGCTCTTTTGTTCCTTGTTAAACTACTTTATATAAATACAAGAGCTGCTTCCCGGGCCCAAGTGGCCATAATGATAGCCGACCTACGATAGTAGATGGCACCTGAAGAAGAAGAAAAATATAAATACAAGGCGGTTTGTGAGTTTGATGAGGAACAACAAAGTATTTATCGTAACTGCAACTGTAAATATCTACTAGAAAAGCTTTATGAAGTTGGATATTAGTCTGGATTCTGGATACCTATTACTTATGATACCTTTAGACTTTGTAGACCCCACATGATTTTTATTTGAAACTTTCAGATAAGATTTGAAGACAGAAAGGCAGTATCTTTGTACATACTGAAGAAGCACATAGACTTGGACAACATCTTCGTGAACAAAGAGATCATTATTTCTGCTGGCGCCATCAAGTCTCCACAACTGCTAGTTTATTCCGGTATAGGACCCAGGGAAACTCTTCGAAGGTGAGTAAAATTTAAGTTAAAAGTTTTGGTACATACCTAACTACATACCTGCTCTGATATTCATACGTAAATAGGCATAGTGTAATTTTATAAGTGATCTTCCAGACACCGACATACTTACTTACTTACTCCGCTGGCGCAGCGACCCAAAGTGAGTCTTGGCCTCCGATACAAGAACTCGCCATTTTCCTCGGTCCTGTGCTGTGTCCTGCCAGTCGCTAGCCTGAAGCTCGCGCAGGTCGGCTAGCACCACGTCACGCCATCGATACCGGGGCCGCCCGACTGGGCGTCTACCCGACGACGGCTGACCTTGATAGGCTCTCTTTGCGCCGCGATCCTCTCCCATTCGTTCCAAGTGACCGAGCCAGCGGAGTCTGTGTGCTTCGGTCTCTCCAATAATATTTGGGCCCTCCACGAGTTCTTCAATCTCAGCGTTTTTTAGGATCCTCCAGCTTCCATCGCTACGTTGCTTTTGGTCAAGGATCTTGCGGAGAATTTTCCTTTCCTTTCACCGACATACCGAAGACAAAATCTAAAGTATGGTAGTACTTATGTCGTTGTGAGCCGTTTGCAGAAAGATCACTCATAAAATTTGACCCTGTATGTAAGTAAATGTAAATGTAAATAAACGCTGTATCTTTGTATCTATCATGTTATGTTTCAATATAACATTCGGTAAGTACCTTTAACAGCAACTTTCTACCTTCCTGTAGCACACGGGTTCGTTGTCGACGTCAATAAACTATAATAAAATAAAAAAAAAATAAAAAAAAAAAACCTTTATTTCTACCATAAAATATTAACATTAAATTAACAAGTTACAGTATTATGGCCCTCATGTTACAAGTAAATCACACTTAATATCATGCTATAATCAATTCGCACATATAAATTTATTTCACAATTAAAAATTAAATTCAGACAATACAATGCAATTTCATTATACATATAGGTATTACAATTATTTACAATTATTACAACATTTTTTTTTTATACAATTCTTACTAAATATAAATTCATTTATTTCATTAAGTACATATCATTTAATCACAATTTAGTTATTAAATTAAATTAGATAAACATTCATTCAATTAACTATAGGCCATACTAATTATTTTGTAATTATGGAAGTCGCCTCTTCGGCGTAGGCCTCCCCTAACCTCCTCCACGTGACCCTGTCCCTGGCTTGTCGTCTCCAAGTCTGCCCGCATCTCTCTCTAAAGGTATCTTCCCATCTTTTCCTTGGTCTGCCTCTCTTTCTCACTCCATCTCTTGGTAGCCATTCGGTTAGTCTCTTTGTCCATCTATTATTTTCCATTCTACATACGTGCCCTGCCCAGTTCCATTTTAGTGTTCTTATTCTTTCGCATATATCCATTACTTTTGTTTTTTCTCTAATTGATTCATTTGATATCCTATCAGATAATCGTATTCCTAGCATACTTCGTTCCATTTTCCTTTGATGTATTGCAAGTTTAGTCTCATCTTTTTTACGAAGGGACCAGTTTGACATCCGTATGTGAGGCAAGGTAGTATGGCTATTTCGTATAGTTTCCGTTTTAAATTCATTTGTATGTTTTTGTTCTTCATAATTTCTTTGTAGCTCCAGTATTTCTTCCAGGACAAAGCAATTCTTCGGTTGATTTCTTTTTCTGTTAGATCATCGAATGAGATAGATTGTCCCAAGTATATGTATTCTTTGACATAGTCAATATTTTCGCCAAGTATTGAAATAATTTCTTCTCTACCATTTGTCAGTATTTAGGTTTTTGAGGTCAATAAACTATAGCTTGTCGTTAACGACCCCCTTAAGTTTTTTCCATATTTTCACTTAGAATCTGAATCTTAAACATATCCCAAAGTAAAACAACTTGATAATAACACTAGTTCGGGGCATATCAATCACAGCCCCTATTTATGGCGAGTCTCGATAATGTAACGTTTATCTACGATAACGAACACGTGTAGCGGTAGTTGGTAACAGAAATTTACATTCCTCTACATACCTAATTATGAAATGTATATTTCCAGACTGAAGCTAAGTCCCGTAGCTGAGAACGAGCACGTGGGCGCTAACCTGCACGACCACATGAACATGCCGCTCTACGTCAGCATCAAGAAACCGATCAGCATCACTCTGGCCAAGGTCTTCTCTTTCGGCACTGTTTGGGACCACTTTTGGAAGAGCAAAGGTACGTAGGTATGTATATGTTTTATGACCCTCGACAAAAAAAGAGGGGTGTTAGTTATAAGTTATGGCTGAACGGATTTTCGTTTTATTTAAAAACACTTTTATTAACCATGCTTCATTATGTATAGTTCTTCATCAGATCCTCACGTCAGAGAATATGTACGGTGGCCTGCGCCTAAATGTATACAGGCGGAGTTTTAAAAATAGCGATCTCAAGCTCATATGCTGCTCAAGCACATCCACATAAATACCACTGCTACACACATCACACACAACACGTCCCCGGATTTATAACAAATGTAGCTGGTCCCTTCATCATCAGGGATCGCTATTTTAAAAACTCCGCCTGTATACTTTTAGGCGCAGGCCACCGTACTTATACTAACTTTATTTACTATTCTCTCCGGTTGGACTGCAGGTTTCCTGTCGTTTCCTCCGGTGGCCGGCATAGAGTATCAGAACAACAACACGTCGGCGCTCATGCTGTTCTCCATGGGCACGGCGAGCGAGAAGCTGCTGAGAGAAATATCCAATTACAGACCTGAGGTAAGAACATACCACAATAGAGAGCACAAAGGGCACATCAAGGTTTTAAGGAACTTTTGGATAAACATGTATCAATGCCTCTTACGCTTATCTACAAAAATTATGAGTGGGTTGTCAACGCTGCCGCTGTAGGTATGTACCTATGTAAAATAAATTTAGACAGAAGAAGTTCGATTTAGCAATACTATCCTCGACAGTACTAAGCTCCAAATCGCAGCGATGTCAAATTGTTCGCACCGCAGACTTTACACTAACACAACAAACTCAAACCTCCCCTCCTCCACCACCAGGTATTCCGCGACTCTTTCCCTTTCCACAACCACTCGTCCAAGGAGGGCTTCATGTTCCTGTCCACGTGCGCCCAGCCCCGCTCGCGCGGCTCCGTCAGGGTGCTGGACATCAGCACCCGCGTGCCGCCCGCCGTGGACCCGGGGTACCTGAAGGACAGCTGGGATGTGCAGTGCATGGTTAAAGGTTGGTTAGAATTTGAGCGAAGAATGATGTCTCACCTGTTGAATACATTCGGCGCATCCTTGCCAGTGAGCAACCATAGCAGTGCCGCTACTCTAACTAACTTTCACCAGGGTGAAACGCTATAAAGAAGAACACGTGTTTATGGCAGAATTTGTTTTCAGGTTACGAGCTTTCCGAATTTTGAATCAGTTTATCCATTTTCTAACACAACGAGAGCAAAGAAACGATGCCCTAGTTAAAAGTCGAATCGAAGGAGGAGTAGAAAATAGTATTATCTATACTTTTATCTTTTATCTGGACTTTAAGATTCGTTTCTACATCTCCGTTGTCTAGAAAAATACCCACATCAAGCTTAACCCACTCCACCACTTCCTTCCAGCACTTCGCAGAGCAGAGCGTCTGGTGTCATCACCTCCGTTCCAGGAGATCGGTGCGCGGGTGCACTGGCCGCGGCCGGAGCGGTGCCGCGCGCTGTGGACGTACTCCAAGGATGACCAGCTAGGAGTGGTCAGGAGGAAGAAGGACAAGTGAGTGTTTGATTAATGCTTCTTTCTTTTATATGGAGAGAAAGACTACACAAATGTAACTGCCAAATAGTTATGGCAAGAAACTTTGAGGACATTTAATTGAATGGAATTTTAGGCGTCCTTAAAAATCAGGAACAAACTCCCAATAACTGTTGAAGGGATGAATGGTTTTAGCAACTCTCTTCTGACCCTACAAACAATATCAAACTTCAAGCAAGACTTTAACTTCTCTTCCTCAATTTTATGCCATCCATAGTTCAGGCAAGGTTCCAAGGCAATCAAATCAATTGAAACATTCTTCAGACCCAGCCAACTTCACTTTGAAACCCTCACGTTACAGAACCACTACAAGCAGACCTCCCGTCAAAGACTTGCGTCCTCCGGATGCGTACCTCGAGTGCATCATCAGAGAGATCGCGGTGACTGGGCACCACGTGGGGGGCACCTGCGCCGGGGGCACGGTCGTGGACCATGAGCTCAGGTGAGTGTGGAGAACCATCTGCGAGGGAATTGCGTGAAAGAAGTACTTTTGAGCGGTGCACCCTGGTAAAAATAAATGCAAGTCCAGCTTTTCGGTCGACTGCTTATTGACATAAAGTAGATGGTCAGAATTATGACTTAGGAGTACTCCCCCTTTTCTTCAACGTGAATAACGACTTTCAGAAATAGGTAGATTGTTGTTTTGACTCTCTGGTATCTTATGTAGAGTGGTCCATCTAAACACCAACT
This sequence comes from Plutella xylostella, assembly GCF_932276165.1. Taxonomy (NCBI): domain Eukaryota; kingdom Metazoa; phylum Arthropoda; class Insecta; order Lepidoptera; family Plutellidae; genus Plutella; species Plutella xylostella. Next base: position 10,118,670 of record NC_064001.1, read on the forward strand.
ATTCGACAGTTGGAATAACCTGCTGTGATAGATAGTCAAAACGGGCATCTCTAGAGCTTTCTTCTCACCCTTCGGAACTTCAAAGTAGATCCAAACATTGTCTATCCCATCCTCTAAACTCCCAGTAGAATTGACCCACAAACCAGGACCACCAGCTCACCCGTCAACCTTTCTCCTCCAGGGTGAAGTCAGTGCGCGGCGTGCGCGTGGTGGACGCGAGCGTGCTGCCGGCGCCCGCGTCGCTGTTCCCCAACTCCGTGCTGGTGGCCGTGGCCGAGCGGGCCGCCGACATCATCAGGAACAGGATATGAACCAGTTTACGCAGAGTCACTGTAGCTCGACCAGAAATTCGACCACCAAAAATGTACCACCTTTTGGATAAAATTGGTAAATTTGGATCCGTTTCTAATATATTAGAAGTCATGTCAGAATCACTCTAGAAGCAAACTTTCTTCTTCATCGTCTTGTCATGTCCGCACTCTGAGATGGTGGCCGAGAATAAACGAGCGGTCGATGATATCATCAGAAACAGGATATGAAGAGGATTTGAGAGTTGCGCTGTAGATGTCCTGCAGATTTAGCTGAGGGTCACAGAAAAATACAATCTTCCATCGTTTTCCGTAGATCTTATCAGGAACAAGAGGTGAAGAACCATCTATTCTGCAGCTGTACAGTCAGGGATTACGGGAATGTGTGTATACACACAGCTTCATAAGTAGTAACGAGCCGCCGATACGTAAGGAACAGGATAAAAAAGGGGTACCGTATTAAGTATTTATTTAGCGATTCGTTATTAATGTTATTGTTTAGAGATAAGTTATTAACTTTTATTATACATTAGGTGGTTTTGAAAAACATTGTTTCATTTTATTTTACCAACCAATAAATAAAGAGGTTCAATATTATCTAAGTACTTACCTACGTACATCTAGGTAAGTACAAGTCTAGGGTTTTATGAATCACACTGTCGTCAGTGACCGGGGATGTATGACAAGTGCCTTTTCCATTTATGCAGATTTGTCCAGTATTTCTGCATACCTCGAGCTTTAAAGTAAAGGTAAGCGTCTACCTGTCGGCATCGTACACAACAGACGTATTTCATTCAGTATTCTTTGCACGGCCGAATGGCGTAGTGGTTAGTGACCCTGACTACTGAGCCGATGGTTCCGGGTTCGATTCCCGGCTGGGGCAGATATTTGTTTAAACACAGATATTTGTTCTCGGGTCTTGGATGTGCCCGTAAAATGGCAATAGGCCCGCCCCCTATTACATTGGGACTAACATAACACTCTGGCGAAAAGTGGGTGCAGCAATGCACCTCTGCCTACCCCGCAAGGGAGTACATTAGTACAAGGCGTGAGTGCGTGTTTTTTTTATTTTTTATTTATTCTTTGCACAGAAATTCAAACGAGTACGTCCACTTCATCGGCTTTGCCGACGCCGTTTTTCCATACGTTTGGGCCGATACATACGTTACCGATAGTGGACGCTTACCTTAATACGGCAGTTCCTTTCGAAACAGTTCACATTCACTGAGACCTATAACGACGGGTGCATAATTGCTATTTTACATACATCTTCATTGGTCAACACTGTGGGACCCACATAAAAAATATCTAACATTTACATGCAAAATAGATCTTAAGCTAAAATGTAATAAGAGTTACTGGTGTGCTGGTAACATCTTTTGTATGGTGGCGTGTGGGAAGGAAGATTGCGTTAGATTACATACTTAATCCCATTGTTATATATGCGCGTTTTCTGGGCGTAAATTTTATCTTTCTGTACCTATGTAATCACAATCACTTCACACCAAGCTACGTAAAAATGCTATGACATTTTTTTAGTGCAATACCTACTATTGTAAATTTTCTGACGCCATTGTTGTGTAGGTATGAATGAAGACAGCTCCTTATTAGGTATGTCCAAATGTATTTTACGACCTTCATTATGCAATCATTACTTATTAGTTATTTATTCCACGTTATATTGTATTTTTATAACGACAAAAAAATCGTCATTAAACTAAACCAGTGTTTTTCAACCTGTGGGTCGCGACCCCCTGGGGGGTCGCGAAGCTTCTGTAGGGGGGTCGCCAGAGATCGAAATAACTGGGTATTTCAGTGAAAAAAACCATAAAGACAATTAATTTAATTAATATTTCTTGATATTGTATATATGATAGATCAGCGATCATTTATAGGTATTTTACTCAATCCTTGCGAGCATAGATTTTTATAGCAAACTACTACTAAATCTGGCCAAAATCTGTAGTTTTCCCGAGAAATCTTTTGTTGATACCTACAATTAGCTCTAGTCTACTATTACTTTATCTTGCCTTCCACAGTAAATTATTAAATTAGAGAAGGTTTTTTGATTGATTCAGGTCATGTTTGCTTTCAATGAATGTAGAAAATAATATTAACTTTCATAAAATACTACTCTGTGTAAAAAGTATCGGGATGGATCAATAAAACAAAAAATGATTGTTATTCATCCAAATTTATTTTACCACCTTCAAAGTATGCTCCTTCAAAAACGATACACATACGCCAACGAATTATCCAATTATCACAACATTTTTTTAAACGCTGTTTTCAGAGTTGTGTTTAGTGCTCGCGGCGATTTTTCCTATTTGTCTTCCATCGATTGTTAGTCAAAGTCATGTTGATTGTTTTCTTTGAATATCGTGGTGTTGTGCACTCGGAATTCTTGCCAGAAAGTCAAACGGTAGGAAAAGAATATTATTTGCGGGTTATGTGGAATTTAATACAACAAATTGGACCAAGAAGGCCAGATGTGTGGAAAAAAAACTAGAAAGATTTTCACCGCGATAATGCGCCTTCGCACAATGACCATCATTGTGAATGAATTTTTGGGCCAAAACTCAACAAATACCATCGAGCATCCACCATATTAACCAGGAATCACGCTTCTAGCTTATTATTTCCAAAACTCAAAATACCACTTCGAGGCACTGTTTTCAATCGATCGATAGAAGATAAAATTGGGAAATGTAAGGAAAAATCGCCGCGAGTACTAAACACAACTCTGAAAAATGCGTTTAAAAAAATGTTGTGATGATTGGATAATTCGTTGGCGTATGTGTATCGTTTCTGAAGGAGCATACTTTGAAGGTGATAAAATAAATTTGGATGAATAACAATCATTTTTTGTTTTATTGATCGAGTCCCGATACTTTTTACACAGAATGTATAATGGTTTCAAAATTACGTCTAAATTAATTATATTACTCTTTTCAGATTTTTCAAAGTGAATACAGAGGCTGTTAATAATAACAGAAATGAATTGTACAGGATGTTGCAAAATGGGTATTTTTTTCGCGAGTTTTGAAATTCTGATTTCATTTTCCGACTTAGATATACCATGATGCACATGTAGGTTTCGGCTTATATACTTATATATACCCTTTTTGCAACACCCTGTATTTAACATAACTAATAAGATACTTTGACTATATTTAGGACCTTTTAAATGGGCGCCAATAAAACAAAACCCATTTTTTTTTGGCCCCTTTATACATACCTAAATGTTTAAAAAAACCGAAGGGTCAAGGGGGTCGCGAAATATTTTTTAATACCAGGGGGGTCGCGTCATGAAAAAGGTTGAAAAACACTGAACTAAACAATACCTACGTCGCAATTTAAAATGTTTATTTTATACTAGCTGTTCCCGCGAGCTTCGCTTTGCCTTAAAAAGTTTCCCGTGGGAATTCCGGGATAAAAAGTATGTTCTTTCTCAAGGTCTAGACCATATGTATACCAAATTTCATTCAAATCCGTTCAGTAATTTTGGCGTGAAAGAGTAGTAGACAGATAGACAGACAGACACAGTTACTTTCGCATTTATAATATTAAGTTAGGATGCTCAACTCGACCGTATCAATGAATGACTTCTACCTACGAAGGATATTTTAGTCCTTTAGATGTTATACCTAAATAATAAATTAACAGTTATATTGTGGTCAAACACGGTTTAAAAATAAGTGCCAAACAAGAACAGGTATACTCCGATTCCGATATTGTTATGGAAATTCCCGCTGGGCGCACGCTTTTTCCCTTCAATTATCCATAAAAATACCTACACCATCTTGTGACGTCAAAACAAAACGGACATAAATAAAAATACTTTTGGTCAAGATGGAAACACAAGAAATCACATATTATTCCGTAAACTAATACATCTTCACCGCCAGAATGTGAACTTATCTTATATGAAAGGTAAGTAAGCGTATTAAGTATAGCACTAAGTACATAATATGTACATATATACTTGAAGAAATTTAGCGCTTTGTACTAGGGGGTCGCTGTAGCTTGGGAAACGAAGTTTAAAAAGCAACATGGATATTAAATTTTATAATGATTTCTGGTGAATCCCCATTTTTGCTGCGGCCCAACCATCCTAGTCAATACGGAACCCTTATGCTTAATCGTTTGTCCAGTTTTACACTCGTATATTTGTCCTGCGCTTCCTTATTTCGAAACAGTAGGGACAAAGACACCACGCCATGACGTTCATACTTCCTAATTCAACATGCTTTGTTCATCGTCATATGTTCAGTGAACTCGAGAATCTCATTAGTACCAAAAACATAAGCAGGATAACAACTCAGTGCAAGAAACATAATGATCAAATAAAAAGTGATGAAGTAGAAACAAAGTGCATACGGTTAACCGCTTGAATCACAATAGAAATATATTGTCGCGACTTCGGGACGCAAAAGATTAAGCAGTCAGTAACAATGTGCAAATCTAAAGCAAGCCTTATCGGTAAAACTGCAGTGGTGACTGGTGGAAGTTCAGGTTTTGGCTACGACACAGCAAGACTTCTTGCTGAAAGAGGCGCCAGAGTCATTATCGCCAGCCGAAGTGAAGCCAAGCTAGCCAACGCAACAGAAAGCATACGACGAAGCACTGGAAACGAAAACGTTGATTACAGACAATTAGACATGAGTTCGTTGACATCAGTCAGGCATTTCGCCAGTGAAACTCTCCTCAGTGAACAAAGACTGGACATTCTGATCAACAATGTCGGCGCTATCAATCTCCCTGATAAGCTCACGGAAGATGGCCTCAATACCATGATGCAGGTCAACTATTTCGGTGCTTTCCTACTTACGTATCTATTGCTGCCTTTTCTTATAGCGTCGGGTCCCAGTAGGGTTATAAATGTATCTGCAGCGACGATGTATGTAGGTACGATTGACTTTGATCATTTAAACGATGTGGAATACTGGTCACCGCTCAGCATACTAGCCAACTCTAAGCTGGCTACATCGTTGTTCACAGTTGAGCTATCGGAAATGATTAAATATAGTGGAGTGACAGCAAACAGTTTTGATCCTTTCGTGGTGGCGGATACGGGGATTCTGGACAACTTGGGGGTCTTCAAGGACATTGGTAAAGTGATAGTGAACAGTATAGGAAGACGGAGGGAGGACGTGGCCAATGAGATAGTGTTTATGGCGTCTGACCCGAGTCTGGAGCGTGTGACGGGGAAACACTTCAAGTTCTGTAGGTCCTGGTTCAACAGCTGGCTGGCTGAGGATGTGCAGCTCAGGAGGCGACTGTGGACAACCTCTAAGGAACTGGTGAAGGTGAAGCCCAGTGAGGAGTGGGATGAAAGTGGTAAAAGACAGGACTGCCTGTAATAACGTTATTTTCATAAGACATTTAATTATATTTTAATAATATTGGACAGTGTTTTAAAATAAATGAAAACAATAAGTACATTATAATTTATGTATTGACGTTGGTATTTTTTTTTGTTTGTAGTATAAGAACTTTGATTTATAGACAGTATTAACTAATAGTTTAGAAACATAAATGAAAGAAAACCATTATTTAAACTTTATTAAGTACCTACTTTGTCATAAGATCGTTTCTTGAATATAAGTACTTCAACAATATAGCAAGTACTTATGTGGGTACCTAAGTACCCATATCCGATAAAAACGAAGGAATGCAATAACAACAGGTTAGTGACCTTTTCCTTGTATTAAGTGGTTATAATATGACCTTAAGGTGACAGTCATGTATTTCTCTAAGGTATATGTGTTTTAAACCATTCTATAGGAATTCTAATCAAGCATAGTACATACAACTATATTTTCAAAAAAATTATAATATTTTATTACAAGGTCCAAAATTATTGTCTATACGTCAGAACCTGTTATCACATTATAATAGGACATTGAGTGTGTGACCTTATTAACACAGCCTTGCCATAATGTGGTTATGGGTACCTCATACATACACATCTAACAACAAAACAGATTTAGTATATTATTAAACAACATTAGCAACGCACGCACTTTCAAAAATTGTTAATTAAAATCAAAACGTAAATCGGATCAGCCGTTTGGGACCCTACGCTGCCACAGACAGATACAGATACACAGGCGTATTAAACTTATAACAGCCCTCTTTTTTCGTCGGCGTTTAAAATGAGAAGAGATGAGTTATGGAAGTGCGACACGGACGTCCGCATCGAGGGTAAAGTGGCGGTGGTGACGGGCGCCACGGCCGGCACCGGCCTCGAGGTGGCCAAGAACCTGGCGCGGCGCGGGGCCCGCGTCGTCCTGGCCAGCCGGAGCCCCGGCAAGCTCGCCGCCGCCCGGGACTCCATCGTGCAAGCTACAGGAAACACCAACATCGTCACGAGACAGATGGACTTCGAATCACTCGCTTCTATCAGAAACTTCGCCCAACAAACAATTGCTACAGAACCCAGGGTGGACATGCTTATTAATAACATCGGAGCGGTAGGGTTGGAAGACAAGCTGACGGCTGACAATCTTCAGTTGACCATGCAGGTTAACTACTTCGGGTCGTTTCTGCTGACGTTCTTGCTGTTCCCGCTACTGAAGAGTTCAGCGCCAAGTCGGATAATCAACGTGTCGTCACTAGCCGCCCTGCTAGGGGTGGTAGATCTCGACCACTTCAATGATGTAGGGCGGTATTCCAGCTTTGGTTACTACTGCAACGCTAAACTAGCCGACATTTTGTTCACTGTGGAAATGGACCGACGGATGAGAGCGGCAGGGGTGAGCGGCGTGAGCGTCTACAGCATGGATCCTTCACTAAATAAGTCGAACTTTTTCAGAAACTACGGTGGTCATATTGAGACGTTTTTCAACGCAGCGCTCCGTAGATTTGGAAGGAGAACAGATGTGGTGGCGAAACTTCCCGTGTACTTGGCAGTGGATCCGAGGTTTGAAGGACAAAGTGGGAAGCATTATAGGGACTGTGATGAGTTTTACAGCAGCTGGTATGCGAGTGACAGTGAGTTGACTGCGGGGCTGTGGGAGGAAACGAAACGACTGGTGAATATAAGTTCTAGTGAAGATTGGGAGATATAAATCGATGAATTGTTGTGTAGACGTAAAATACATACCTACCCACCTAAATAAAAGGTACCTATACCTAAGCTAGCATGCATAGGTACCTATGAACCCACCAGTTTTCAGTAGTTTAGAAACCTAGCTTAACCCAGCGAGCGTTAGTAAAGATGAAAATTTATTGTGTTATAAAACCCATCTACATTGAATTGTTTTGAACCTACCTACCTCTACCTCTACCACCCACTACCTAGCTTTAGTATAGGTTTCACTAGTTTAACAATAATACTGCAACTCTAGAACAGAACTTCACGAAAGCTATAAGTCACCCTAATGCACTCGTGACCAATGAAAAAGTTCCAGTGACATAATGGAAAAATGGCAGCTGGAACTTTTATTGCTTGCAAGAGTATTTGTCTCAGGCAATGAATTTAAATCGTGTATTATAGATGTAGAGAATGAATGATGTGATTAATAATGACTTGACCTTTACCAAGGCCCACAAGGATGATTGTTATATATAATTATCTTTTAATTGATATATTTAATAATAATAATTTCTTTATTCAGATTACTAAGATCTTATTTTGTTAGTAGACATATTAAAATAAGTTTAGTACCTATTGAATATCTATAATAAGTACTTACATTGGTTCTGATTAAATTATTTAATTAAACAAATCCTGCCTCGCATTTACCTATTGTAATACCCCGTATAATATTTATTTATGACGACACGGTTTTAAATAATATTTATATGAATAAATACCTAAGAGACGGTAAATGAGTGCATTAAGGGCCCGCACAGGGTGACGTGCCGCGCCAATTTTGGGTTTTCAATGCTCTTCACACAGCACACGCAGTGACACGCACACATGTAAGTTTGCACAGTGGGTCGATAAACTTTTACTCGCCAACTTTATTGACAATTATGTTCAAGTACATTTTGGGTGATTTTAGGGTAAGTAAGTATAATTCTTACTTACACTGGTAGGCACCAGGAAAGAGTAGAAATTAATAGGGATGCCACTTTACTCTATACTCGGAAGTCTCGGAACCCGATTAGCTTTCTCAAACAAATGTGGTATTTACTTGTAGAAAGGTAACTAAAAGTATTAAAGTGTAGATAATAAGTTTCGGGCATCCTCCAGCCAACTGAACCCCGACGACAAAGCAAAGTAAATACATAGTGTCGCAAAAGGGCTATACTAAGCCAAAAGGGGATGACTCAAGGGGTCATTCTGAACAAATTTTGTTCTACGAGATTTGCAAATTCGCGAAAAAAAATATTCGTTTTCCATGGTAAAAAGTCACATGTCCAACAAAGTTTCTATGAAAAAGGTTTTTTTTTGTTAATTTCCAAAACTCGTAGAGCAAAAGTTCAGAATGACCCCCTGTCTTACTCCTTTTTACCCTACTGCCGAAGGAGGAGGGTAATGTTTTTTGATTGTATGTATGTATATATGTATGTTTGTCTGTTTCTTTGTTCCCTCCTGTAGCCTAAACGGCTTGATAGATTTTGATGTATGAGGTATTGTTAGAAGCGTATTGATGGCGCGATGGCTATAGGCTATGTGACGTTCCATTAAAATGTACATAGCGCCCTCTTGAGGACATAACGTGATGATCGAAAAAATAATAATTCAACTTTGCCGTGTAAGGTATCAAATGAAAGGACTTGATTTTCACATTACAAAAATATGCATATTGAAGGTATTTAAATAACAACACCAAAATTATTTAAAAAAAAAATGATCATGAACTACCTACCGACGTAAAATTTCATAAAATAAAAACAACTAAAAAGTTACAAATAAAAAAATACAATTATAAAAAACTAAAAACCTGACTGTACGCTAAAAACATGAAAACGAGTCCCAATGTTAATGGAAAGTATCGCAGGCGGGGACCAACTTGACCGCCACTCAAGGCCGTTTTCTAAGTAACATTCAGCTAAATGGTGAACCCTCTGCTGGTATAATTTGTTTATATACCGCTTTTTCAATACCTGTAAGTACGGTGGCCTGCGCCTAAAAGTATACAGGCGGAGATTTTAAAATAGCGATCTCAAGCTCACATGCTGCTCAAGCACATCCACATAAACACCACTGCTACACACATCACTCACAACACGTCCCCGGATTTATAACAGATGTAGCAGGTCCCTTCATCATCAGGGATCGCTATTTTAAAAACTCCGCCTGTATACTTTTAGGCGCAGGCCACCGTACATTTTTTGGCAGCATAATATTTTTACTTAATTTTAGGGTTTCGAACGTCAAAAGAAAAAAAGCAACCGTTATAGGATCTCTTTGTTGTCCGTCTGTCTGACTGACTGTCTGTCACCGCCCTTTTTCTCAGAAACGGGTAAAGATATCAAGCTTATATTTCGCATAGATGGGGAGTACCCCAAAAAAAATATTATGGTACTCCCTGTCCCACACAAGTAAATTGGGGCTTATATTTTTTCCAGTTATTTTGATGTGTATCCTTTTTTTTTCTTTGTTGTTTTGTATAAGTATGTGTTTCTTTTCTTTAAATCTGTATTTTTTTTGTTGTTGCTGTCTATGTGTCGAAAAAATCAACATCTATCGTTTGTTTTTTTTGTGGCTACTGTCTATAGAAGAAATTCCGTCATTGACAATTTTACGTTACGAATTTATTTTTATTTATTTTATTTTTATTTTTACATTTTCGTGGAGAATCAACAGCATTTTGTTAATAAATAATTATTACTTATGAACACATAACAACTTGATGCCATTAACAGAATGAACTTAGTAAACCCAGTAAACCTAACACATCCAGAGGAAAAACAAAATCTCTTTCTCTCTCTCTGAAAAACATACTTAATAGCCCAAACTCGATGCTTTTAGCTATTAACATCTTTGAAATAAAATTGAGCCACCACCGTGTTACTGCCCTCATCAGATCCTCACGAGACCATACCTCAATCAGCACCAAGAGACTGTATTTTTGATCCCTAACCTAATGTTCGTGCGTATTGTCATCACTTAGATCCATTCGCTATATTCCTGCTCCTCATCAGACCTTTACGAGACTGTAATATCACGAGAATATTGCACACTATCTAATTTAATTTAGTGTATTGAATATACTGGAAGAATTATGCTTCCTCAATTTCAAATCAAATTATGTTGGTGTCATAAAAGTTGAAAAAGTGCAATGACAACCAATGTGCAGTGATTTTGTATCTGTACACGATAAGATCGCGAGCTGTCAGTGCTGCCTAAACCGACGTGACCCTTCTTTGGAGGCCAGCGGCCAACTGAGTCAAACGTCACTTGTGTTTATGATTTTATAACACAGAAAGCCGCCATAGATATTTGTATGAAGATTTGAGGAAAAAAATTGCTCAAGTTTGGGATTAATTTACACAAAATAAGTGTGTGTTTATTAAAAAACAAGGTATTTAGCGCCTAGTCCAAGCCTTTAACTTTATAATATGATAAAAATCATATGAAAATTCTTTATAATTACGACACAGTTGTTACAATACGGGAGTGTGATTGACTGGTTTTTCTTGATATTCTGAAATTAATTTACAGTTATCCATAATCATTTACTTAAATTCGAATGATTCAGCACCTAGCTAGACTCTTCAACTACCTGTGTGATTTTTTTCAAGGCTGTAGAGCATCATTTACTACATAATTCTATGACAATGCCAACCCTCGATTCCCTATTGCAGACCCTTAAATATGTGTAATAATATGTAAATTACCTAACTGATGTGCATCCTATCTTATGTGATTCAATTAAAGAAACTACCTACTAATTCTACACAAATGCGCCCAAATAGCATTCAATGATTTGTGTATAGGTATTTAAAATTCACAATGATACGTTTTAAAAAATTCAAAAAAATACCCCAACATCAAAACAACAGCGACACATATACACGAGATACTATGCTCTTAATTCATACGCCCTAAGGATAAATTATGAGCTGCAAGTTTTTTGCTTATCCACTATAACTTACGCAAGACGAATATAAGCAGTCCTATGGGGTCAGTCTTGCTTACTAAAAACTCACTGCTACGCTAACCACGACTTTATGTTAAACGCACGGATTATATTACAGCGGCCGTCAATTTTTTACGAGTTTGTAACCCTCCTAATGACATGTCCAAATCATTTTGTGAGAAGCACAACTTCCGTGTTACGCAAACACTAAAAGGATTCTGCGGTGAGTCTGTCTGTTTGTTTCTCCGCCGTCCATACTAACTTGTTCGTTTCTAAGATGAAATTTCTTTCGGAAGTAAAAGATTGAAGAGCCACGATGCACTGCAATGGGATTACATTGGTAACGACATTTGTTATAAAACTATTATTTTATCAACATCATCTAAAAACATGGAGGGTTAAGTTTCTAAAACGATCTCGAAACTATTTTTTATATAAGCACGAAACAAAATAATTATGAGACTTGTCGATTCACAATTCAATTTGTTTGGTTCTACCGGAGGGTTCTACACATAAATTACGCCTTCATACGTTTGACGTTTCTTGGATTCGGACGTTGGAATCAAAGAGTCAAATTGTTGGAGATCGCTACACTGAACTTTCTTTTACGGTCTGCGTTGAATTCTTTTATATGAAAAAAGCGTAATGAGCACATAATTTATTTCAAATGAACTGTCCATACTTACATTGAAATCTTAATAAACAGCGGGTCAGTACGTTCAATTTCGATTGGTTATATTTTAAGCCTTGTGTAAATAATAATGACTTGCGTTTCTTAAGTGTGGTTGTTAAAGAAACATAATTACATATTTTATAAAAACTTAAAACCTACGCATGTTTAGCAGCATAATAGGTACTTATATATATACAAACTTGTATTTTATCATTTTAAAGTAGGTACATGCATGTGTGTTCGTCGACTGAGAGAGTGACCCCCCAGGTCATTGCACCATATCTTTATTGTAGAGCTGCCTATAATATTAATTGTTATAAACAGTACAGACGACTAAAGAAGTTAATAATAATTATAATATTTCACTTTTATATCACGCTCACTCTCTTTGGGCTACATTAGAAGTATACCCGACTAAAGTTGTATAAAAATAATGTATGAATAAGTACTAACATAAATATAATCTGTGTCCCTGAAAGTATCGTGCAAACGTACCAGGGAAAATAGAAATAAATATAATTTCCCTAAATTGTTCAGCACGCACCGCTACCAAAAGCGTTATAATTATAATAACTAATATGAAATCTTGAAAAATAAACATGACGTTTTGTTTATTCATTAGTAGGCATATTGACCCAAACGTATGATACTTAAGTATTTTTTTATGAATAAAGTTAAGTAATCCTGAATAAATATTTTTATTTCATCCGACGCACAACTCTGCTGTTGTAAAAAAATCATTGTCAGTAGTCTAATGTTACCAAATGTTAGTGTCTCATGAATGCCGTGGTTACTTCTCCCTTTGGCTGACTGTACCTGGTGAATTACACTATTTGTTAAGCTTGAGATGGCAACGTTGTAACTTTCAATAACCCACTAAACTATTAATGGGTTACTTTTAGTTTCGCTCGGCCTTGTACGGATTTAGCTTTAGTGTTGATTGGTTAAGATGTTGGGCGTCTGGTTCAAAGGTTACAGGTTGCGTTTAGTATCAATTTTATTTGATATAAAAAGAGAAAGATACGGCACAGCACTCCCTTATAAGAAATATGCATTTGATTCAAATAAAGGTCAAATATTATTAATAATAAACTATGTTATTTCAAAATTATGTCCCCATCAATATTTTTGATTATAATTTATTATTCAGCAAGTAATTAATTGTTGAAAAGTAGAAAAAACCTGCGGTAAGCACAAACATTACAAATGTCACGAATTTTCTTAGGGCGGAACGGAAGTGACGTAAAACTCTAGTATATGTCAATCTCAGAATAATCTATGCCCATAGAACTATAGAACTGAGCGTAGGCGCAACTAGCGAGAGTCATATTATTCTAAGCCGTGAAACAAGAGTGTCAAGTCACACTTTGCGCGCCATCATGACGGGTGTTTTATGTGGTCGTGTCGGTTACTAATTTTTAACTTTATTTAAAATACCTTAAATAACTTCTTTTGGGGTTGATATTTTTTTACTATATTCAAGCGATGTAAAACTATTGAATAAGGATATAAAAAAATATATGCATATTCCCTATTGTGCCTGCAATAAAAATCTAATGACTACTAATAAACTATAGTACCTATACATGTTACCTTCTTTTACCATTTCAGTTAAAGTGATGAAGCTACGACGATTTCTTTCAGAATGACCAAGCTAGTTAGATTAATTCATTTACAACCTTAGACCTAGCCTAGGCTAATGTACAAACCTATTTTTTCACACTTCAGAGAAAGTGCATTGAGCCTTACAATACAGAAAGCCTACCATTATCTTAGATTTCTCTTTCAGACTGAACAAAGGTGGTCTAACAAATGCATTATTACTGAACAATAAAGATCGTATCTTCGAAGTGTAATGCGTATATGTAAGTAGGTATGTACTATACTATATGTAGGTATACATAATATTAAGAAAGAGTATCTGTACGAGCATCTTTTATAGCCGTGTTTTATTGAATTGAGCCATTCAGAATGTATGAGCGATGTTATTAAATAATATGTATAGGTACATAAGTATTCTGTTTAATTATCTCAGTTGACTATATAAAAGTATAAACTACTTATATGAAAGTACTTTAAATATTTTAAAAGATTATTTTACTTTAAACTAACTTTTCGATTCCCCATACTAAACGAACGGTAATAAAAGTCAGTATAAGTTATACATATTATTACAATTAAATTAGGTATTTCAGGAATGATTTTTATTTTGTAATAATATAATATCTGTATTAGTAATTTCAAGCACAGGATAATTTATAATAGGGAATATGCATTTGTTTTTTTTATTCGAAAGTTTATACAGGATGTTGCAAAAAGGGTATACTAAGCCGATATCTACATGTGAAGCATGGTATATCTAAGCCCGAAAATGAAATCAGAATTTCAAAACTCGCGAAAAAAAAATCATTTTCCATAGAAACTTTGTTGGTCACGTGACTTTTTACTATGGAAAATGTTTTTGTTTTCGCGAATTGTCACGACATGTAGATTTTGGCTTAGTATACCCTTTTTGCAACACCCTGTATACTACTAGTGCGAGCGCTATATCCACGCTAGTCTAAATGCAATCCGAAATCTGACTACGTATTTATATACATATACGCTAAAGTTCTGTTAAGGCTATCCCCATCACTCGTCCATCTTGACCTCTCAAGGCACAGGTCACTAATATTCTCATTAACTCAAGTAGGTACATCACATTCACCGCTCACTGAATGTCATGAAATAAGTTAACAGCTATCAAGTGAATCTATCACTACATGGCGCCCTAATGTCTGATTAATATACCTACTTCCAAAATTAACCTATCACTATCACTTTCAATTTGATAAGTCTAATAAATTAGTGTAGGACGGAAAATTTCAGTTTCAGTTTAGCATATTTTGTGTGAAATATAGAGTGTACGAGTATATTTTGCATTGTAGTCCTGATAAAAGTCAGTCACATAGTCTGTCACTTGATTCAATAATATACTGTACATTTTCCAGCTCCATTGCCACGATTGCAAAGTGATAGTTATTATGTTTATAGATGAAAAAAGCAAATAATGAAGCCACCAGCTTAATATACAAATTAGTGAAACAGACATTTATAAGTGACGGTGAGTGTTGATTCGATAGTTACATAATTTATGCTTGTAAGTATCTATAATTTATAAACAATCCAGAAATAGTTATATTCTTTGCATCCAAAACTTTACATCCATCAAAAATTTATTTAGTAGTATAATATTTTTTTTTTATAAAATACGCAATAGCAGTAAAGTTCATTCAAAGTCGTGTCGTCTCATGCAAAAGTCCTCTATTAGCATATCGCAACAACAAGTCGTGCGGATCATACCAATTAACTATCAGATTTATTTACATTTCATTAAAATTCTTAATTTAGAATTGGATATTTTTTGTTTTATTAACGACCCGGCCTTTTACCTTTTAAACTCCTCTCAAATTATGTTCATGTGGTCATCACTTGATTCGCAATACAAGGAAGTGTTAATTTCTATTTGCTCATACATATTGCATGGATATAATGTGCTTCGTGTGATCGTGCAAAAACCTATAAAGATAATATTGCACAGAATATTGCTCTCGCTAGTTAAGAAACTTCGTTTTTATAGTAAAAGCTGAAAGAATATCCTTTCATCCAAATAACCAACTATGTGCGTCATTTCATTTCATAATATTTCAAACATGGATGAAAAATTTGAATATGTTTGTTGATACTTGGCAAGTTCAAGCATCATTCAAGGTTACAAGTCTGAGGAGAATATTTATATGATGGCATCAGCTGATTCTCTCAAAAGGCCACGAAGAAATATGCATTAATAAACATACATATTATGTGGAAACCTACTACTTATTCCCAAGTATATGAACCCTTATTAGCCTTGACTCGATGTGAGCGTAAACAGCTGTCAAGGACAAACCGTAGGCGAATCCAGTGAACTCTATAAGCGAATGAAATATTTCGTCACTATTACTATCGTTGTTCGATATTCGACTCACAACAAACATGACAACCGGATAGCGCAGTTGTTACTGACTTTGTCTACTGTGCCAAAACTCCCAGGTTCGACGCCCGACCGGGGCAGATATTTGTTTGGACCGATGTCTTGAGTGTGGAATGTTTGTGTTGTTTGTCATGTATTACATAGTCAATACCCCGACACACCTTCTAATACGTAGGGAAAATAAGACGCATATAAAACATGTGTGAAAGTATGACCTATCATTTCACTTTCATAGAAATAAATATACTACATAACAAACAATGTTATTCACTGCACTTTTCTAATATAATATTATATTATATACTAGCTGTTGCCCGCGAGCTTCGCTTCGCCTTAAAATTATTTTGCCGTGGACTACTCCCGAACTACCTACCCAATAACATGCCATGGTGGTATTAAATTAGATGAAAGTTGACAAATAAGTACGAAGATACTTGACTAAAAATGATTTTCATGACTTCATTGAGCAAAGACTTGTATAGCAATGGCAGAATAGTCATTTATAAATGTTTAATTTCAAGCATCTAACTTATGCAGTTTTGGTTTTTTTCATACTACTTATTTTTTTTCACTTTAACTCCCATTTTTCAAAACAAAACCATAACTTTACTAAGGTGTGCAGACATGTTAGATTGAAAACATCTAGGTATCTTGCAATATCCTATTGTAACTAAGCTTTACGGCTGTTTTAACAGCATGCAGATTTCATCACGCACGTGGGATAGTACGCCATTTTCCCGCATCTCGTGTGCATATTCCACGAGTCACAATGAATACTTGTATGAACGCGTGCGGGGAAATCCCGCGTGCGTGATCAAATCCGCATGCTGTTAAAAACAGCCTAAGTTAATGCCGAATTTCAACCGCTAACTCCGGTTTTTGTGGGAAAATACGGTACCTAAGCTACGTCCCTTCCTAATTTCAAGTGCCTACGCTACGTTTAGCCTGTGCGTTGTCAGTCATGGGAATTCCCTATAGAAAATCTCTGCATATTTTCCTAAAACACCTACGTAATAAGTTTCATGGTTTTATCTTCAAAAATGACGCATAAGAACCAAATGACAATGAATGAAACCTCGTATTGAAAAGTACAGTCGTTAATGGGGTTGTTTTCGAGGACCCTAAAAACTTACTGCAAATACATACAAACTATAAGTACATTAGCTAAAATCAAACCATACCGCGATCTATATCCGATCCGACAACGCCATCTAGGAGCGGACATAGCTACTATATAAATTAAACTTCTAAAACTCAACACCCATAAAACTTTCAACCCCTATATTACACCCCCACACTGGGTTTTTTTTATATGCTAATTATTATTTTTTTGTGATTATGTAGTGCCTAAATACAAAATATAATGTTTTTATCTTCAAAAATGACGAACTTCATACAAAATATGAACACCTATTTCATCCACTTACAGATCGAAGTTTCAAAAACGCTAGAACAAAATGTTTAATTATTGCTCATCAAGTGCTTAAATATAAAGTTTATTTAAAAAAAGATCTACCCCGGCCGGGAATCGAACCCGGGACCTTCGGCATAGCAGTCAGGGTCACTAACCACTACGCCAGTCAGCCGTAGTATTTTTATCTTTTAAAATTAAGTATTCGCATACAACTTTTAACCCCCCCTTTTAACCCCTTACAACCTCCGTTTCGCAATAAAAAGTAGCCTATGTTCTTTCTCAGGGTCTAGACCATATGTATAACAAATTTCATTCAAATCCGTTCAGTAGTTTTGGCGTGAAAGAGTAACAGACAGACAGACAGACAGACAGTTCCGGATATAACCAACAGATGGCACTAAAAGCGCAATACAGAAAGCTTGTATGGAACCGAGGCGAATTAATATGAAGATCCTACATCGCGGTATTAAAGTTTTTCAGTTGTCTGAAATAAATACATAACCTAATTTGTTAAATCTATTCTATAGTAGGAGAGTCAGACAGTGACTTTCGCATTTATAATATTAGTTAGGATTAGTTAGGATAGTTAGGATTAGTACCGAATATTATACATTATACAAGTTTATCAATATGCGAATAACCGGTGGTGTCTGTATCTGGTTTATGGCGCCAAAATACCCAAATAGCAAAACCAGTCTATATGTGCAGTATATTTAGTCGGGGCTATGTTTCATGAAAATTGGTTCAGCCGTTCTAAACGCTGTGTACGATCATTTCTGATTTGTCACAACTGTTGGAGATTATTACAACGATCTAATCAAACGGATATGTAAATGATTCAATAGATATATCCTTTAGTCCTTTGTACAATTTTATGGTCCACTTGACCATTGCGAATGCAGTCTAACCTTTATTAAAACTGTCCCATTGTCTTAGTATTGCAACATGTTATGTCACCATTTTGCGCCGTGGGGTATGGAATATAGAACAGCTATACACCTAACATATGTATATACCTAACACCATAGGTGCCATTCAAATAAATTCAATAATGTTTATGTGTTCTACAATCACAATATGCTGCATACAAATGAACGAAAGTAAGTAAAGGACATACAGTAACTCAAAAGAAAACCGTAATTTGCCATCGATATAGTAAGTGGTAGTGGCTGGATGTGGAAGGTTAGGAGTTTAGGACAGAGTGTCGGGGAGCTCCTTCAAAGAGGCCTATGTCCAGCAGTGAACGATAACGGGCTGATGATGATGATGATGCCCTGAGGAGCGATGTAGTGGCCGTGGTGATGACACCAGGTATCACATGAATGCTGCCGTCGCAGGAAGGTTACTCTAGCCAGATTTTTAAAAATAACGAACAAACGATAGCTGCCACGCGTATGTTTAATACAGTATACAATACAGCGTTTCATCAAATAAGATATCTGTCACAAAAACTACCCTAATTCAAATACACTCACGGGCAATGAAAAGGTTCCACTGAGAAAAGCACCAAATTACTTCTATGAGGAAAGCGTTAGCTTAATGCTGTCTTCTGCAACATTGAAGTACATTTAACAGAGCATCAGGATATTACCAACGAAATTCGGTAATAGTTTGTTCCAATTTTAAATTAAATCTTTGAAAAAATTGGGGTCATTTGTTGTCGAAATTTTGTGAGTGGAACTTTTTCATTGCCCGGCAGTGTATAATAAGGGTTTTGACAGATGTCTTATTCGGTGAAACGATCTATAGCAGTTGGTGCAGCAGCGAGCGTTTAGAAACTGAGTATTTCGTAAGCTAGAGTAACCAATCCATGCGCGTGCCCACCATGGTCTATTCCTAAGCAAGTTTGACCCGCCCTTGAATACAGCCATGCTAAGGTTGCAAACCAAATGTAACCTTTGTTACATACAACTACCATACTTCTACCATTTTGACGCGATTCGTATGCAACCTACGCCAATACCGTATGCATTGACCTAGTAGAAAGTTTAGAATTGAAAAACATTTCTAAAACGATAAAAAATTAAATGGTTATTTAATTAATTTGCAATCTCTTGGCGTATATTCTTAAATTATGAATTTGAATTTAATAAGTTCTACGTCTAAAATTCCGCGAATTTTTATTATTTTGGTTATCTAACGCTCAAACTCTATCGCTTATTAAACAACAATAAATAATTGGCATACATTTTTTATTGTTGTTTCTCATTTATAGCAAGGCCATATATGCCAAATGGCCAAATGTACATAATGGCCGTCAAAATGTAGATATACTTACCTTTTACCTATATATACGTTCGGCGTACCCTAGCTGGGTAGTCCAAGGGTAGTCAGATTAAAAACTAATCTGACTGGCTAGTCAGCGACCTGATAAGAAGAAGAAATTAAAGTGCAATGAGAATATGAAATAGACACAGAAAGGTCAGAAAGTATGGATGTGGTAATAAAAAAATTATCAAAATTGAAGTAACAATCTAGCGCATCTACTCTGAGTCCTAATGAACGAACTTTACAACGGCTAACCATTTCACATCCAATCAAGATCAGCGCCAGTGACCTAGATAGTCTTTAAGAAGACTTTAAACTAATGAGCGCTTTTGAGAAACGTAATTACTAATGAGATAAAAACGAGGCCTATGGCTTTTGTAATGAAGATTGTGCACGTAAGGCCTGTTGCTATGCCCAAGGCCTATCTAGTCTTTACAGAACCCTCAGTCCTTTCATAAAGAGAAGGAATTACTATGTACATTTGAGTTGGTGCTAGTAGAGCACTTAGCTATGGTACCAAAACGCCACCATCATCTATTCTATTCTATTCTCTGTGGGGGTGTAAGTACCTGCACCTGGCTCTCTCGAATGGAACCTTTGTGCATATCTCCAAGGTCTAAAAGCTTGGACCATTTCCCACCACGCTGGTCCACTGCGGGTTGGTGGGTTCACATATCTAGATGTGCTAGATCTAGATATGCTGGTTTCCTCACGATGTTTTCCTTCACCGTAAGAGCGATGGTATACATTGTACTTAGGTTAAAAGAACTCATTGGTACATGTCAGCGCCGGGATCGAACCCGCATCTCTGGCGTGAGAAGCGGGCGCTTACCCGACTGAGCTACCACCGATCAACGCCAACATCATCATAAATAGCATAACTAACCACAATGAATTGTTAATATCAAAAGCAATCAAAATTGAAAAAATAACTCTGCTAGATTATTGATGTGAACCTTAAAATGCATTGCACTAATTTCAAAACGGCTGTACGCAACTATGCATGCATGTACTTTAGAAACAAAATTGCAGTGAGCGCCAAAATACTGTGAATGAGTCACGCTATTATTAAACATTATTTAGAGTAATGGTGCATTATGCTAACTGTAATAGGCACTTTAGGAATATAATTTGGCAAAATGAAACACTTAGTCAAAAAACTTACGTTAGATGTATGTAACATTAGATATTGAAAAAAATACATAGTGGAAGTTGATACAGAGTTATTGTTGAGATCCTATAAGGCTATGGCTATAATATGTAATAACTTTCCAGATATGAAGATGCCAATGTGAATGGATGATTATAATAATGTTCATAGTGAACCACGAATTTCTACTTAAAGTAGCTAAGTATCCAGTGCTCATTATTTTAAACCAAAACCGTTTTAAATATAACTAGGCACTGTTTATTAGGTCTAGCAAAGTCAAAAGTCAAAGTCAAAGTCAAAATTTTTTATTCATCGTACAAATATAAAATTTTCTGATGAACGTCAATTTTTACAAATTACTCTCCGTTCGGATAAGGGGGGGCTCTTTCTGTCTAAGGAGAAGAACGGAGGCAAGAAACTCCTGAGCCATCTTTTAAAAAAAAGACTTAAAACTAGTTAGTATACAATACATATAAGCTTAATAATAATTATTATAATAATATGAGCAGAGCTAACTACTTATCACAGCCATGCATTAACGTCCTCTAAGTAATCATCAATTTTATAATAAGCTTTTTTACTGAGTTTCTCTTTAATGTAACACTTAAACTTATTCTCTGGCATTTGAGCAACTTCTGCTGGAAGCTTATTATAAAATCTAATACAGTACCCTAAAAACGATTTATTAACTTTCGCCAGACGCATCGCTGGAAAAGCCAGCTTATGCTTGTTCCTAGTATTAATGTCATGATTACTGCCAATTGTATCAAAAGTTGAAATATTCTTTCGTACATACATTAAATTGGAAAAAATGAACTGACATGGAACTGTAAGGATGTTAATTTCTTTAAATAGTTCTCTCAATGAATCCCTGGAACCAAGTTTGTATATAGAGCGGATGGCTCTTTTCTGTAATACAAATATAGTCTCAATATCAGCGGCCCTACCCCAAAGCAAAATGCCATACGACAATAAGCTGTGGAAATAACTAAAGTAAACTAATCTGGCGGTTTCAACGTCGGTCAGTTGTCTAATTTTCCGTACAGCAAAAGCTGCCGAGCTCAACCTTCCAGCCAATTTGGCAATGTGAGGTCCCCACTGTAACTTTGAATCTATAGTCATACCAAGAAAGACAGTATCATCAACTAGGTCCAATTTATTCCCATCTAGAATAATGTTAGTATCGCATTGTCTAACATTCGGCAGTGTAAATTTAATACATTTCGTTTTCTTAGAATTCAATAAAAGATTATTTACGGTAAACCAATCGTGTATGTCAGATAGAATAGAATTAATTTCATAAAAAATATTTTCACTTCTTTTAACTTTAAAAAGCAAAGAAGTATCGTCAGCAAATAAAACTATATTAGTCAATTTTTCAACCATAAAAGGCAAGTCATTAATATAAATGAGGAATAAAAATGGTCCTAGAATAGATCCTTGAGGGACGCCTATCTTTACATGAGCCCCCTGTGATTTAGTATTATTAATATCGACCCTTTGTTGCCTCTTGTCTAAATATGAAGCTATCAAATCTAAAGCCTTTCCTCCTATTCCATAGTATCTCAGTTTCGAAATTAAAGTCTGATGGTTTACACAATCAAACGCCTTCGACAGATCACAGAAGACTCCAATAGCATCGTGATGGTCTTCCCAGGCGTCAAATATGTGCTTAATTAACGCAGTACCGGCATCGGTTGTTGATTTGCCTTTTGTAAAACCATACTGCTGGCTATGAAACAATCGAGCATCATTGAAATGCAAAAGCATCTGATTGAGTATGATCCTCTCAAATATTTTACTCAAAACTGGAAGAACCGAGACAGGCCTGAAATTTGCAGGGTCCTCCATATCCCCACTCTTGAACAGAGGTATAATTTTACTCAATTTCATAAGATCTGGGAACACACCTTCAGCGATACATTTATTAAAAATGTTAGCCAAAATTGGGGCGATTTTATTAATAATAGAAAGAACAAATTTAACTGACATTCCCCACAAGTCTTCAGTTTTCTTCATATTTAAGGACTTAAATGTTTTTATAATAGTTAATGTATTTATATATCTGAATTTAAATTCCTTATCGGTTGAAGGTGCGTTCTCCTTCATCAGGGTTTCAGCTAATGTAGCTGAAGAATCTAGGTTGCAAGTAGTCTCTAAAGGAATGTTCGTAAAAAACTCTTCAAAGACTCTCGCCACCTCGTCATTTGATGTTATTATGTCATTGCCTACCTTTAAAGATAAATTAGTCTTGCGTGTTCGATTCTTCCCCGTTTCGTTATTAATAATATTCCAAATGGCCTTAGATTTGTTAGCCGAGTCTTTAATCTTGTTATTAATAAAAATTGTCTTCGCACAGTGACAGACACATTTGTACATTTTGCTATATTTCTTCACATAAGATTGAAAGTCAGGGCGGAGTATGAATGTTTTCATCTCATACAGATCAAATAATGTCGCCCTGCTTTTGCGAATACCATCTGTAGCCCAGTCACAAAATTTAATTTTATTGTCTATCAAAACTTCCTTCGTTTCAAAATTACTCTCAAACTCATCAGCTATTATCTTAAATAAGTTAGTATACATCTCATTAGAATTGCAATCTACTTTAACCTTCGGAAGTTTTTCGTCTAGTTTCTTCAAGTAATTGTCAATTTTCTTTGTAGTAATCGGTCTGCATCTCACCTTAGTTTTATTTGTCTTGTCAGTGTTTACTAAGGTAATGGTCTGCCCACTGTGGTCTGACCTCAGACAATTTATCACACTACTGTCTTTAAACTCACAGTTACAGAATATGTTATCTAGACAAGTGGCCGACGTGGATGTAATCCTAGTTGGTTCCAGAAAGACATTAAAAAGATTAAATGATTTAAAAAGAAACAGTAATTTCGACCTATTAGGAGAGTCACCTAATAGGTCAACATTAAAGTCACCACACACTATTACTTCCTTTTTACTATTGGAAGCTAACCTTAGAACATCCTCCATGACAGTCTCAAAGGTAATGAAATCACCAGTAGGTGGCCTGTAGGTACATACTATTATATACTTGTTTAGCTCTGCACATGAAATTTCTATATGGTGTTTAACAGAAAGAGCTACTATGTCCTTTCGTTAGCTTTAGTGGATGAGATGTTCATCTAACAATGCAATCATCAGTAAGTGTCTATTATCTAGTCTAAAATCAAGGTGAATACCAACTACGACCTTCGATACCCTGTAATTTGAAATTTGGGTTAACAAAATAAGTTAATTGAATTAACCTTTATAACTTTTATATCATGATTCGTAAATCCTTTTGGTATAGTTAGCAAAATAAGGAAAAAAAAATTATTTGATGTTGCAAAAATACACTTATGTACCATATAATAGAGGTATGGACCTACACAACACAATATAATTATAAACAATTAAAAACACACAAAACTATATAGGCATGAATATAGTATCGTTAGGCTAGGCAGCCGCTTAGAAAGGTAATTTTTCTGTGAGTTAGATACATATACATTGATGTAGGGAGATGACCTAAGAGTCCTTACTACTAATCAGGGAGAGTCACATTACACGACTCTCCATTACAAAACATTGCATAAACTTAAGTCTCGCTCAATGATAATTTCGCTATTTACAATATTGCCCGTTTCTCATTTCATTAAGATTTTCTAACTAAACTGAAGTCGTGCTCATTGATATACTTTCGCCAATCACAACCATAATTGTTGCATGTCATAAAATATCAGTTCACTAGGTAGTTCATCTTATTTTTAAATAATAATAAAATTCGGCAGAAACTTTAATAAAATAATCAAGACATATGTTTCCTTAAAAAGACTTCAACGCGCGCAATTAAAAAGAAAGTTCTTTCAGTTTTGGGATGATAGGTAATTACTTATATTGGAACTATACTATTTCAGGTAATTATTTTTTCAGGTTTCAATCAACCTATTGAACGTTATGAGTATTAAGACTTTAGAAACATTTTGTGCTAAAAGAAACTGTTTGCAATTAATTATTCTAACCGTACACACATCAATCAATCGGAATAGTAACTTGGCACTTAGAATATCTATTTTGTTATTTGAAATTAACCTTATCATGGTGGTAAGAAAAAAGTGTTTGAATTAACAATTGCGTATGGAATAAAGGTTACAGGAAAATGTAACCTTAATGGCAATTGAAATTAACAATACTGTTTTGCCAAGTTTCTTGATAATTTTCTTTGTTACTCCTCCGAGGAATAGCGAGCTGTCATTTTCCCATTTGAGAAAATCTACCAAATCATGAATTAATTTATTACAGACAGACAGACCTTTTCTAGGTTGGAACCTTTTCTAAGAATCTAAAAAAATATAAGTACATAATTAGATCAGTTTAAAAAAACAACCTTCTCAATGAAAATCTTTTTGATTGCTTTAAAGCGATAATCTTAATTAAAAGCTTATACTTCGAATAAAACATATTTTTGCAACAAATTAATCAAAACTCATTTACGACTCAAAACTCCCTGACATTTGACCCTAGAGACGGAAAAATTCAAAAAGAGAATATGAGTCGCCCTCCAATTACCGTGAGCATCTTCCTCGAGAGAAGCCCCGGCTCCTTACACAACGTGGACCTTTCTCCGCCCCACCGCGTCCCACCAGGTATATAGCTGCTGATGCCACCAACCTCCTTACACTCGTCTCCCATACGACCCGGAGTGACCTACAACCATACATCATGAAAGCCTTTGTAGCGGTAAGTCGTGCAGTGTGTGGCCAGTGCGTGGAATTAGAAAAAAAAGTGAAGTGTCAAACAGTGTTCGTTTTCCAAAAGTGCCGATTCGAGATGTCATTTGATTTTTGGCGGGATTTTGCGGAAAATTAATGGAATTTAAGTTCGTTAGTGGATAGGTACTTGCGGATGTCCGACGTCGGTGCGTGTGATGGAGCGACGCGACGGACTGACAAGGGCTATTATTTTAATTAAGTTATCCTTTGTAAAGATTAATTCGTATGTCTCGATGAAATTTTGTAAATTCGGAAAGTTTTGCCGCGGTTAATTAACTTGCTTACAGAGATGAAAAAACTTTAACAAATTAATTGCGATTGAATAAATTATCAATAAATAAATGCAGCGAAGACTTCCTTAAATAAACCGCCAATTATTCAATGTCTAAGAAGTTTTACGCAAATTCTTAGATAAGTAAAAATGTGAAAGTTAATTTAACTTAATTGATAAAAAAAATATTTTAAAATTATGATAATACCTACAATGCCAATGAAATAAATCTCAGTTCCAAAACAATTACTAATGCAATACAAAATCGAAATTCTTAAGCGAAGTGAGGTAACCAATAAAACTAACATTTATACGACTGTCGATAATTACGTTTTCGCAACAACATGAAGAATATACAAGTGATCTCCATCTTCCCTTCTCTCAGAGTGTTGCAACGTCTGGTTAGCGGAGGCCGGCGGGTCAGAGGGCACCCGCATCTATGTCCCGATGGCCAGAGACAAGATAGACTCATCAACATAACTAATAAATAACCTCTTTGGTCAAAAGATGCGAGATGCTGACGCGGTTACTTTATTTCTGAACGCCGTTACTTTATTTCTCAACAACACTACGGTTATACTACAAAGAACATGACGTTATAGATTATAACTTATAATCCTCACGTGGCTAACGGAATTCGTTAATTAAGTTATCAGTGTGTTGAAGTAAAGTTTGCGGAGCTTTTATTTTAATAATTATAGCTTCGCATAACAATATAATCACAATAAATTTTGAGACTTGCTAAAATATGGGATCGAGGTAATATCTAAATTCTAATATATTTATTAGGTATTTGGAAAGTTCAAAATAAAAAAGTAAATAAAAAGTTCAAACACTGTTGCTTATCGAAAGTTGAACGGCAGACCTTTTTTCAAGTACAAAAAGACCTGTGAACTTAATTACTTATATTCACGTAGGTATTTGATGAGAAAGTGCCATCACATAAATAAATACTTAATATTTCCGTAATATCTGTCATTAACTCTACGTATTTTCAATAGCCATATTGTTGTTCGGTTTAATTGCTACTTCACTCAGTAGAAAAGCTTTCTTAGTAACCGTTAAAAAGGCTATGAAGTGCAGTTATGGGCAAAACACACCTACGCACAGAAACTCTTAAACACTTTATGTTTTATTATCTGTGTGGTCCAGAGCTACCTTGGTAATAAAAAAAATAGGCATAGGTTAAATAAAAAAATATTAGTAAGTAATAAAGTTAGCTATATTGGATTGCTAAAGTTAAAAGTAAAGAAAAGCATTGAATTTAGATTTTTCCTCTCGTGATCGCAATTAAACCCTGCAATAACGAAAACATAGTCGGTAAAAAATGACTGCCTGTTAGGGATTCTAGACGTGAGTTAAAAGTTTCGTCAGAACAGTAGCCGCAGGTCACAATAGTATATCACGTTAAATTTTCCAGTCGGCCGAAGCAATTGTTGCCTCAGAGCAATAAAACATTAACGAGCCGTTTATATCTTCACATTTGCTCGCTAACTGTGAATACATTCATATTAACTGTCGAATAAAATGGTCTATAATATTCAAATTTGACCCCATTACCTTACTGTAGCCAAATAAAGATCGCCGACTTTGGTTGATGATTAGCATATTGATGTAATTGTCATGTACAGATGATGATTATGAAGTTTCTAGGAACATAATAATGTACTCGTATTTAACACTGGGTATCAAACGTGTGCAGTAATGCACCTCTATGACAAAATATACCTGTCCGAAAATGACAATATATCTTGAAAATGGCAGTCAAAGGTGACTAGCGGCCCTCACCTATAACTTCTGAACCAGCAACCTTTAAAGCTCGTCAAAGTTCTAAGTTCAAAAGCTCCCGCGGTCGTGACTTCCGCGGTTCGTTACAGGGTTTATTATTACATCAAAACGGCTTTATTCAATTATTTAGGTACTCGAAAGTTTTTGTAGGGCAAGTAATTGGTTTTTTCTCTAAAGGTTGTATGGTAGTGTAGTCGTTACATAGAATATTCAGATAAGCATAATGTATTTCCCATATCGGGAAATCCATGCTGACCTGACCAGATTTTCAAAACAATTGTCCGTGCGCAACTCGTCGTGTTTAATTATATTATACACTATGACGCTTTCGTTAACATATCATATATCAGGCAATAGGCATTCCATAAAGCGCTAATGGCAATGGTAATCGAGCCTAGTGCTCGCTGTCATTAGAGCTGAACCGCGCATGCGCCTTGCGTCACTATACCCGCGTCGACTAGTGTAGTGTGTCACATACTATGCGGATCGTAGATCACTCGTAGATGGATCGAGTAGACTGATTGTAGGGCGGTGTCACTGAAGTATAAAGTCAAAGAATAACGTTTACTGTAATTTTCAATCATTCGTATAATAGTAGTAAGATCTTACATTTACCTACAAACAGTAAAAAAGTGTTTAGAGACGCCGATGCATCATTTAATAAATTGTAAATCATTTTAATTTAATTTCCGGAATCATAATAAGTTATGTGACAATAGTCAATTAAAAGCACAAATTATTATAATCATTCCGCGAAAGCGAAGCGCCATTATTTAACCTCCATGAATATTTATACTGACGTAAACATAAAAATTTGCAAACGCAACATTTAGCATTCTCCACTAAACATATTTCGCAACACGACAATTTCGGCTAAACCTAACCATGAACTGCAAAGAGCAGGTACAACCGCAGAATGCCAACATGCTCCGCGTCTGTGCCTAATTGCTCAACCCAATAATTACAGCGCAAATCAGGTCAAAGATCGTACCTCAACGTCCACGGCTCTGCCTCTCACTGCGGCCGCCGTGATGCAACACAGATTATACCCATCTTCCTACTAACCTCTGACCTCTCACTTTCACTAGCGCTACTATTGTGTCTACTCTGCGAACTCCCTGCTCTTTGATTTCCTTTAATTGCACCATGTATGTAGTCGGGTGTTGAGTTTCCTTGTTCTGGCGCCATTAAATTCGATAGTTATTTTCGACAAGTGAATGGGTGATAGGAGAAAGTACATAGAGAGGTCTTACGATTTGATGATACACTATGTAAATTTTGAATGTAAATATTCATATCCTATTCGTCTGTTTGCTTGTTTATTAACATGTCTTTCGTGATTATCTGATCAAATATTTTCCTAACCGCAAGGTTACCCAAACAGTTTAACATCAGTACAAATATTAAGCTAATTCAAACATCAGCATCAAGTTAATCGTAAAAATATAGCTACTGAATAGAAAAAAATATCCCATTAGTCAGCTGATGAGATCACGGTGGGTTAGATAATCTGTACTTACGCATTGTTCGTCAATGTGAACGACTTAACAAACAATATGGATCTCAATCGCTTTAGAAAGTCAAGGAAACAACGTGCGGTCCATACAAATATTGAAATCTATTCTTCCTTA
Source organism: Plutella xylostella (assembly GCF_932276165.1). NCBI lineage: Eukaryota > Metazoa > Arthropoda > Insecta > Lepidoptera > Plutellidae > Plutella > Plutella xylostella. The sequence continues at coordinate 10,147,993 of NC_064001.1, forward strand.
TATAGCGGAGTCACGAGATGCCTCTCAATCGGCAAAAACAATTCCGGACCAAATTAACATCTCAACTTTCTCCTCTCGACAAACTCGGAATCGCGATTATTTGGAAAACGAACGTTTGCTCTCACCGTACTCTTCCATGACTTCCATCTTGTTTTCAATTAAGGTAACATTATTCTAATTTGCTGCGTCATGTCTGTTGCAGTGCATAGCCCTTGCGTTGGCGTCAGTGAGCGCGGAGGCTCCCGGCGGGTACAACTACAACCGTCCGTCCGGCGGCGGCGGCGGCGGCGGCTACAGCTCCGGCGGCAGCGGGCTCAGCGGCGGCGGCGCCTACAGGGCCGTCAGCTCCGGCTACCAGACCTCCGAGGGACAGAACGTCGACCCCCAGCTGCTCGAGCAAGTCAGGCAGATCCTGCTGAAGGAGGAGTCCCAGTCGTCGTCCGGTAGCTTCGGAGGCAGCAGCAGCTTTGGCGGCGGCTACCCCGCGGCCGCACCTTCGTCATCCTACGGCGCACCCTCATCTTCCTACGGAGCCCCGTCCAGCAGCTACGGCGCGCCCGCCGCGTCGTCCCGCGTGGTCGGCATCGACCTGGAGGCGGTCCGCCAGGCGCTGCAGGTGGCGCAGTTCGAGCAGTCCTCCGGCGGCTCGTCCGGCGGGTACCCCTCGGGCCCCTCCTCCTCGTACGGAGCCCCCGCGCGCGCCCCCTCCGGCAGCTACGGCGCCCCCTTCTAAGCCGACCAAAACCCCGCCCAAGCTAGACGATCTTACCCGCTTGGATTATGATTCGGGACCGCCCCACCCCATCTGAGGCGTCCCGAATATGTTTAATTGTTAATTGCCGGTGGTTACCTACAATGTAGGTGGCGCCGGCTGTTCAAGTCTACGCGAAGCCTCCAGAGACCAACGCATGCGACTGTGCACGCACCAGGTTAGAGATGCGCGATGGCGGCCAGTCGACGGCGTGCGCCGACCCGGTCGTGCGACTAGTCCAGCGACTGGTCGTGCGACCCGGTCGGACGCACAGTAAGCTCGAAGTGGCGCGCCATCGGGCCAGCTCTAATTCTTTGTATAAAGTCTACCATAAGGTTAGAATAATGTACTTTAAGTTTTTAATGTTTTTTTTACAAAAAATAAATACATTTTGTCACCGTAAGCTAGATTTTTATTGTTTCCAAATAGCAAGCTCTTTATTAAATTCAATCAACCTTCATTAGCGATCCTAATCGATGGGGCAAATGGAAAATCCATAAGATAGAAACATAGCAAAGGTCAAATTAAATTTGTTTGCTACATCTGCTAGGTATTGAGCAATACATAGATGAACATAGATTAGTGCGAGTATTTCACGCATTGCATCATTTTAATTTGGTACGTACAAAAATAACTTACATTCCATAAAGTTGGCAATCTATTTTAATTTACATAAAGTTTCGCATCTTATCGAACTTGAATTTTTTGTGTAGTATTGAACCATTACTTCTTCAAGATTTCATAATATATTTTTTGAGTTTTCGAGATAAACAATTCACGTTACGTAATTTTATATACTTACCGTGCATCTAAGCATAATATTAGTGAGCCTGCACTATGTTTCACATATTAAGTACTTCACTAACTTCATTCATCCTGTGCAATCATCAACTCTATTTTTCTTATACACACAAACTGAATATAGTACAAAAGTATAAAAAGCCGTAGAACAGAACTTATTCACAATGACGAGCTTACCCCTTTCGGCTAACTAAGTATTCCACTTTTGCAACATCCTGTATATTACACACCATATTATACATAATGTTTCTTCACTTCTCCAACTACCTCATAATCTGGCGATTATCCCGTCAATCACGGCATGATAGCGTCGGCTCCCACGACGCAGTAACGTCGTCGTCGTGGTAATCACAACGACACGATCATCGCGTGGACACAATGGATGAGACATTACGTGGATTACGTTATAGTGTACCGTAATACGGTGTTACGTCACACACGCATCATATACGTTGTTGAGTGAGGCAATTAGTAATTAGAGTGGTAATTTTTAGAGCCATTTTTTATTCGAGCGATTATTATGTATTACGGCTTATAATACTTTCAAGCGACTAAGCTATGTCGCAGGTCAGGTATGTAGGTACAAGGTGGGCCAAAAGTAATCACCCTATTGGAAGTGGCTCTCGTGTACTAGACAAATGCAGAATACAAGTTCAGAAGCCATAGAGTGATATACTCCCCAAGGCCTTTTTTTTCGTTTTATCTGTAATTTATCTGTTTTTTTTTTTAGACGACCGAATGGCGTAGTGGTTAGTGACCCTGACTACTGAGCCGATGGTCCCGGGTTCGATTCCCGGCCGGGGCAGATATTTGTTTAAACACAGATATTTGTTCTCGGGTCTTGGATGTGCCCGTAAAATGGGACTAACATACACTCTGGCGAAAAGTGGGTGCAGCAATGCACCTCTGCCTACCCCGCAAGGGAGTACATTAGTACAAGGCGTGAGTGCGTGTGTGTGCTGTAATTTTTCCTTGCAATACCGCCCGATTTAACCGTTTCAGACAGTTTTTGAGGGGTTTTTTGAAGTCCCGTGTTTATGTGAATAAGCCCGTGTCTCTATTCGACACAAGTGCGAGAATCTCTCGCCCGAAGTTCTCGCTGAAGTGAGAGCCAAACAACATCGGATGACTTCTTTCGGTCCATCTTGTGCCTACAGGTTGAGGCAAAATTTGCTGGTATGTATATTGTATATGTTATACCTAGTTTACAGTGTGGTCGACTAGATAACGAGAGCTTATTTGGTAACATCGAGAACTGGGCCAGCAGAGCACTCTTATTCACGAGATACTCCCAGCTGACACGCGCAGCCCACTTGCGTGAATTACAGATATAATATTCAGAATTATACGATTCCACTTTTGCGACATCCATTATGTATCCATAGAATAGTAGAGGTATGAAAATATAACTGACGTTAAAAAACCACTCATTCGTTTCGAAGGTATGTTCAATGTTCATCCGTTTGCTCTCTAACAGACTCACAGTAGTCACAGTTAAGCTGACGACGAGAAAATACAGGTAAGTACATTAAGGTAAGCGTACGATTCTGTCCACCTATCAGTATCGTACGTATCGGACCAAACGGATTTTCATAAATGTATGGATAAACGGCGTCGGCAATGCCGATGAAGTGGACGCACAAGTGTGACTTTCTTAGGCCGGGGTCTCCTATTTACGCCGTAGGTCTCGTCCAGCGTCACGCCGTAGGCCGCGTCACGATGCTCACTATGGAAATGTACTGATACGGTCTCCCTCACACGCCGACGTTGGCGCGTAGACATAGTGAGCATCGTGACGCGGCCTACGGCGTGACGCTGGACGCAACCTACGACGAGAAATAGGAGACCCCGGCCATACAAAGAATACGGAATGCGATGCGTCCGTTGCGAACGATGCCGACAAATGCTGAAGGCTTACCTTTACCCTATTGTACCTAACTATTTTGCCAGGCCACCGTAAGTACCCATTCAAACGACTAAACACATCACTCTAATGACTAAACAAATAGTTTGTCCAGCATTCGACATGTTCATTCGCCTTTCACTGTTGTCTAGCTACCTACGCCCTGTACTTATTTATTTGTTTTGCTTTTAGTTATTCATAGTATCTTAGAGTAAGTAAGTACTTACCTATGTTCTGGTTAAGTTGCCTTCTCATGTGTACTAAATGAAGATCTTAAATTATGATATTTATATGAAGTTATATTCCTAAACTCACCCCAAATGTCCGCTTTGCATAGTTAAACTTTCTCATAGAGGTAGGTATGCCGCACCGCTAGTTTAGTTCATAAGTCCGCGTATTACCAATGTCCGCACAGTAATCTGATCACAAATTAATATCATTCGTACACATTTACGCGCCGCACCTTATATTATTTTATTTTTCCGCAATCTTTACAATTATTTGCAACATCTTTCCGATGCCGCCAAAAACCGATCTTCTTTTGTTATTTTCTATACCGCTCCGCGACGACGACGAGACGTGGCAAAGGTTTGTAGCGCAAACAGCCTATTCCCCATAGCTGAATAAATACTTTTTACAATAATAAAAAAAAACCAGCGTGAGAAATAATTAAAATTTTAGCCAATTTACAGTATTTGTGTTACAGTACAAAAATACCGGTAAGTACGATAATTGGTCTATGTTGGTGCGGTGAAAACGTACATGAAACCAATATGGCACGGTGACTGAAAATCCTTGGTACAGCATTTGTGTTTTTCACCAACACTGTGAACTGTTTGCGGTATTTGGATGGTAGTTGTCTGGAAGGCTTCTTTCGTGCACCCCAACAGGTATTCGTGCTCCAACATGATTATGAGCACTTGTTAGCTCATTGGATGCTGTCTGCGTATACGTAGTAATAATAATAATAATATAAATAAATAAATATGTGGGGACATCTCACACACGGCCATCCGACCCCAAGCTAGGCAGAACCTGTGTTATGGGTGTCGGACAGCTGATATATCTACACAAATACATAGATAGATAGATACTAAATATAAATATCAACACCCAAGACCCGAGTACAAATATCTGTCTTTAAACAAATATCTGCCCCAGCCGGGAATCGAACCCGGGACCGTCGGCATAGCAGTCAGGGCCACTAACCACTACGCCATTCGACCGACAGTAGTAGACAGCTAATGGACGACAAGTCTGTGATAAGCTTATCATACAGGGTGTCACGTAATTAGCGAACCGCCGCCTTTACTCATGAGGTCTATCTAAACCACTTTTGTTCTGTGAATTTTCGAAATTCACAAAAATGTAATTGCTCGTCTCCTTTCCACTATTTGTGGGACATTCGGAATACAGCATAAAATAAATATAATCCATATTTATAAAAAATACATTTATTTAATACATAAAATAAAATGCAACTAACTTGGTTTCGACTCACAATTATATTATTACATTTCGGCACTTCGGTACAAATATTAATATCAAAAATTTAATATACAAATAACAATACTTCCGAGCGCATTTTTGTACGAACAGACACAATTTGTTTTGCTAACTAATAATTATCTATTTTCTAAATTGGCACTTATTGAGCACAATATATTACAAAATATTTACAATTACTTACTTAACTACCTAAGTATTATGACAAAATGTGACCATTGATATAAATGTTAAAATATGGTAAAAAGGTGTTTAGGCATAAGATACACTAGTTAAGGATAGCTATGACCTATGCAGTGTACCTTGCCATAAGTTGATATCCACCACAGTGCATGGGCAAGGGCCGTGTCTGGTCCCCATTACAGTCGAATTGCCTAAATCAGGGGATCAAATATCTGGATGGCATAATGCCTGTACCTAAATGTAATGAAAATTATTATATTGTTCACAAGATGGCTAGACATAAAGATAAGAATAAGCAGTAAAATAAAAATTGCAAGTACTTAACAACATATTTTTATACACAACCAAGAGTAGAAGGCATTCAAGATTTCGTTAACCTAAACTAAAATAACCAGCAGTTCGGAAAATGGTAAGTATATAAGTAATTTGTATCATTGTAAAATCAATCACATTGGAATTCTTGGATTAAGGATATTTCGTATCGTAACATTCGTAACGTAACTAAATATCATTATGTTTTAAAACTTATACCTACCTACCTAATTAGGTCAATAGGAACATTAGCTATTTGATGTACATAATATTAAATGCTTTAAAATAACCTGTACCTACCAAGACAAAAAATACAGTATAATTTACAAGCTCTTCAATTCGATACAGTCAAATTAAATAAAAGCACCGTCCTTACCAAACTACAACATACTTTAGAAATAAAACAGGCAAAGCCAAATTTAAATGCAATGAGTAGATTGGAACATTTAAGAGCATTAATTCTTTCTTCGTAATATTTCTTAACATATCATATACAAAGGAACAACAATCTCAGGTTTAAGTTACAAAAATACAATTAAGGAATTGGCATTAAAAGCGCAGGAATAAATTAATTAATCTCTTCACCTTACACACAATTGAAAACCTAAGCAGTCCCTGTACTAGCTAGCACCTTTCTTGTCTTCGGTTGGTGGCCACAGGACGTCGGGGTGGTTCAGCATATAATAGGCCATGTGCTTGTCACTGCCGTACGTCGACGCCTTCGTCCCCAGGCACATGGTGTACTGACTCGCCTCCAAACTCTTATCACAGTCCACCGAGTGGAAGATATGCACCAGACTGTCGTCAGCTATCCTGAACACCGTCAAGTTTGACTTGATCAGCGTCTCGAACAACTGAACGTCTTCCATCCCCCACCCCTTAATAGTCAAATTGAAACCACCCACACTTTCAAAGTCACTCTTATAAATACTTAATATACCAAAACCGTACTGTCTAAAGTAACCGAAATCATCATGGATGCGCTTTGTGTATTTAAGATTTGTGACTTCACGCTCCGTTTTGCCCTCGGTCGGGATGTTATCGTATCTACCTAAATCTGTCTTTGTATCTACATTATCACCTTTAAATTTGTTATAGTCTTCACCGTTCACTACGTCAGGATTGTACTCACTAAACACTATTGGGAAGTAAACTTGGTAGTACTTGATAGTATTAATGCGGATTCTTCTGAGAGTGTCGAAGTTGAACATCATGTCGACGTCAACAAAGAACATGAGGTCTTCAGGTTCGCACAGCTTGATGCCCTCAGTGAGCGCGGCGCCGCGGGAGAACGTTGTGGATCCCATCTTAACCGCCTTCACTTGTTTATCACTCGAGTAGTTATCATTGTAATAATCTATCAAATTCTCTGACCTCTTGTAATCAATAGGGTTTTTACCATCTAAGTAGAGTATGACTATAAGTGTCACAGCCTCATCGGTTTTCAGGACTACATCTTCGTAGTTCTTCATGAATCGAATGAATATGTCCAGTCTGCCCGCTAGCGGCAGAATGAAGTTTATTCTTCTATCATAGATTGGGTATTCTTTGTCTGCGCCCCACGTGAGTGCTTTGGGCAAATTATTTTGTAGTTTCATGAGTCCACTCTCCCAAGCTTCTTTAAGGGGCTTGTTAATATTATTTAAATCTAGGAAGCCGTTCTGTTCTTTGTTGGATTCGTCGAAGTCTTCGTAGTCGACGTCGCCTCTGCTGGCGGCTCCGGTGCTCTCCAGGTAGGAGTCGCCGTCAGGTGAAGGCGGGTCTCCCAGGGGCAGCTCTCTAATATCCATTCCTGGAAAAATACAAGAGTTCATTTGAGAACCATAGATGTACCTGTCCAAGAACCAAGGGAGTAATAGTGTTCTAGATTTGCAAAAGATATCTCTCATCTTGTACCATCCAGCAGTCAAATGGTTCTACGCTTCAGAACCACCAACAGAAACCAGTGATTTATCTGTTCCAAAGGCATTAAGAAGTCTAAGTACCTGTTCCTCATTTACCTCCAGCGCATCCAGAGCTGCTAACGGCTGAGGTAAATCTAACTGCCTATATCTCGTTCCTGGGAATCAAGAACTATCAACCTCTAGCGTTTAGAGGTATAACCGTACGCTAAGAAGCAGAAGCCAGTATACATACCGGTGAAGCTCTGCTGCAAGTACGCGTGTCTCCTCACAGCGGCGGTCATCTTGCGGCCGCGGTAGCGCCGGTACTGCAGCAGCAGGTCCAGCACGTGGTCCGCCCCGTGCAGCGCATCCAGCCGGGTGTAGCCGTAGAGAAGCTCGTTGAAGTCGATGACCCGCCCGCGCTGCCGGGACGGCTGGTTGATTATCTCCATTACCTGGAAATTGTAGGGTGTTTGTTGTTAATTATGATGACTGTTAATACGAAGGGATACTTAGATAAGTTTGAGATAATGTCTACTTCGTCTAGAATCTATATGTGTTCTTTCACTGTAAGAGCACGCAAGTGGTATACTTAATTGTAAACTCAGCATACAAACCCTCGATGGTTCAAAAGAGGGAGAAAGATCTATTATCCATTACGTCAACATGGCTCTCATCTATCTCTATGGCAAAGATAAAGAAACCAATACACCTTAACATTTAGCCGCAATTATAATATCTGATGCATTGACAAAGGAATAAAGAGAGGACCTGGCATAAAAATCGGTACTTAAAAATATATCGTCGTCTCTTTTTAACCTATTGGTGTTATCGTACGTAAAAAAGGACAACAGTAGTTTTGTCTTTGCCTAAAATTACAACATTGCGACCGGTCGCCATGTTGATTGACATCCAAACACAAGGTACTTCAGCTGTCAAACAATTTGTTTGTTTACATTTTTCAAGAAAAAAGCCGCCATTTTAATTGACACCAAAGTTTAGGTAAGCGCATTTTTTTCGTGGATATGCCATGTCCTCTCTTTATTCCTTTGTCAATGATCTGATGGCATCGATCGTACCTCTCTGATGACGTCATCCAGGGCTTCCTTCAGCGGCAGTTCGATCTTCCTCTTGGGGTTCTGGTGCGTGGTGGAGTAGATGGACTTGCTCACGAAGTCGTACAGCACCACGTCGTCGAAGTCTGCCGGCTTGTAACGGTCCAGCTCGACTGGGGCGCCTGGAATTTGGAGAAATTGGGGTGGATTAGGTTGGTTCTTTGTTGGCTTTAAACTAGGCTTTTGGTTAGTTTTCTACCCTTCATGGTAGTCTAGTACATCATTGGTTTTGTGGACATAGTTCAGAAACTCGTACACACAGCGTACACGTCAGCCCGCAGAGTGCGCCGGACGTACCTACATAATATTAGGTAAACTTGCTACGTCACTCAGCAGCAGACACGACAGCACCAAAGAAAATAAATCCTGGCAATATAGCTTTGTGCCTTTCGTATCCAAGGTGACCCTCCATCAACACACATATATTATAATACATACCTAATAAGGCAGTTTAGACCTAGGGGATATGCACAAAGGTTCCATTCGAGATAGCCAAGTGCAGCCCCCCTTATAGCCCCACAGAGAAAAGAATAGAATAGAACACATACCTAAAATCTCATTATCCCCCAAGTACCCCGCCTGTCCGATCTTGGCGGGGAACAGCGGCAGGCCCCCGGGCAGTGTGTACCCCTGGGCATGGTCACTGGCCACGCCCAGCGCCTTCAGTGAGGAAGAGATGTCGCGGTGCAGCTGCACCGACTGCTCGCGGAGCTCTTGGATGCGGAGGTTCTGGAAGGGGAGAAACGGGTTTGAGTGTCATGTGAGTTTATCTTTTCCAGATGAATTGGCTGGTGATATTATCTGCCGAAGAACTGATGATAGTTGGGTCGGGCGACAACTTTAGACGTGCCGATAGAGGTTGGTTGGGGAAGCGAACGCTTCTAGAAATTAAACGACGACGATGAGTATTTTATGATGATGTATGAGGAGTTATGTTAATAATGTAATGTCATACGTTGTGAGCTTCATGGCAAACATAGTATATATGCATGTGTACGCATGAATTTACTCATACCCATGCAAGGAATGCAACCATTTGAAATCAAATATAAGTAGGTAGATATTTGTTCTATAATATCGTATGCTCTATATTATGTTATCTTTGATATACCTAGAATCATTATACCCATTATACACAACGGCGTCAATGCCAGTCTAATCGTCTCAACTAAGGTGAATAGCCCAATAAATTTTATTTTACTACGACATAACTCAAAGGCCCGCCCTCCATTCTATTTAATATCTATAGGTAGATATATCAACATCACACAACTTACAAACGAATATAGAAAGGTACCAGATGTAAGAATACACAAGTACCACAAGATCAAAGGGTGACGTTCAGTTTAGTTTCACGGCCGCAGTTAAAATGTACTAAACTGTTCGAGTGAGACGTTTGAACTTTTGAAGGACTGCAGATAATTTTGTAGCTACTTTAAAGTAAGCAATGGTGTTGTTCGGCGTTGTTAACAATGGCGGATTTTCAATAATTAGTAAAACAAGCGATATAGGGTATTCGTTATTAACTTAGGCAGAGGTGCACGTTCTATTTATTATTATATACTTTTCGCTTGTTGTTTTATGTTAGCCAACAATTTAGTTAGAGACAAAAATTTGCTTACTTATGTAAACCATGAAAAGTGTGCATAGCCGCGGTCATTCACCCCTGACCGTCTGCCAGTAAATATTTGTACTAAACAAACAGCAGATAGAGGAATGAGGATGAGCTTGCGCGTTTTGCACTAACCGTGTGTGTCTGCGCAACACGTGGAGGTGTTTAATTACTAAAATGGTTTTTTGTGCACAGTTCTGCGTATTCTTATGGACAATCCCAATGAAAACCTTTCTATAATGTCTACAGGGTGCTTCAATACGAGTCAGTGGATGACGAAGCTATTTTGATTTTGCATCTAGAATGCGCCATTGATCCGAATCCACTGATTGGCTGTGGCTGAACCAATTTGGAAGCGGTTTTCAGAAATGTGTATACTACGTAGTACAGACAGCTGGATGAGGAAGACCGAAGACCGAGTGTTGCCGCGGTCCTTGAGAGAGGCTTATGTCCAGCTGTGGATGATTATAGGCTAGTATAATGATGTACGTACGTTAGGTGTACCTACAGTAGAGCCGTACCTTGAAGTAGGAGTGCAATCGGTACATGTAGCGGTGGTCCTTGACGGGGTGCAGCGTGATCGCGCGGTGCACCTCGCGGCGCTTCAGCCGGCCGGTGTACGCCGCCGCGCCGCTGCTGTTGTGGTGCAGGATGGTTTGCATCTGTGGAGGGTAAGGAGTTTTATAGGTTAGAGCTATAATGGCTGGTTACTATGTACAGGTATTTTAAATTTTGCTGGAGTAGGGAGTAGGGGTGAGAAGTCTTACCGAGTGACGGATTATCAACTGTATCTACTTTCGTCGAGTATGACTAGACCTAGATCAAACCAAATGCATTAAGTACCATAACCACTTACTAAGAATACCTAGGTACTTATATAAAACTTTTGGGTCAGAGAGGCCCTCATAAACTTAATAAAATAATTTGATAATGATTAAATAATGTCACAACGTAATAGCTAATTTGTTTACAAACCCAATGTATTATATTCGTTACGTTCCTAGTGTGATAAGAATAACGTAGATTTTTTATTTCTGTGTGAAAAATAAGTTTATAATTTTATGACTACGAGCTTAGCCTTGTCACTTTGACCGTTTAAGATATTATTGTACTTGTAAAGGAAAATATTATATAATGTATCCAGCTATACTATATAGGTATAATCAGGGTCACGAGAAATATGTTTTCATGTAGGTATGGTCCCATGATGTATTCAGTTAGAATGCTCTAACTACGAGACACCCATAGCAACGCATCAGGAACTTGTCACAAAAGTATTTATATATAAAACAACACAGTAAATACATTACTTACATATTATTATGAACTAAGTATATAAGTTATTCACTTAGTAAATTATTCCTACACTGATAACGATGTTTACATAAGTCACAGGTCAATTTGTGAGTAAGTACTTAATAAATAAGTTAATACGTTGGTATATATACTACATATATTATATCTATGATATATTATGTCAGTAGGTAGTAGGTAGGTACAAAATTACAGTAAGTGAATTTTTTTTAATAATTGTGGGTGTAGTTTAGTGGGATGACTAACTTATTATGCCACTGCTGCATTCAATTTCATAATATTAATAAACACGGATCGGGGTCAAAGTCATCGGTCACATGCAATATATATAACGAAATAATTAATAAAGATATAAATATAAACAAAATACAAGCAGGGATACCTAAATAGAAAAATTATACATTTATGCGTGTACGCTATTTCTTTCAACTCTCGATGTAAGAAGCTTATTAGATTAGGAAAATAAACAAAAGGCATGTTGCAATTTGCTAAGGAAACTATCCAGAACCAAGAGTGACCTATTGGCCTATTTAAATAAGTATGTTTGCGAGATATTTTTAGCCCAATCATCTTAATAAGATTACTTAATAAAGTTTGTGGTAATGATGATGATATTAACCGCTTTTATTTTCACTGTGAGTGTTAATTATTAATTTTTAAAAAATATCAAAATCGGTTCACGACTCGGATTGCATCATTGACGGGTTTTCTATCTTCGGATGATTTGAAACATTGTAGAAAATATATTATAATTTGCCAAGGATATAGCGGTACTACTAGGTAGATCCCATATTAACATTAGATAAACATAACATACACTTGAGAGTAACCGTGTACCTACTTCTTATTGAGCAAATGAACTCTTGTCACTTTTCATTGTATTTATTAAATCAAATCGTTGGCTCTGGCAATTTCACCATTGTAAATTGTAACTACACGTTTATTTATGTGTTATGTTATTTGTTGTAATATTAGAATATAGGACTTTGTTACAATGTATGGCCTTAGTCAGAAGGCATTACTTAAATGATAGAATAATAAGTATGCTTAAATTTAACTAACACAAACTTTTCACATTTGTATGGCTTATAAAATAAATGAGATTATAAAAAAAAAACTTTTCACATTATGTGTATGAGAACAATGCGGCGATTACCTATAGATGAAATCAATTTATTAGACCTTATTATCTTATATATATATATATATATAGAGTTTCAAAGAAAGATTCCGTTTTTACGATTTTATTATGGTTCTGAATACTTATTTGAATTTTCCTGTTTAGTAAATGTTTAAGATATATTAGTTTTACCATAGGTAGTCGGTTCACAGCCATTAAATAAGTACTTATGATTTGATTTATTAGTAGAAGATGTTAAAACAGCTACGTTATTTACACTTCATGTTCTATTCAGTTGACCAGGTTTGAATAGTGCCCACCGGGTAATTTATTACAGTGCTGGCCCAGACCTTCGTGAAAGTACCTACTACGTGGGCGGGGGCTAGGCACTAGTTAGAAGCACTAGGTTGTCTAGGAAATTGGTAAGGAGCTGGCAGAGATCACCTGATGTGGAGTAGGTCGCAGTGGACACAGCCTGCATTCCTTGGCGAGGCTTTTAGATCGAAACCCGGATGAGCTGTTCGGATAATGGAAGTTATTTGTGCTCATGTATTTCGTAATCTGAGCCGAAATATTTTTTGGTACCTATTTAAGTATATTTTCAAATTAAATCCAAGAAATATGAATGTTAATAGACGCTCCCTAATATTGTTATTTAGAGTTAAGGGTAAGTAAGTTGTACTTAGGCTTCCTTTTGGGTATTATATAAGATCTAGATACAATCGGCAAACTCACCTGCGTATAATAAAAACGCGTTTACAAAATCCTATAGATACAGATTAAAACGAACTTTGATACTGATTTATCTCAATGCCGTTATTTTTGTAGAAAGTGAATACGAAACTAAATGTCAGTTAGGTTTACTAAACGCACATTGTGTCATCATTAGCACACAATGGGTTATTTTGACAAAAACTCGTCTCGCCATTTAGAGTGTTTTGTTTCACTCTTCGTCCGTTTCACTCTCGGAACGAACCGGGTCGCAGGAGAACTCTTTAGAAAATAAGTAGCTATAAATAATAAACGAGACAAACAACTGCTTATCGATTTAATGCAACTCGTTGTACATTTACCTAACACCCGAACCCATGTTGTTCTGTACTTAGGTTTAATTTCTTGGAATGGTTTAAAAACTATCGAAGACCTTGGCATTTAAATACAAACTTTTTATTCAAATCGACGCCATGTACCTAATTTACTTATTAAGCTTCCATCCACTCCACTTTATTGTGAGCAAATAATCCAATTTCAGCAATTTTAACATTTTACCACGATTGTTGCCGTACAATGATCTCGCCAGTCATTCCCATTCTAAGGACGGATATGAATCTTTCGTGATTAATTGCTTTGATGGTATAAGACAGACTGGGAGCTAGGTAGGTACCTGACCATACCAATGAGTTAGCGATGAGAGACTTTCATAACCTAATAGGAGTTCAACCCGAGATGTCTGGGTATTGAAGCGAAGCTGCAATGTAAAAACAAGAATTGATGTGACGATATGGTCTGCTGTAGACCTGTATTTCAGTCCTAGACAAATAATTAAGGTACTTATCTAGATCTATTACAGTATATTTCCTAGGATCATAGAATTACATTTACGTCATATTGTTAATCCACGATAGGTATTACTAATTCTAACATTTACTTATCTACCCTTAATCCTATAGTAATCATAAATTATAGCTAATCAGTTTAATCCAAGGAATAGTTCCGACACGTATAAAAGTATTAAGTATTAGATGGACAGACAGAACTAATTAATTTACTAGACACGCGTTCATCGTGTGTTTGATGTTTTGAATAAATAAACAGGATGTTTTTTATGACATTGATTAGCTCGATATTTATTCGTAAATGATTTAATCTTGTCAGACACCTACACACAGATTTTATTATGTGTTGTCATTAGGGCATGCAATACCGCAATACCGGTATCCGTAATACCGGGATCCCGGACAAAATTCCCGCTTTTTTCAATACCGGTATTGAAAGTTAATACCGGTATTGAAGTAATACCGGAATCGGACTTTTTTAGGCTATAAATAAAGCGATTAAGATTTAGTTAGCCTTGTGTTCCTATACTCGTATACTGTGAAAGCGCACTTGTTACCAACCGTTTAATGCAGTTTTTGGCTGCTAGAAATCTACTGTTGACCATGCGTAAACCGACACCGGATGTAAAAAAATAATTTATTCTAAAATTTAAACACTAAAACTTAATTCTCGTAAAAATATACAACAAAATACGAATATGATTGCATTTTCTTGTTTTATTTTGACGTATACGACCTTTAAACACAGTATTTGCCATTTATTACAAGGAAGTCTAATACCGTATTAATACCGGGATCCCGGTATTGAGTTGTAATACCGGAACTCAATACCGGTATTGAAAATTGTTCCGGTATTGCATGCCCTAGTTGTCATAGAACAAAGGTGGCTGGTTATGATTGGATGCGGAAAGCAAAAGATCGCATCCAGTGGCGTGCTTTGGGAGAGGTCTACGTCCAGCAGTGGACTGCTATAGGCTGATGATGATAGAACAACGCGGACTCGGGTGTGTGTTGTGAATACGGCTTAAGAAAATTCAATATACTTAATGCTTGGGTCATTGGCTACCTAAGTTCCAAACCTGAACACGGTGGCCCTGTTTTTTTTTCGTACATTTCTATAGAATAGAATGAGCTACATTTTTTCCGGATCAGGGTACTATTATACAAAGTTCATTCATGTTTTATTTTTATTATAGCATATACTTACTCTAGCCATATCAAATCGAAACAACTAGAACACAAATTATCATACCATCTAAACTAGGTATATATAATTTATAATTCCGTCACTGATGATTTGATAACTGAACCCAAAATAACAACCACGCTGTAAGTAATTAGTGGTATCATAAGATTGGCGTTTCCTCGCGTGACGGCGATGACATTTCGTCCGAGTCCGTGTCCGTCTGTCTGTCTGAATCTATTATTAAACAGTTCTTGGGGTCACAAGTGGGTGCTTCCTTTCGTCTGTTCTAGAGGTCCGCATCTTATAGGCCAAATCTATTAACTGCACGCGAATTTTTGCGAATGTTCGAGGAAGTAGTTAAAGAGATAAAAATAAACTTTTAATACTTAAACCCTAATAAGTGGCCTTCACGTCGGTATTTAACAATTAAATAATACTAATTTAATTCAGGTAACTCAATAGACCCGTAGAAACGATACATAGAATATCTATATACATTTTAAAATAAAATATATCTATTAATACATTTTAAGAAAATCCTTATTCTTAACTTGACCTTATTTAAAACTCTAAAGGGAGAGAGTAGTATTTTTCGCCTCTGTATAGCATCGGAACAGGTGGTAACTTCCTACACACACAAGATTCCAAGACAAATAGGTGTTTTCCCCAGTCAAGATTGAAACATGGCTGCTCCAACCAATGATATTTTAATATCCTTCAGCACAATAGCCAGATTTATTACCTCTTGGTACTGGACGTTTTATAGGGTCATAATCTCTCTTGCGAAATTGGCTTTTCTAGTAACACTGTACTTTAGACTGCGTTCCCAGTAGGGAAACTTTTCGCCCGTTACCAGGCGCGTTTAACGCTGCAAATTGCGTGGAGATAAAGGTACTTATACAAATATTTAAGTATTTGACACACTGACATCAACATAAAACAATACAGATAGAAGACAATACAAAACAAAAAATATTACAATACAAATCAAACAATAACATAACATAACAGGTTGCTGTCCAGAGCGCTGGTTTTCAGCTGGCCCTTTTAGTGTAAGCGCCAAACTAGCAAACTGTGAAGACTCGGCATCGCGCATAGGCATTTAAGAGAGTCGGCGGCAAACTGTTTGCCTATTGGGAACGTAAATTTCAAGTCATCGATTTTAAATGATATCAATTGGACCTTCCCTAAGTACTGGCGTTCCTATGATAGACCTGAAAAACCTGTGTTGCTAGTTGCTCGCCAAATGATTCGCTAATCTGAATAAATATCTGCCTTAATATTTCTTTTGATGATATAAAAAAATGCTAACTAAACAGCATGTACATGTGTCATTTGAAAAGATATTCGGCCTAATCACTTTTTGACCGATGAGGATAAATAATTAAAAATTCACATTTACGCAGTTTTGCTAAATAATTTCATACCTATGCAACATTGGTATTGTGTAGCTATAGGTAGGTAGGACAGGTAAATAAGTAAATGTAAATACATGACATGCACGGATGACTCAACAACGTAAGCAAATCTAATCACAGTACGAGTACATATAAAACAAATGCAGTTAAAGCTGTAAAACCAAGCAAATCTACGTATAAATGCAATAAAAAATAAGTATCTTGACCTACTTATATAAAAATATAGTTTCTAAACTTTCTAAAAATTTAGCTCCTGAAAATGTCACATTAAGCAATACAAGGGTAGCTGCTCTCTAAGGCCGAGTTTTTTGATCCGTGGTCAACTTTAACCATTAGTCAAGTCACTTGTCGAACATGACAGCTGCATACGAATTTTCTTGGTTTTTAACTAATGGTAGCCATTTTTGACTAATGGTAGAGTTAACTAGGGATCAAAAAACTGGCCCTAAATCGACGAAAAAACGAACGAGATTGTCACGCCATGAGCTAAGCTATGATAAATTTGTTATGTAGTGCGACTCCTTACCCACAGTCAAACCATATTAAAATTTGGTTTTGTGGGATGTATGTAATAGCATAAGTTGTTTTCTTTGAATAAATAATTATTCTATTCTATAATTATTCTGAAGGAAATATTGCAATACGTAGACGAGAATATTTGATTTGATTGATTTCATGAAAAAGTTCCAGTGAAAATAGCACCAAATTACTCCTATGCGGAAAAAGCTAGCTGACGCCGCCGTCTGCAATATTGATAGAAGTATCAGATTATTACCAACTAAAAATGTAATGTGTTCAAATTTTAAATTAGGTTAATGTTTAAAAAGTTGAGGCCAATTTGGTGTCGGCATCGGCATTTTGTAAGTGGAGCGATTTCATTGCTGGCGAGTGTATAATCCATTGGTATATAGGTATTATTTTACATTGAGTAATGAACGTTAACAGTGACATCCTTCCTAACTAATATTCTGTCTGTTACTCTTTCACGCCAAAACTACTGAACGGATTTAAATGAAATTTGGTATACATATGGTCTAGACCCTGGGAAAGAACATAGGCTACTTATTATCCCGGAATTCCCACGGGAAAACTTTTTAAGGCGAAGCGAAGCGCGCGGGAACAGCTAGTATATTATAATTATTATACCTCTATGTAGGTACCTATAATCAGTATAAAGAGCGCCAAAGAGACTTGACCTTCGTAAAGAGATTAGATTACTACTTATTCAACAGGATTTAATTAATACGATGTACAGTATTTAGGTAAAATATGGATTAATGCTATGATAATATACTTACCTAAATACTTAATATGTATCATGTCATTACAGTTTGTAGAATGCTTTGTAACCCGTAGATATAGATTTAGGGTGAACCCCATTGGTCCGTTGCGTCGTCGTGTCGTCATCCCAAAGGAACTTTAGTAAAAGAAATACTATAATATGGCAGCGACAACACGCTGCGACGACGACGCAATACAGCAATGGGGACCCTCCCTTAGGATTGTACTTGAATCCGGTATTTGCGATTTACACAAGGTATATATTATCTTATCTAGGTGTGTTTTTATCAATTGATCATGACGTTATTTATTACAGATAGGGCCAGTTAATTCACAAATATTTATGAGTATTTATTTTTCTAAATGAATTTGTACGTTAGTCATAAATTGGGAGGTACTTTACCTAAGCGTGTGTTTCAATGAGTTAGGTACATAGATACCTATGTACATAATTAACATAAGTAGTAATTAATTTCACAACAGTATCAGTGAGACACATAAGTCCGTCCCGGTCCCGGTGTATTTGAAATCAATCAATCATCCAGCGGTATAATCTCATCTCACAAATACTCACAATATCGACACAGCTTAACACAAACACAGTAAAAATAGTAAAAGAGGAAGGCCGGGCCGGGGACAGAGTGTTGTAGCACCCATAGCACTCTTAGCAGTGAACAAATTATTATAAAATTCATTTAAAATAATACATAAGTACAGACGAAATTAAAACCACACCCTTTTTTGAGGTCTGTTAAAAAACAAAAAAAAACAGCTTTATTCTTTATTGTAAAATGAAATCATTCTTACCGAAATTCAAAACAAACTAATACACACTTCGGATTATGGGCTGACGATAATGTTGACAGAGTCTAAACCACATACATCTGAATGATTTATGTGGGCTGAACTAGGTAATTCCACTATATCAGTACTTAATTACTATACTGTAGGTAGCCGTGCTGTGGCGGTGTATAAGAAATTCGCAATCAGTTTGACAAGAGACGCGATCGCGTGGTAGGGGTGAATGACCTGCGCTAATCACTGCCCATCAATTTCGGAGAAGTACACGACGAATTTCGGCGAAGACATTTTCGGAGTCACATATTAATTACCTACTTATACATAAGTACCTATAAGTTTAGTGTTGTTTTAGGGTAACCAATAGTTCAATATTCCTAGTTTGTGAATTGATTGACCTTTTCAAAAAAGCTTTGACAAGACGCTTACGTACTGTATTTGGAAATCAAAATTGCTCATCATATGGGACTTTATAAATTTTAATGACGCAACATGGCTAAAGTCCTAAAAGTTGAAACAAATTAGTTTCTTAGGTTATTTCAGAGGGGATTGACCTGGCGGGTTACTCTATACTGACGAAAAACTAACGAACAACCACTGTCGTGCAAACGGCACGTTTAATACAACGAGTCGAGAACGCTTCGAAGCTTAGTTTTTCGTTATATAGAGCCACCCCGATGAACCCGCACGTCGCGTCGTCGCCTGAATTCAAGGAGCCCTCATGTAAGGAGACCGCTATTAGCTCACAAAAAATCCCGCAAATTGCATCCTCCGTATTGGTCCTTTGAGTAAAAACAAAAGCACCACACAATATCAGAGCACATGTGCTCAGCAGGCGTCTGGGTTTGGCTTTGAACATCAGAAAATAAACCGGTATTGTGAGTTTGAGACCTAATAAAACTATAAACAACAACAAAAATACTAATAAACATTTACAATAGCAGGCTGGCAACAGGTAGTGACGAAACACTAGTTATTGCCAGCTTCGATTTACCTTAAAACATTTCCCAGGGGAATGTCGGGATAAAAAGTATCCTATCATCAAAATGGCCCCTTGCTTTCACGGAAAGACCGTGAAATTGTAACAAACATCTATCCATACAGTTGCTACGAGTACTTTTAACATTAAGTACATAGTTTTCCTGTCTTGTCTTCCTAAAAGCTTTTAAGACAGACACAGTAAGTATTACCGCCATTACAACAGGAGCGATAATAAAATGCACTCAGACATTACGTTACCATACACGTAGACAATGACCATATGTCACGAAATTACTATTCCATTACGTTACGACACTTTTTTTTGTTTTGAAGACCACAGTATCAGAAGATGGTAATAAAATAGGTAAATAACCAAACGAAAGTAAAATAAATGGTAAGGCGGCAAGTTATGTCTGCCAAGGGCTAATAACCGTTGGGCTATAGGAATGTATAGTACCTATATTTCTAACTACAACAGAACTATTGTATAACTTTTAACAACTTGCATGCGCAAAAAATGAAAATATTATTATTTAAGGACTAACATAAATACTTACGAGGCGCTTCTGTGAGGAGGTAAAAAGCGCCCCTCATGTAGCGAAAATCAAAAAGATTTTATCTAAATCGCCTTCCGCAAATCTGGGACTGCTTAAAAGACCAGATGGGACCTTTACTGAATCCCCAGAGGAGACTCTTAGGCTGCTTGCACAGACCCACTTTCCTGGATCGCTGGATGGGCACATTGATGCACATACAGGGCAGCAGCCTACGAAAATCAGGCCAAGTAATGAGGACTGGAGAAAAGCCTCACAGGTCTTCACTCCTAACCGCGTTAGATGGGCAATCAAAAGCTTCATGCCCTTTAAAACCGGGGGAGAGGATAATATATTTCCAGCACTACTACAAGAAGCATGTGATATTATCCTTCCAATTGTGGTAAAAATCTTCAGAGCTTCTTATGCCTGGGGATACATGCCACACCTATGGACTAGGGTGAGGGTGACCTTTATCCCCAAATAGAGACAAGTCCCTACCTAAGTCCTATAGACCCATAAGTCTCACCTCCTTCATGCTCAAAGCTATGGAAAAGGTGATCAATCTTCACATTAGAACGGGCTACCTCACACAAAACCCACTGCATGTGAAGCAGCACGCCTATCAGAAGGGCAAATCTATGGAAACTGCCCTTATTGAACTTACTGATAGGATTGAGAAAGCACTAGAGGACAAAGAAATTGCCCTCTGTGCTTTTCTAGATGTAGAGGGCGCTTTTGATAACACCTCGACGAATGTCATTCTCAAATGTATGAGGGACAAAAACATCGATAACACAACACTAACGTGGGTAGAATCGATGTTAACCAACAGGACTGTTAAAACAACACTCCTGGACAAGAGTATTGAGGTTAAAATAACAAGAGGATGTCCCCAAGGCGGCGTACTATCGCCCCTGGAGTGGTCCATTGTTGTCGACACCCTGCTCTGCGAGCTCAATGAAGCTCGCTTCGACACTCAGGGCTACGCTGATGATCTCGTTATAACCATCGTAGGCAAGAGTGCCAGCACGATTTCAGATCTGATGCAAAGAGCCCTAAGGATGGTAGAGCGCTGGTGCAGGGAGTATGAACTCTCTGTAAATGCCAGCAAAACCATAATTGTACCGTTCACCCGAAGAAGGATCCTAGATGGCCTGAGACCACCTGATTTCTTTGGGGAAACGGTAAACTTCTCCAAAGAAGCCAAATATCTTGGTGTAATCCTAGATCAGAAGCTGACTTGGAATCAACATCTGCAGTACATAGCCCAGAAAGCTAAATGCGCTATGGGATCTTGCTGTAGACTAGTTGGGAAAAAATGGGGCCTAAAGCCGAAGTTAACTCTTTGGCTATACGAAGCCGTAGTGAGACCTATGGTAACATACGGCTGCGTAGTATGGCACAGGAAAACCCAACAAAAAACCTGTCAAGATCTATTAAGTAGTCTTCAAAGGTTAGCGTGTCTGATGGCCACTGGAGCTATAAGGTCCACTCCGACTGCAGCGATGGAAGCCATGCTGAATCTTAGCCCTTTACACATACATGTGCAGAAAGAGGCTCGATCAGCTATGCTACGGGCTGCTGAAGGAGGCAGGAACCGATGGCACTCGGCTGTGTTCAGCTCGCTCCACCGAGAGCTTCTCAGTACCCATGCCATGGCGATGCCTTCCGACGCTATGGAAACGGAGTACTGTTTTTCAAGGCTCTTTTCAGTTGAGATACCAGAAAGGGAGAAGTGGAATGATGATAAGGCCCTTCAAACTTTCCGGTCGGGAGACATTGTGTGGTACACCGATGGATCCAAAAAAGAAGGCCTGGCAGGTTCAGGCATTTACGGAGAAAGGCCAAGAGCACGCAAATATGCGAGCCTGGGAAGGTTTGCCTCCGTATTCCAAGCCGAGATATATGCCATCATTGGATGTGCATACGATAACCTGGACAGAGCCTTCACTCGGAGGAATATATTTATTCTGTCAGACAGCCAAGCTGCTCTTAAAGCATTGACTTCTGCAGAAGTTAACTCCAAACTTATAATGGAGTGCATCCTCATCCTGAACAAAATTGGCGCTAACAACAGAGTGATCCTGCGGTGGGTGCCCGGGCATTGTGGCATCAATGGCAATGAGGAAGCAGATGAGCTCGCACGTCTAGGAGCAGAAAGCCTACCGTTGGGCCCCGAGCCCATCATCGGGCTACCAAAATGCACCAGACGTCGCGAGATCAAGGACTGGGCACATAACCAAAGCTTAGAAGCTTGGAATAATGTACCAGGGCAACACCATGCAAGAGCCCTAATCGTGGGCTATTCACAGAAATTTACGCGTCGAGTTTTGGAGCTCACACGCAACCAGATAAGGGTTTTGACAAGAACCTTATCAGGTCACTGTAGGTTGAACAGTCACCTACATAAAATGGGTCTGTCCGACACTCCAATTTGTAGATTCTGCAATGAAGAGGACGAAACGCCCATGCATATTCTCTGTGAATGTGAGGCCATCATTCACAAGAGAAACAGAATCTTGGGCGGCTACAAATTAGCCCCCATAGATGTCAGGTCTCTCCCTCCCGGTAAAATCATCAGGTTTATAAAAGACCTGGGCCTGGAGAGTGAGATTTGACTCGGCAAGGGGAGTCACAATAGATCTTTTAGGTCGCAGTGGCGAATGGGCACTGGTTGCCCTCCCCTTTTCTATAACTATAACTAACATAAATACTTAAGTTAATTAATTAACATCTCATTTTAAGTAAACAAATTGAAACCGACAGGTGCTCCAAAATTGATAATGCGCATAGAAATCTTTGACATATCGATTGTTTTCGATTATGTGACACATGATATTGAGTCCTATTTCTTTCGAACAAGGTGCAAAATGCAAGTGTTATTTTTAAGGCTCTTACGATTTAATGATTCGCATGTGAAGATCTGCATGTGCATTATTAATTTTGGACAAGTGTAAGTATCATCACACATAATCTGTGTGTTAGGAAAACGTAACGTCTAGATGACCCTGCAGACTGACGGCGGTATCGGCAATAACTGGATGAGGAAGAGGAAGGCCGAGGATGATAATGGCTTTTCTTAGGAGAGGCCTACATATCCCACAGTAGACGATAAAATCTACAATATGAGAACAAACCTGATTGAGCGATTGTTTCAGGATTGTTTTACTACTGAACTGACCTACATATTCAACCCGAGCTCCAGTACCCACATGTGTGATATTGACCCCTAATTGTTGATTCGACTTTCATGTGACTTTCCTGTGAAACCGCACACACACAAGGTTAGCAATTTAAACGACTTCTCAGTATCAAATGGACGTTGAACAGCCTTTCAGTGTCTAATTACTGAGAGTTTTCAGGAATGAAAGTCAGTTTGAATGTAACTTATACTTATGAAGTTGCTTTATGGTCATGCTGTAAGTTTACTTCTCAGCTGAACCACCTGTTACTTTACTGAAAATCCATACATTCAAGGAGCTTTTCCTGTGTAATTCGTACCTAGATCGAATGTGATTGAGTTAGGGTGCATTGCACTAAATATTCAAACGAAATTAAATCTATTACGGTCCGGCCCAGTCAAGATACTGTCAAAGCAAGAGAGCAATAGATTTAATTTCGTTTAAATGTTTGGTGTAAGGCACATTTACAAACATCTATGAAAATAAAAATCTCGTAGTTTTTTGGATCGCAGTAGCTGAGGCACGAAACAGGTTTTTATTTGCAACTCGAGCAATATCCGAGTCATTGACCGAGACTAAATACAGTTGACAACCGACAACACCGTCTGTAATGTAGAATATGTATTACTTGTAATTGGGGACACTAGAATCACACCATAAGTATTCTAGCCAGGTAGGCAGCTAATTAGGCATAATTATGTAAATAAATTAGAATTTTGCAATATCGTCTAGCTAGAGTTTCCGCCAGCAAGCAAAATAATACTGGGTCATGTAATGTCATGTGATTCATGCCTAGCCTACGTAATTTTACTAAATATTACATTATTTTCAGATCGAGCATCAACTTCGTGTGTACACATATTTAAGTACAATACAGTAACTACCTTATACAGTTTTCATGGAAGTCCTACCTAACCTAACCTACCTACCTAACCTGCTTCGAAATGTGAATAAATAATGTATTAAGTATTTGTTGTATAAAACATTTGTTTATCGCCTGCCGACACGTCTTGTCACCAAATAATAATGATTGCTATTCTACAAAATATTACTAAATTTATCCCAAATTTGGCACCCTTCATACAAAAGACATCAACGGGGTGCTTGAGAGAAAGTACCCGAAAAATATTTTAATGAAAGTACTTATAATAAATAATGTTAATTACTTAAATTGGTTAGTTGTAAGCAAGATCCAGCACATCTAGAAATAATATATGATGATATTATTAACCCTCCAACCCGAAGTGACCATCGCGGTGGGAAATCGTCTAAGCTCCGCCACAGAGAATATAAAATAATTGTATGCATACAAGTATATAAAATATATGTAAGTACTTATAAAATAGAAGCACAGTAAACATTTAAGCACTCCAGTCGATAAATCTTGAGAAATCTCTCACGTAGCCAAGTATTTACATAATAAAAACCGCAGTAACTCCTACTGAGCACTTGTTAATCCAAAAATACCCAATCTCAAGGTGACGTGCACTGTGTGTAGGTAAGTGTTGCTAAATGCGTTTGTTAACACTTACAGCCGGTTAGCTCATAGATAACCTACTCATTAAAACCCAAACCAATATTCCGATTCTGTACTTACTGTAAAACGGATTTTCAGTAGGTAAATACCATATCCCAACAATCACAAATCTCATCCCAACAAACGTTTATAAACCTCACCTCACTTATGGATTCGCTTCATTCCGAAAATATTAATTCGCGCGCTTATTTTTCTTATAATTATTATTAAATTAGGCATATGATAGCGATGCCTGCCGCCGAGCGTACCTACTAACCATCTCACCGCCACTAACTCAATTATACCACTTACGGACCCAGCACTTAGATGAAGCTGCATCTACCTTATACCACTAGCCTAGATTCTACAGATCGGCTACACTGCATGCCATGTTATTAGGGGTACTTTACTTTTACGATACCCACTGTTTGTTTACTTTCGAGAGGGGAGCATTTGTTTCGAAACTATGTAGTATGCTGGGTACTGGGCAGCTATCTACGTAATTTGATAATGAACAATCTGGGTGGTATAAGACTGGAGTGGAGGGCCAACTGACAAGGCTGTCATACGATTACGATTAATGCAACCAGCAATGGGGATAGCGCCCTGAAACTTCGGTTTACGTAAGGTAGAGTTATAGTGACCTCTTTATTGCCACGTTAGAGATGATTAAATAATATTATGTATACTAATATTATGATTTTTTGACATACATTTTTACATTAGGCCGAATGCAGAAAGCTGTAAAAGCTTACTTTACTATTGATATTTTTCCTGCGCTTTTCACCTCTCTGGTTCGGGAAGTAATTATGTACCTAAGTAGTAGTATGTAGTAGTATGAAAAAGTAAATGCTTATAAGTTTCCGCCTTTCTGTATAGGCATTACAGGCATAGATATATAGGTATTACAGGCTACGAGTGTAATCGAAGAGAACAGAGATAAAGTGAGTCACTCATTAGTCCATTACAGCTATCAGATCGAGAACTAATTGACACGACGGGTCACTGAACTGCACCTAAAGAGGTGAATTTACTCCACAAACAACGAATGCAATTACAAACTCTATTACCGAGGGGTCAGAGCCGGTTTACATTGATGGTACCTCGGCCTCCACGTGGCAAGAAATCCGGAACAGTTTCCGCATGGCTTATTTTTGAACCAACAATGGCTACAATAGCTTTTGATATAAAGTTTACGTAAAAAGCGGATCGGGATGACAGTTGTGGTCATATGTCACTGTGTCCTTATGAGAATTAAATATTCATTATGGAATATGATATCCACTGGGTCTAATCTGTCTGTATTATCCACACTGAGATATTTTCGAGATTGTAAAAAAGGAAAGGATCTTAGAGTGGATAACAGCCAGATTAGACCTACTGAGTTACATGATATTATCCAGGATGCAAAAACGGTATAGGTACGTATTAAGCTAAAAGGGGGTGACTCAAAGGGTCATGCTGAACAACTTTTGTTAACTTTTGCAACTTCAGATAGACAGAAATATTGAAGTTGTAAGTATATCAACATATTAGATAAGTACAACAGATATACTAATATCTAAATGATGATAAATGCTTACTTATTTATGCTTCGCTCGACATGGAATTAGATATTAAGCAGCAACGGCAAAACATGTCATTAGGCGGTCATTGAATTCTCATAGTAAGTACCTATATGTATGGACACACTCCAAGGCACACTGACACGATTTGTTATAAAAGCTCATAATTCAATACATAGGCACCTATTATAAGTATAGAGGTACATTCATACAAGGTGGATGGATATGCAGAAGCAAAGAAGGCAAGTGCTTTTTATGTTGGATGTCTTTGTTAAAGTAACGGCTTTCCATGAATTATTACAAATTCTGAGTAAAGTTTTTCTCTTGTCATTCAAACTGACAGACTTTCTGTCATTTTGTAGGAGATTTCACTAATATGTTACAAATCTACGAAAACTGAAACAACTTTGTTGTCTTGTTACAATTTTTTTAAAATGTGTTACTTATGAGGTTATCCAAGAAAAGTGGATAGAAGTTCCTTTTAATAAAACTGCACTCATTTTAGCATTTTCACTTTAAACTTAAGTAACCTTAAGATGATTTATTAAATTATAATTTAGTAGACTTCATTTTTACGGTACGATGTTCAATCATAATAATATCTTTCACCAGTGCTCAAATTATGTCAGCACTCAGCATTCCAAAATTGACATTTCTTGGTAATCTACTCTTGTCAGAATACTAACTTCGGACGATTACTGGATGCCAATAACACTAAAGTTTTGGTCGGATAAATTCACAAATAGATGCCGTCTTGACTTGACAATGACGACATGTTTGCAGGTCACGAAGAATAGGCAAGAGGTGTGAACCGCAAACCACCGCGTTTATCTAACTCCGAGTGACGTCAATGTTTACAAAAACTTGTCCGAAATATCATTAAGTTGGTAGAAGGAACCTATTAGTATTGCGTTTTGGATGTAATTTATCAAGTTTCCAAGGATGTCTTGTATTGTAAGTATAATTTACGAGTTTATGATAGGCACCTCAATAAAAGAAACCTTAAGGCAAGTTAAGTTCTCAGGGTATCTTATTAATGGATATAAGTATTGTTTTTTACATTATTGGAAATTATAAGAAACATTACGTATTATTTAAATCTGTAAGTAACCAACATGCAGAATGGTAGATAATAAAAATATGTACTCATATTTATAGATTTTATAGGCCGTATGTCATTGATATCATAATAATTAAATAAAGAGTTAAATAAATAAATAAATAATTTACTGGGTAACTTTTATATGTGTAGGTACTCGTAGGTACTTAAGTAAATTGAAAATATCGAAGATACTAACTACCGATAAAGCGGTGTTACAAATATTGAATCAATGTAAATTTAAACTATACATAGATATTATTATTAAAAAGTATATTAAGACCTTCACTGTAGGTACCGTCTAATAACAATTCGGATTATCCACTATCAAGGGATATACCTTATACAATTTACTATCCATGTGTAAGTACTTATAAAAACGTCAATGTAATCTTATCACATTAGTAATAGGTACCTAATTTAACTAGAAACGCAATCGATAGGTGACATATTATCTTCAATATATGGTTAAAGTATAATCTCCTTCCTAATCGCCTTCAGAGGTACCTACTACCAGAAAGAAGACTGTACGGTCAGAAGAATGAGGAATAATATTGAAAAAAAAAGAGATAAAACGTGTATGTGAGTGTGTGTGGCAGTGGCAGTGGCAGCTAATTAATATTAAACAAACAAACATCATTGCTACTTCAATGTTATGTTTCAGCGTTCAGCATTGAGTTAAATATACCTACTCAATGCGTTTCAGCTAAATATTTTACCACTATTAAGTACCTAGGTACATATTAATTCAGTTTTTCGCAAACTCTCGACAAAAAGGTTCTCATAGTTATTATTTATCAATTTATCAAGCAAACCTGAAGTAGCGGCGATTGTAAATGAGATAAGGATTTTGTGATTCAGTAACGGTTTACTGAGTATTACAAACCTACCGAGGTAGCTATACCAAAAACTTTGATATTCTGGACCCTTAGGTGCTTTGTTAACATCAAATTCAAATATCGTAGAATGAAAGTGGACGCGAACCCCGCATTTCCAGTTCGCAACTTGAGAACCGGTTGCATTTGATCTGAGGGTTTTTTGGCCCTATCACATGCCTTACATTTCGTCTATCTCTTTCGCTCTTCTCGATTTCAATTGAAATCTCATCCGCGTTTTGCTATAAATTGGCTGCTGAAGTTGGCAAGGTCATCGAGGTACAAGGTGAACAGAGGGGGAGATAGCACCGCACCTTGCGGTGCGCCTGGCGAGATCAAGATTAAAGCCTAATTTTATAGAAATCGTAAGCTTTTTGAATACTTATAATATTAGGTATAAACGGTAACGACATAACCACTAATTGCTGGACCTCATATTTATTCTAGACTAGACACAATCTCCATAATAATTCTAGTCATTACTCGTATACATTATGATAGGTTAATTATATCATTAAGTTATAGGTAATTTAAAAAAAAAAACATTACGACGATACTGTAACGTGCTTAGACTGACGTTTAAAGTGAGAATTTGGAATTCGTAACTATATACAGGCACTAACATTGCTACCCTATACTTAAGTAAGTAAGTACGTATATTTAATTCGAGCCAAATAAGGATAGCACTATATTATAAAATTTATTATTACACAATACATTGCAGTTGAAGTACCAGCGGCGCAAGTTCAAACAAATAACAATCATCAAAATAAATGGTCGTCATAAATTAAACAGTAAAAGAGGATGAGCAATTAGGCTGCCGGTATCACCAGCTTCAAGACAAGTGCCTTATCAGACCATGCAGATACTCGATACCCAAGTGCAGCCACGTAACTGCGACGAACCCGTCACTCTTTCGAGGGCAAAGATTAGATAAAACCGTCAAAAAATCTCGGTCACCTTAAATAGAATTCACTGCGAAAATGCCTGTAAAACGCTCAAGTTTGTCGTTGACGCCAAGGACTTTGATGATGCAATGAATCAGGTCTGCAGGGGAAATAAAACCCATTTATTTATACTATCGTTTAGCATATATGCACTACCTGACAGAAATAATCATGTTTACAAAAAATATTAATATAATAAAACATAAAACCATAATATTTCCTGCAGCAAACATGAAATCTAAGAGATTATGATATAAGAATGGATGGACTACCTGATATCACACCCAAATTTTGGGATCCGTAAATTGAATGACTGTTCAAAAATTTAAATATACAAACATTGTTGATAAATGTTGTTGTTAGCTGTAGTTGATAGAACGATGCCTATATCCTGCAGCGGAACGTCTGAAGAAGAACGTCAGTTATATTTGGGACAATAGGAAAAGAAAAAGTTGGTACATTCATTATTATTTGTACATTTGTACGCTATGGAACCTATAGACAAGTTTTTCACAACAAGTACTTATGTTTAAGTAGGTACATCTTTTCCATAAATAGCTACACTGGTTTTACATTCTAATAAAGTTTTAATTACACATGTCTTTAATAGAGATGCTAACACGAAGCGCGTGAGAAAACTCATTCTCTCGGACCAGTGGCTGCGGGCAAGAACCCCGTAACTACTCTAATGTGCAATTTATTCTGTGCGCAATTAGTGCTCTTACGTCTGGCCTAATCCTTCCTTGTTTTAAACTCGTTTTGAGTTGCCTAAATACATGGAGCGGTATCATAATAACAGGGTTCTAAAGGCTAGACTCTCCGGCCTAATTGCAGGTTTATAATAGTCCTGAATTGGCAACGATCGTGGCGGTTAGGTAGGTACGAGTTACGAGAAACAATCGCACGATCTACATTTTATGACATGTTAATTATCAATCTGATAGACCGTAACAGATGTAGGTGTGTAATCGATACCGAACATGCATTACGGATGGTGGATAGTAGATTACTGGGATATGCCGTCGTGTACCCCACACAATCTAATGATTCATTTATTATGCAAATCATATAACGATGTCGCAATTAATGGAAGTGTCGACTGACACTGACACTGCCTAATTAAAAGTTGGCGATACGATGATGAACACATTGAATATATTATGCAAACAAAAGACGGAAGAAATGAAACGGAAAATATGCAAACAAACGCGAACTTCCGTCCATAAATGAAGTGAAATGTGAAGTTAAATGAAGTGATAGAATCCCAGTCGCTGGCTGCCCATGTTGCGCTGAGCGTAAATACAAAACAGGTGCTACGTCACTCGAGTAGACTTGTGTTGTGCATTAGCAGTAGTAGGTACATGTGGTACTCACGTCGTAGCTCCAGGTGCAGGCGACGCCGGCGAAGCGCGCCACGCAGCGGCCCAGCTCCACGTCCTCGTGGCTCGTGAGCAGGTGCTGCAGGCAGTAGCGCACGTGCGGCGCCGCGGCCGCCAGCGCAGCGCGCGACAGCAGCACGCCCGGCCCGCCCATGCAGAAGTTCTCGTCCGGGGCCAGCGCCAGCGCGTCCCGCTCCGCCGCCGTGCCGCGCCCCGCCTGCCCGATGAACTGCGGCTTGCGGCTGTCCACGCCGCGCAGGAACGCCTCCAGCCGGTCGCCGCGCACGTACACGTCGTCGTCCGCGCGCATGAACCACTCGAAGCGGTCCCCGTACTGCTCGTACATGTGCAGCAGCATCAGGAACGACTTCTTCTGCGGCGGGTAGCTGTCGTCCACGCCGCGCAGCGCCACCAGCGGCAGGCCCGGCGCGCGCGAGCCCTCCGAGCTGAAGAAGGCCAGCCGGCCCGGCAGGTCGCGCGCCCAGGTCTCGTGCACGGCGCGCGCGCGCGTGTCCAGGTACTGCGCCGCCGTCATCACGCCCACCAGCACGAGCGCGCGCCGCGAGTTGTCGCGCGTCTCGTTGGGCGCCAGCTGCAGCAGCGCGAGCGGGTCGGGGGGCGCGGGGCGGCACGGCGCCGGCGCGCGCCCGCCCCGCCGGAGCAGCGCGCCCAGCGCCAGCCCCAGCGCCAGTCCCACCACCAGCCCGGCCCACTTGCCACGCCGCGCCATCGAAGCACTGAGTCTGAAGTGGCGCCCGCTACCCGCACACTACACATGTGTGCATTCCCGGAATACCCTTTTTATCCCTTTTTTGTGTCTCACAGGGGTGCACTGGCGGACGGATTTTTTGCTCGGCTCCCATCGGAGCGATCACATGGCGACGACCGTCGGCGGCCGAGTGTTATCGCGGAGTATCGCGGCGCTATCGCTATCGCGGCTATCTGCGCCACGTCAGGCGAGCACGTGGCACCCGCGCGCCGAGCGCCGACTAACTGGACTACCTCAAAACAACGCTCGAGCAGCGGTAATTCCGTCTGACCGTCGCGCGCCGTCTCTGTCGCGCGCCCGCGCCGCTACCGTCTGCGTCCTGTTCACCTGAAGAATATGGGACGAATTTGAATGAACTTGTCCCATTCAGCGAGCGTGTCTGGTGTGGACAATGCCCATAGTGCTGGCCACCCATTGTGGCTGCAGGCGGCGGCGGCGGCGGCGGCAGGAAGCGCCGGGAAGTGCGACGGCAACTGTCGTGTCACGTCGTGTGTAATGTAATTTGTCAACATCTTAGCATTGGCCTACTAAACGTGAGCCCGATAAAGACAGTTTAGCAATTGTAATACGAGTTATCTGCGTACGTTAACCTATTTTTGCGTCTGTAGTTTTACAGAATGCCTCGAGCACGAGGTGAATTCGCTGACCGCTGATTTATGTTTTAATAGCCGCTTTAGCAATTCCGTCCTAACCGTTTCCAAGTCTAACTTGCTTGACGAAGGACCATAAAAACTGCCAAGTTTCTAAATGGGTCCTTGGAAGAACCTGTTCTACGTTTATTTCCATGTTCCAATTTAACCGTGGGTTTGTTAAGAGCGCATAAAATTTTACAGTTCACAGGCCCCAGTTATAGCTACTGCAGAACTAAATTCTAAAGATTATGTTCCTTCAGTAACTGCATCAAACTGTGGTATTCATCACTTTGAAAGCTGCTCTCTTTATACAGTGATTCACTGACCGATTAGAGTACCAACACAGATGAAAGTTAAGATAAAAGAAGCCAGCATCACTAAGGAGGTAATGACAATGGAGTCACGATACCAACCGCAGTGAACTGAACATTTAGCTGGAACCATTGCAATTTGACCACAATGGCTGAACCGTGAAATCCTGACCTCGAAACCTACAGACATATTCACTATTCAATATCGTCTTCTTAATTAGCGATTCCTGCTGCATTTAAAGGCATTGTTTTATTTACATTGTAAACAAGTACATTTACAAGTACAACTATGATATTTAAATCACAGAAACCAATAATATATAACTCAATGACAGAAACGTTTTATAAAACTTGTTTAGCATATCCTTTTGTACTTTTGTTTTCCTAGTCTTTTTTATTCTGTAACTTCTGCATTTATATAAAGTTATTGCAAGTTTAAAGTGATAAAAATAAGTATGAACAACTACTTATTTTTACCGCCGCCGCCGTGTGTATGTGTATCGATGCTATAATATACAATGTAAATGGCCCATAAATACCTATTTGCAAAGTTACTATGAAAGTACTTAATTGTGTCATAGTAACATAAGTCCAAGTTTTATCTACAATACTGTTATTATAACCGCGGGACCTATCAAACGTTTTTTTATCTCACATGTGCTCGGTGAAGCCATATGGGAAGCGTTTGAAGACAGACGTCTTTCCAAGTATCGACAAAAAATAATATTTAAGTAGGTAATTAGTTTATCTTGGTATGACGCAAACGGGGCTGAATTCATTCATTGATATCATTATTACAGAAAAAGCTAGGTGGCTACCCTTTGATAGGGTCAATGATTGTCCCCCTTAACATAATGGGTTAAAGTGTAAAAATTATGAGGGTTTCCTATGCCTTGATTTTTACATGATTGGACAAATGTCTAAAAATGTCTCAAAAATAGTTAATTATTATTATAAAATGAAAAACATCATTTAAAAAATAACCGTTTTATTTATACAATCATCTTGAAGCTATAGTTATAGTATAAAATTCAACACGCACAACGTTAAGTTTTTACTTACAATTTTAGTCCTACTTAAAAGCCTACAAACTACTCATAGAAATAAATAAAAACATTTTCAAACGTAAGTAAATTATTGGAATATTTCGTTCTCAATATACAATTTCTAATGTATCGTTTAAAAAAATAATTGGACAATATAAAGCTCTATAGATAGTTCTATACATCTCGCTGGCAATATCACACATAAGACACATTTTTATTGAAATTAAAACATTGTGATGATCGCAAAACTACTACCATTATCTACACTAACATGATATTTTCATAACCGAAGTTTCATGAGAAGGTATGTAGGTATAAGTATTTATTCAATATTCTCATGGAGAGTTCGAGACCAATTTAGTAAGTGAGAAATTAACTTCATAACACGAACAGTGTGTATCCTGTAATACTATTGGTATGCTGTATTTCATAAACAATTACTTCTGTGATTTTACTGAAAAAAATATAGCTACACATAAATACCTACTCTTGAATATTTTAACATTGCACATGAATAGTAGTTTACATACAGGGTGCTCAGGTTTAAATAGAAAATCTATGTAAACGTAAAGTATTTCTTATTTTATTTACAATTAAATACTGGCAACTTACCAACCATACATAAAGTGGGAACTGAAAATAAAATAACAACAGTATACGTCATGACAGAGATGTGGAGGAGCTTAGTACCCTTACATCTCATATTATGTAGATCAGTACAATACTATACTTTTTTAACGTCAATTATCATCTAAGTATTTATTTCATTTACTCCAACTTGTGTTTTAAATGCATTTCTTCTTTCTATTCCACCAGCTCATAAAGTAGAATAAAGATAGGTAAGTGCAACACTTGCGTTGCAATAAAATAGCTAACTGATGCACCGCCCCAAGATATAAGCTCGCGTTATATTTAAAAACAAAGTTATAAGCTAGATTTTAATCATCTTTGCACATACCAATATTACAATGAATATAGCTAATTGACTTTTAAATTATTATATGCTTGAGCTAAAATGTTATTTCGGCACCGACAGACAGAGATTTTTGAATATTTTTTACTGTAATATATTTTAACCCTTCTTTACTTTTAAGTACCTATTTAAACCGATATCAAAAAATTTAACTAAAAGTTAAATCATACCATTGATACAATTGAATAGTTGAAGTAAATAATACAAATATTTGCAAAATATGTAATCCATCTTCCTCTTTACAATTTACTCATTACCTTCCAAGGATCTACATAATATGTAGATAGTACATAATATGTACACACTTCACGCACATTATTGTCTCCATACATAGTCGCCATCTCGTCTAAATACATACCGTATTATGTACGTATAACACCAAATGTAGGTATATTATTAGCTCAATTAAGTCATGAATTAATTAAGACATTAACACATTCGTATGTAAAATTTGATATCCGGGAAAAGTGTAATATAAAATACAGTCTTTCAAAGAACAGTGAATGACTGTGATAAAATTTGAAAATATCTAAATAAACAATGTTTGCTTGTTGCTTGCTATTTTACGACAAATAGTTTTTACACATCATGTATTAACCAGAAGGTGCAAGATTTCCATTGTTCCTGACATAAATATAGTTTACTTGTATGGAAAATACCAAGCCCAAAATCAGAATGCCATAAGGTTAAAATTTTCTAGAGTCTAGTAACACAGTATTGTAGCAATTAAAGTACAGTGACTTCATAATTATTTATATATTGTAATTAATAAATCTACGGTTGGCAGCCGATTGTGAGTTTAAGTGCCAATTTCTCCATTGTCGGTTATTATTATTATTATTATTTAACTCTTTATTGTACAAATATTACAATAATATCTAACCGACAGGGATTGAATTTCGCCATTCTCGGTTAGATCATAACCATGGATTAGTGGTTAACTTTTGACACATCTGTCAAGAATTTCATATAGAGATGACGTATAATTGATGAACCAATCACTGGTTATGATCTGCGCATCATCAGCTGAACAGGTAAAATTATATGCGGAGATGATAATAATAATACCAAAATTCCTAAAAGATACGCGTAAATTATCAAAACTCACGCACACCGCACACAACATGGGGCTCTTTTCCATAGAACCTCTCACTAAGGGCCAGTTTTTTGATCCCTAGTTAACTCAACCATTGGTCAAAAATAGCTACCATTAGTTAAAATCCAACAAAATTCGTATGCAGCTGTCATGTTTGACAAGTGACTTGACTAATGGTTAAAGTTGACTACGGATAAAAAAAACTCGGCCTAAGCACCCCGCACCACCCTTCCAGTTCACTGCACCAGCTCGTCCAGCGCCTTGTCTCTATTGAACTCGTGCTTGGCGAGCGCGAGGCTGGCGCGGCCCTCGGGGAAGCCCAGGTCGAGCAGCTCGCCTAGGAGCAGCAGACCCTCGATTATCTGGAATGGAGAGTGCAAGGAGTGTTTAATACAATTGTTGAATAATAATAGCAAGGGGCATAGAAACTTAACCCCCTCAGAAGCATTGTTGCTATGAGAGGGTGGTCAGGTTTCTCTGCACCTGACCGTACCAATAGGAGAGAGAGAGGAGAAAGAAGCCTATTCAAGTGACGTCTTAGTTTCCCTTCTTATCCCTACCTACTAAATAGTCATTAGGCTAGCAAATTCTTTCACCATAGATAGATTCATTCATAGTTAACTAGAAAGTGAAGGTAATCTTGCAAACTTTATTTACAACACAAGACTTTGTCCAGCAGAAATGATTAAAAAACAAACAAAGAATGTCTTGAAATTAACCTTGAGCCTGCTAACAGCTTGAGTCATAGCATTTTATACGAAAATAGTAGCAACAGCCTTGAACACAATGTTTCCTTAAAAGCAAATACAACCAATCTAAAACTCGAAAAAATCTACCCATAATGCAATGACAAATGAAGTGTGAATGTAAAGTATGAAGACCCGGAAATGATACCAGTAACAACCCCCATTTTCAGTCAGGGTCATGGTCATCTATGTATGGTTAGGATTAATACTATGAAGAGGATGTCTTACCTTCTTATCATTATCACCAACAAGACTGCACACGCGCGCCACCCGGTCCAGCGGGAAGCCCATGCCGTGGATCCTCTGGCACAAGCTCTGCAGCCTCGCGGGCATCTTGTCAATAGGATTCGGCAGACGCTCCAATGTCTCTTTAGGTGCAGGACTTGCATTGTAAGATCTCTCTTTAGCTCTCAACTTTGCTGATGCTATTTCTTCATTCAACTCCTTTACAATATCCGGTACACTTCTAGACCTAGATTTAACAGTATTTACAGTGGTTGATGAAGGGTTCTGTGTTGCTTCAACACTTTGGCTTGGCAAGCTGTATGCATTAGGCTGATACTGAAGAGGTGCTTGGGGGTAACCAAAATAATATGGTTGTGGAATGTATGTGGGGTCACTAGACATGGCATTCACATCTGTCTCAGTGACTGGTTGGCTGTAGTATGCTGTACTCGGGTATGGATTGGCAGGAATGTAGTACTGGTAATTCGGCATGTACATATTTACATTATCTACTGGCACTGCATTCTCACAGTTATCTACTGGTACATAATAGCCATTTCCCATTGCATAGTGCTGTGGTGAGGTGTACATGATATCTGCTCCTTGGATAGGTTGCTCTACATAGGCATTTGGTATGTATGGGATTCCTTCCATCTGCGCCTGTGAGGAACAGTTTGGCACTCCAGTGTAAGCCTGTTCTGGAACATACTGCTGTGGCACAGGGCAATTTGTTCCTGATTGCATTTGATTCTGCAACACTTGAGCTAATAATTCCATATCATTGATTGTTTTAAGTTCAACATTATCAAAGGGACTGGATGTATCATTTTCAAAGTCCTTGTAAGTCAAAGTCTCCATGTGGTGTTTGGCAAATGATGGATTGTAGTGGGGGATCTGTACAGCTTTGTTTTTCATCTTGTACTCCATGAGGGGGTCGGGGTCGTCCAGGAGGTTGCTGGCCTGGTAGTGCGGCTGCACCAGCGTCGGCTGCAGGATGCTGGGGTCAGGTTCAGAGGGTTGACTACAAGAGGGGTGTACAGGTTCATTGTTAATGTTGGGTTCAGATGGAACCTCTGTAGTTTGATCTTGTGTTAGTGTTGTATCACAGTTTTTGTCAGCTTTATCGTCAGGGGAGATCTCGCTGATCTCCTCGGTGCTCGGGTAGGACACCTCGGACACGCTGAGCTGCTTGAGCCGCTCCTCCGCCTCGGCGGCGGCGATGGCGTCGAGTTTCTTTTGTTTCTCCTCTTTCAACAGCTGCAGCCGGTGTTGTCTCTCGTTTTTCTTCGTCTTCTTCGCGCTCCGCAGCTCCTGCAGCTTGGCCAGCACATTCTGCTCGAAGGTGCAGCAGTGCCCCTGCGTACTATCTAATACTTTACGAGCTCGCACGCCACATTCGCTTACACTGTAAGGTAATTCAATTTTCGGTGGCCGTATGTACTTTTCTGATATCTTGACGGGGACACCCTCTATGAAATCCCCAAAATGAGACATATCTATGAGATCTACAGCTGATATAATGATAATAATCAAACAATAAAACGAGAAAGGTTATAACTATTGACTTCTTCCACTTTACATCGTCCTTGTTCAACGTCATCACTTGATCAAAATAATGTGCGCCTATGAACATGATAAAACTGATATTTCCCTGCGCTTCATTTTTCCTATAGAAATTTAATTATAGTTAAAAAGATAGCAAAATTTTGCCAGAAAACAATATTTTTCATTTCATTTATGTATAGAAATGTCAGTCTTACGTCAACGTCTTAGATTAGAGGATGACGTTTCAAATCAAACTAAGTTTGAAACATTTTACAACGTTGATTATGAATCTGAATCTTCCTGCGAGTTTATTGTTATTATTTACAACAGTGTAACAATAATAAAAGGAATGGATTGTTAGCTATCAATGCTGCTAGTTTAAAAAATTGAAGATAGATATTATCTAAAAAATCTTGCATTTATATTGATAAGAATGAGGATTTCAGCTTGTGAATGTTAAGTTTATCAGAAAAAGTTACAATATACTTAAATTTCGTATTATTGCACGCTGATATAGCTCTCTGAGCAATATTATTTGATGCTGGTCAGAAATAGAATCCAAAAATTTAAATAGAAAAAAACAAAATCACGTGTCATCGCGTTGGTTAACGTCAGATGTCGCTAGTGTTGCTTTTTATAAAAGTCATGGCGGATTTTTTTCTCTAATTTATAGATTTGCCAATTGGTGGGTAGATTTATTCCCCGTATAGGCGTAGAAAAAATTAAATAATAGCCGAATTTCGGTACGTACGGTGCTAGAACAGCGACGTGTGTGTTCGACAGAAAATACCGCCTCAACGAGCCATCAATCTCCTCAAGGACATCCGACAGATCGTCTTAAATTTCGGTGGTTCAGAATTTATTCAATTTCGACGTCAAACCGTACGATAATTAGATTATAACGCCTATTATGACGCAATAGACGTTACTGAGCCCGACGCCATAGTATTTTGAAAGTTGTACAGGTGAGTTTTTGATTTTTATCGCTACTTGAAGGAAGGTACCCGGCTCCGTAGTCCTAACCTGCAAATTGTTGTTGTAGAGCGGGGATGAGCGACGGAGCGCCGATGATGTACCACGGATCGGGCTACGGGGGCGCCCCGCCGGTGTTCATGGTGGCGGGGCAGGGCGAGCGGCGGCCGGGCGCGCTGGAGTACCTGCAGTACGTGGGCGCCGCGCCCGCGCCCGCCTCGCCGCGCCGCCCGCCCTCGCCCCGTCGCGCCCAGCACCCGCGACACAGGGACGCCACCGCCTTTGGGTATGAGTCTGACGACTCCAGCCTCTCCAGCAACGCCTCTGGCTCTAACAAGTCCAGTGATAAAGGTACATGTTGTCTTGAGCCCAGCTAGCTGTATGAACCCTTTCTTCTTTTTCTAGTGCCTCTCCACTACTGGAGGTTGGCGG
This sequence comes from Plutella xylostella, assembly GCF_932276165.1. NCBI lineage: Eukaryota > Metazoa > Arthropoda > Insecta > Lepidoptera > Plutellidae > Plutella > Plutella xylostella. Next base: position 10,187,559 of record NC_064001.1, read on the forward strand.
TCAGCTCAGGATACTCCTCTCTATGAACCCTTAGGATATCATAATGTAGACAAGAGCGGATATTTAGGGTACCAACCATACTGGCTGGATATTTTTAAAGTAAATAAGTTGGTTCAACTGCCATGATAAAAGTGTAAGCATTATTTAAAAGTACCCTCTTTTAGAAAATATTGCAGACGTAATTAGTTTGGTACCAAGTTAAGGTCATGGAATAGGATAGATAAATGTTGGTATGTATAGGTATCAACAATGATGTCACTAAATGCAATGACTAGTACATACACTACTAATAAATATGCAATTGCAAATCTATGAAGACTTGCCTTAATTTTTTTATTGGTTGTACCTTCACATAATTACAACTTTACTAAAATATCAAACAAAAGCACTAGTCACTCAGCTTATCTACAACTACAATAGATAGAATGTAGTGCATTTGAGTCACATTAGATACTTATGTAAAGGTTTGAGGTTTGAGATTATCTTGTTATTTAGTTACTACAATTTTCTGTTTTATTAATCCAATTATATCATGCGAATCCTTTTGCATGATTAAATAATCGAAACTACATGTAGCACTTCAATACCATTCCTTCCAGGCCAGTTCATGCTCTCATTTGCTATTTAATTAGAATTGTATAATAGTTTCAATTCAAGTCCAAATGGGGTTAACACTGAAAAAGTTTTTATTCTTGGATACTGCTAGGATTGTAATCTCTCAGATGCAGCATAACAAATGGTATTATCCTCATCTCCAGGTGAGAATGTCCCGAACCCTGGTGTGTCCCGGGAGTGGCGCGGGCGCCGGCAGCCGCCGCGGCGCCGCATCGCTCCGGAGCGGCTGCTTCATGCCTCCTACCCCTTCCAGGTCAAGTTCACCCCGGACGACCTGCTCAATGGTTAGTTTGCACTTTCACTTTGACCTCATTGTACTGTAGTAGTCCTTTGCTGGATAGCGGCTTGCTCAAAGCTGTTTAAAATAAATGAGATACAATTTCCAATTTGCAATAAACCAACTTTGCAAACACCTTTTGCCAAGTTTGTTTTTGTTATTTATTTATGTACAGTAAAAAAAAACTGCCTATTATGTGGATGTACAATTTACACTTATAATTTGTGATTGATGTTATCAAAGTAAGATGTCATGGATCACAAGTAAGTCCAGTATAAATATCTTTACATTGCTATTCTTGAATTTGACAAGGTTTATAAACTGATTTCAGGTTCAAAGTGGGACACACTCTCACAAGAGATCTGGGACAAGTTTGTGAAGTCCCAGCAGACTGAGGAAACCTTCCGGAAAAAGATGAACCTGTGGAGATACCTCTACATCACTATCAAGGTAAGGTTTTAAAAATTAAAACAACATAATATGTGACGATAGAAAAAATAAACATAGCAAGTGGCACAATATTCTGTTCTGTGCATTCCTTGTGAACTAATACAGGTTTCCACTAAGTTTATTGGTTTAGCAGGTAGATGATCATCCTACACTGTCACAGAAATAAGTATCCTACAGACAATGGCCTCATCAGGAGTTACTTTTACACTTAATAGCAGAAAGTGGTTCTATTCCACCAGCTTAGGCTGCCACCAGCTTAGGCTGTCACCGGGCTTAGGCTGCCTTTCCACCAAAGCGCTCCGCTCCGCAGGCAGTCTAAGCCAGTAAAAAAATATATATTGTTTCACCATTTTATTTCTCTTTCTCTACAGTCGATCTTCCCCCGCTACGGCCTCTACGTGGTGGGCTCGACCATGTCGGGGTTCGCGCTGGACTCGTCGGACATGGACCTGTGCCTGTTCGTGCGCGGGCGCGCGGGCGGCGGCCGCGACCACGCGCTGCTTCACCTGGCTGCTCTGCACCACTATGTCAGGGCTATTGACCCAGGTTAGTATGAGTCCCAAAACATGCTTCTGAATTTAACCAGGAATTACCCATTAAAAGATACCATCGAATTACCTTTACATTTCTTATCGAATGAACTGTACATCGAATTACCTTTACATTTCTTATCGAATGAACTGTACATCGAATTACCTTTACATTTCTTATCGAATGAACTGTACATCGAATTACCTTTACATTTCTTATCGAATGAACTGTAGACCGATACACGTTAGACCAACGCAATAATTGAATTTGTACTACCATAGATCAAAGTAGACCCATGCGTTGAACAGACCACCAGAGTGGACCTGTTTTTTATTGATCAACACAGTGGAGGAAACCTAATTGACAACATTTCAAATAAAATGCTCACCGATTTTATTTTATTTTCGACGAGATATCACAAATTTAGATGACCCGTATTTTTTTATTTCTTAATATTTCTATGTTTTAATATATTTTTTTGATTTCAAAGTTCAAAATATTTTTAGTATGAGTGACGTCACGTCGAGGCTTGGGATAAAAATATTTTCGTTGCCTGCCTAACCTAAAAAAAAAAGTTGGATGACATTAACTTGACATGAACAAGGACCAATCAGCTTCAACTTCAACTTTATTTTGTGGCAAGGACCAATCACGTACTTCCGTCATTGACAAGGACACATAAAAGTGACAGACATTTGAGTGATGTTTGTCATTGTCATTGTCAAAGTGACATAACATGTTTTTTTGTTGTTTATGTTTTAGAAGTAAAAGCCCGTTTAATTATTATGCCACATCGTGGTGTCACGAATGATAATTTAGATTTTTATGTTTTTCTCTGAAATAAATCAAAAGAAAAATCGGAAACATTTTTTTTTGTGAATATTAGAGCCATATCTCTAAATGGTTTTCGAATTTCAACTGTATAAAATTTTGAAATGTTGTCAATTGGCATTGCTTATGTGTCAAACCCTGAATGTATAAGGGCAAGGCCCCATTGGTGTGTTGTGTCGTCGCTACCATATATTTTGTTATGACCATTCACCCCAACTGAACTGACATTTACTGACGGATAAGCAACGCTGCTTATAGATCATAGTATGTATTAACCATATACAAGAGAAGCAGATCAAGAACTACTCACGTCCCTATTCTGACAAAGTTTATATTCTTCATTCCAGGCGCAGAGTTAATCCAGGCCAAGGTCCCGATCCTGAAGTTCGGCGACGCGCGGCACGGGCTGCAGGTGGACCTGAACTGCAACAACGTGGTGGGCATCCGCAACACCAACCTGCTGCACTGCTACTCGCGCCGTGAGTACACACAGCCCCGTCTACAGGGTGCTTGGGGCGCTGGGCTGGTCTTTCTGAACTAGTTCTACGAGCTGAAAGAGGTTATGTATAGGTAGAGGTTACCTATTTTGCAAGATCCAGGATCACGCATATTATGAAGGATCCCACGATCCCAGCACAAATGCTCCAATCCGATATGAACTATCAAACACACATTGTCATACAAAATACTTTGGAACATCTTATGTGCACCATCCCACCAACCACACACACCACATTTATCAATTTATCAATGTGCTAACAAATAATGGCTTTTTTTGGTGAAATATATGGTTTATTAGGATATTCATTACTATCATAACTTGAACATAATCGTCAATTTGCAGACAATCCTCTCCCAAAGAGCACCATAAAACCGACCATCGTCATCTAAAAACCACCTGCTCCTAAACTTATCTGACAAATGACGTTTATATTTTATTCCTTACTTCCTTTTACATGCAAGTGAGAATTTGCAAAACATGTGACTCTATTGCACAAAATGTAAGACCTTTATACCGTGTTTTTAACAAATAAAGATTTATCTTATCCTTCTTCCAGTGGACTGGCGCGTGCGTCCGCTGGTGGTGGTGACGAAGCTGTGGGCGGCGGCGCACAACATCAACGACGCCCGACAGAGGACGCTGTCCTCCTACTCGCTCACTCTCATGGTCATACACTTCCTGCAGTGTGAGTATAATATAATAATAATATAATATGTGAGGACTGCACCTGGCTCTCTGGAATGGAACCTTTAATGCATATCCCCAAGGTCTAAAGTGCCTTCTTCAGCTTGGACCATTTCCCACCACATTGGTCCACTGCGGGTTGGTTCAAATAGAGAGATTGATGTGCTAAATCTAGATATGCAGGTTTCCTCACGATGTTTTCCTTCACCGTAAGAGCGATGGTATACATTGTACTTAAGTTAAAAGAAATCATTGGTACATATCAGCGCCGGGATTCGAACCCGCATCTCTTGCGTGAGAAGCGGGCGCTCACCCGACTGAGCTACCACCGCTCTACTTCCGCTACTACACTTCATAACTTATTTTTTAGTAGCTGTTCCCGCGCTTTTCGCTTCGCCTTAAAAAGTTTTCCCGTGGGAATTCCGGGATAAAAAGTTGCCTATGTTCTTTCCCAGGGTCTAGACCTAGACCATATGTATACCAAATAACATTAAAATCCGTTCAGTACTTTTGGCGTGAATGAGTAACAGACAGACACAGTTACTTTCGCATTTATAATATTAGTTAGGATTGGAACTATTTGTAAACAATGGGCGTGTATTATAATTGGTTCCCCCTACAGGCGGCGTGTCCCCGCCGGTGCTGCCGCTGGTGCCGCCGCGCGGCTGGGACTCCCCCCGCGCGCCGCGCCCCGCCTCACGCGCCTCGCTCGCGGAGCTGTTCCTGCTGCTGCTCAGATACTATGCGCATTTCCCGTGAGTACACGAGTTATATTATACTTAAATATACTTGTAAGAAGTCTCCACGAGTGACGTAAAATAGTACCTAATATACCTCCGGCGTTCTTACAAAATCAAATTTCAGTGATTGAAAAATATATTTTACTGGCTAATGCTTCCACCACCACCTGCGCACTATGCAGTGATAGCTACTAAAACATAATGACATTGTAAGGGAGCTCGAGTACTATTCAGCTACGGATTCCCTTCTGCCGCAGCTACTATAACGCGAATGCTTGCACGACAGTCAGTTGGTTATCTCAGTTTCTGCATAATTTTCCGCAGCAGCCAGATGTATCTCGTGTCCAGAAAATAACTCGTTACCATTGGCCGGGTAACGCTAGTTCGTTTTTCTTTAACCTTGAGCTCTATTGTTACTATATCCCATTCCACGGGGAAAGACATCTGACAGGACCCGTATTACATTCGAATAAGGGTAGTTTTTGTTTGTATCAGATGTCTTTCCCCGTGGAATGGGATATAGAAGAAGTCACGAGATAGCGGTGATTAATATGTTGTTGTATGTTGTAGTTACGACAAGATGGCGGTGTCGGTGCGGTGCGGCGCGGCGGTGCCGGTGGCGCAGTGCCGCGCCGCGCCGCGCGGTGACCCCGCGCAGTGGAAGCTGCTGTGTGTCGAGGGTACGTACCACTTGTGTACTTGACTGTACTTAATTATCTTAGTGGACATTCAATCTGTGGTCAATCTACGTATCATTATGCTCTCAAATATGAATCAGGTATTCATCTTAGACACTGAGAGCCTTACCACAAAACCAGTATTTAACAGGTGTTCATAGCTCTCAAATGCCTACAAAATCTGTCAAATTTTGTTCTAAACACACGGTTAAACAATGTTTAAAGTTTTTTGTGGTAGTGCGGTGAGTTTTGGCCTTTGAGTCTTTCTGGTGTTACATGACGAGAGATTTGTTTCTAGTGATTCTCGCCAAAAAATATGTTATTCCTCGAAAGTTTTTATTTAACTACATAGCTCTATAGCCTTCCCTTATCTAACCTCCAGAACCGTTCGACCTGACGAACACGGCGCGCTCAGTCTACGACCCGGAGACGTTCGCGCGCATCGTGGACACGTTCCGCGCGAGCTACCTGCGGCTGGCAGGCGGCCTGCGCCTGCGCGACGCCTGGCCCGAGCCGCGGTGACTGCCGACAGTAACGTAGATGATTATAGACTTGTTAATGGTTAACGGCGACGTGCACCAAGGATTTAAATCTAGATTTTGTTTTGTTTCACGGGGAAAGACATCTGACAGAACCTTTATTACATTCGAATATGGGTAGCTTTTGTTTGTGTCAGATGAAATTCCCCGTGGAATGGAATATAGTGTCAAATCTCGGTTTAAGAAACTATATAAATTTATGGCATAAATCGAGATTTAACACTAAATCTAGATTTAATATTTTAGTGCAAGTGGCCCTAAATATGCTAGTTCGTTGATTAATATATAGTACAGATAGGTAGTACCAAATATGATGGTCGGTGAACAGTTTAACTGTTGGGGTTCTACCTCGGTTGTTGTTTAAATTTATTGTAATAGCATATCATATGTGAAGCGTAAATATTGTGTAAGTTCCTAAAGAATATTATCTCCACTAATATTGCTAGTCCACCGTTTCAGGATTCGTTCGAAACTTAATATATTAAAAGGCTAGATGTAGAAGAAATATTATATAATTGTAATCTATGTTATGTTCTAGGTTAGATCAAATGCCACTATGAAAATTATATGTTTTGCATTCCATAGTGCCATATTGTCTAATGTAATGTTAATTTTGGTTTCTAGTTTCCAAATTTTGTGGTCGTACAAATCTATTTTCATAATTAGAATTGTGACATGACAATATAAACCTATTTAGGTATAATAGTAGTCTAGCTTTTACAGAGTTTGGAAACTAGACATTTCAAAATCCTTTGTTGAATATTGTGTATGTAATAAAGCAATAATTATTGCTGGGACAAAAATTCCGTCAATGTGGAAAGCTTCTGCTTTACTAATTTTGATAAAAATTTAACGTGGCTATTTCAATCGCTACAAAAATGGAGGCAGTCTATATTTTGTTTTAATGATGTAGCTGCCATACAGAAGCCGAGTTATGCTCCGACAGCTGGGCCGCGCGCCGCCGCCGCCGTCGCGCAAACAATAACTCATTGCGTCCCCATTTTTAGTATTTACATCGTTTCTAAGGTATTTAATGAGCATGTACATAGTAAGAATAAATATTGAACAAAGGCAAAAATACAAATAAATATGAAAATGTTTTAGTGTGTATGTTGGTTTTATGTAAATAGTATTTTTGTGATGATGAGTAAAGAGTAAATGACAAAAATATATATGAATTATGTCTGCGTGCCAGATGAGGATGTTGTTACAGTATTATGCCAGGTATAGGAGTATATATTATATATTATTTTATTATATATAGGGGCGATTTATAAACCTTAATGCAGTTCATATAATTAGTAAAATTTCTGTGATACAACGAAATTGTAAACTAAAATTTATTGTTATACGTTGTGCTTCCTAATAATATTAGATCAGTGATTTATTTAACTGTAATATTCTGAGACGAGGCTGGTCGATGATTCTGTTTTTATATTTATGTGATTTATCGAAATCCTCAACTTGATAATGAGGCTTATGTGCCATCTAGTAACAGTTTTCTTATTTATAAAACGAACAAGTTGTGCATTTAGATCAAACACAAATATGAAAATCAGGTATTTCCATAAGACACAAAGTTTATCAAATATATACCTCTTACAGCCTTAGATCAGATTATCATTGATTGTTTAGACTAGAATTTGCCTTATTTACAATCATAAATGTTAATTAGTTATTGAAGCAATTTTTTGCATATAATTGAAAGGTTTTTGCCAAAAATATGTTGCTCAATCTTAACATGAATGGTGCTAATAATATTTAGTTGCCTTAAACGGAGCTTCCATAATATAATTTAAAAATAACTAGGCTAATTCACCGTTTTTTTTTTGTCGTGTTGCGATATCTAAGAGACATATCTTAGCCATGAAGGACTTTCATCCGTGCCTAACATTTTAATGTCCATTTCTTGGATAAATTTTAAGTATGGATTACATATGTAATTTCTGATTAAGTACATTTTACAATAGGCTTTTGTCAACTTTTAAAACATGAACTACTTATATATTTCCCAAAACTTTTAAACTATAAAATTATTTGTGTATCCATAAATTTTATACAATTGCCCCCTTTTCCCCCTTAAATAAATATGTATAAACTGTTGATAAATGCACAAGATATGTATGCCTGGCAATATTATTTTTAAATATTATAATAAGTTTTATATCGGGTTTATATGTATAAGAGGCACTCGGCTATGCTGAAAAAGTACAATAAATATTTTAAAACTATTAACGTATTCGTAAGACAAATAATTTGTAGAGTACAGTGTCTCAAAACTTTTTATTTTTGAAAAAGTATAAAACTTAATGATTGAAGCCGACTCTAAAAAAATATATAAATAAAAGAAAAAAATATAAAAACTTTAAAAAATACAAAAAAATAAACAAAAATTATAAATTCTGAAAAAAACTTTTTTCTTTGACTTTCTATCCAAGTCTAATTTATCGCATGTTTTGTTGCTAGCGAGCTCGACCCGGACGTGGGTGCATTCGTTACTCAAATTACATTTACTTGAAGCAGTCGCTCCAAACTTGGCACCAATTATATTTTATTGTAAATTACTGGCTAATTGTTAATATATTGGTGCTATACTTAATGTTCAAAGACCACAACACTGCCCCTATGATACTATTAATATTATCGTAACTTTTATAGGAATATTAAGTATCTCGTATGTAAGGGGTTGATTTTCCTCTAGATGTCCTCAGTTACACCCGCGCCTTCCCACTGCGTACCTGACCAGGGGGGTCACTATAGAAAACATAGTCAAGGTTAGCGCGGTGCTCCAAGATTATTACGTTACAAAACCAAGATAAGAGCGCTGCTCCGCTAACATTTTACGACATTTTAAACGTACCGTTCGTTCTTCGTAACTACTGTACTATCGTTCGATCCTTATTTGATGTCTGTAGTGACCCCTGGCGGCCGCTGGGTGGCGCGGGTCGTCTCAAGTCGTATTTCTCGAGCATGCTCAGGCGAATGAAACGCTCATTTGCCTAATCACACTCAAGTGGAAATAAGGCTGAATATACGTTACTTTAAACAACATTGTACCCTTTTGTTAAAACCGTTTGGCAAACATAAATTTTATGTCACCTCGGCAGTTTATGAAATATCTAATAATTTAAAACCTACCTATTCAAAATTGTACTTAGTTCTGTATCACTGTTCAAGTTCAAAGAAAATAATTTGCAACACGCTGTAACGTGTAATCGAAAGGCAATAAATAATATAAATGTCATTTTCTATCTCTATAAGTATGTATAATATTGTAATTAGGATGTATGTTTATGAATGTGTAAATACATGCCCTCAACTTGCCTTCAAGGCTTCATTTTGTTTTGCTAAGAACGTTTTGTCTATTTTTGACAAGTTTTCACAAATGTTGCATTTTATTTTGTTGAACGTGAAAACTTTTTATTGTTATACAAAGTTTATTGTAAAGAAATATTCTGTAATAGTTTATTATACAAACTGCCCAAATTATTGTTTTATTTAAATCCTTAGGTTCAGATCAGATCAGACTAACTGGGGTTACCGGTTAGGTTGCGTCATCGCTCGCTTATGTCTAGTGTTTTATTTCTCTGTGCCAAATTAGGAGTTTCCGAAACCGACGTGCGTGTATGAAAAGACATGAATGTGGAGGAAGCGAAAGAAGTATGTCAGGATCGTGGCACGTGGAGATCCATAGTCTCTGCCTACCCCTCTGGGAGACAGGCGTGAGTATATGTATGTATTTCTCTGTGAAAGTAACTAGTATGAATCTCACATATATTTGACAGGCAAACGACGCCGCATATTTCAGACCTCATATCAGGCTAAGCTTATGCTTATGGCTTGTTACCTTGTCTAGAAGGGGCGAGTTCATACGCGAGTTGTCGAGGTACTAGACATCAATATAATATCTCGCGTCCACAAGCAGCGCGCGAATAAAATACGCGCGTAAAGCCTTACTACTACACACATGCAGAGTGGCTATGCATTGTATGCTTTTTGTGGTAAGGCTTTACACATTCCGCAGACTTCCAATTTCGTTGGCCAACTAACTTAATGATGATAGTGTGCACATCTATAGAGTAAATGTGTTCTGTGCATCTATCCAACTAACTAATTATTTGGACACCGATTGTATCAGAACCAAGATTCCCTTTCCGACTACCCCCCGATTATAAGATGCTCAATAATATTGAGTCAATATGGAAAGTGGTCTGTGGTACCTCTAGGCAACCGAGATGTGTTTTGAATAACCAACCACATTTCGTTATTTCCACATATCTCCGCTTAGCTTTGGTGGAAACCGGGCCTTATACCAGACTCGACTCGGGCGTATTGCATAGGTTATAGGTAATGATAATCATATAAATGAAACTAAAGTATTTCGTCAAGTTTTCTTTATTGACATAAATAGTAAATTCAAACGGCTCTTACGGTTTACAAAATTAATATTTTAATATATAAAAATGTGAGGCATAAATGAGTTTGCTTTTTGAATATATAGCTGATACAACTGAACATTATACCAATGCAGAATACTGAAAACAATCATAATAATGAGACTCAAAAACATTTGTCACTGCAATTTTACAATATTGCGACATTTTAAGAGAATAAAGTAACAACTTATCTATATAATCATATATAAGAATAATAAAATCTGCTTGGTGCAGTAGAGAAAAAAACATTTTGTGAACTACGAATTCGTCAACTGAAAGAGTTAGTCGAAGTCATAAGAAGGAACAAAGTTTATACGTCAAAATACTGTTAACCTAAAATAAAATATAAATGTTCACGAGCCCTGCATCGTATCTCCTTGCTCCTCGCTATACTCGCAGTTACAATTCCAGCTATCACCCCAATTCATTTTTTACCCTCTCTCAATGCGCAGACTTGAAAACCTAACTTACATTTATCTTGAATAATGTAGAATACCCTATATTTATCTACCCTACCTAAATTTAAAACTCCTACAAATGTTAATTAATCAGTAGTCGGGGACTTCAAAAATATGTGTAGAAGATAAATAAGACTTTGGGTTCCACAGAAAATGATTCTCATAAAATATTTTTTGTATGAAAATGCTTTTTGGACTGGACTTTCTACTTGGGTCATCTATGACGAGCCCAAATAGTTTCAGAAATAATAAGTTGTGGCAGGTCGGTGACCCCGCGGCGACGGCGGTGCCGCGCTCGTCGGCTTCAGTTGGTCACATAATTTAAAACTCTATATTATCGTATAGTAAAGCAAGTTCAATTAATTTTACCAACATCCACTGTTTTTTACAACAAAAGTTTTCGATTTCAATACATTTTGCAATGTAATGAGATTTGTTACCGAAAAATGGGGATAAAGAGTTGATAAAATTGATTAAAAAAAGCTATGATTAGTAATAGTTAAATTGCTTGCGCCACCGGATTACTTCGCCTTGGCGGCAGCACCGTTCTCAGTGGCGTCCATCTTCTCTTCAGTTTTCACGACCTTGCCCTCGCCTGCAACAGATAGGGGAAATGTATAAGCACGGTTGATAAGAATATTTTCTTCCTAGAAATATTGATCCTAGATGGATCAGACTGCCGTGTCGTCACGGTCGATGCGGGCGGCGGGGCACACGCCGGGGCAGAATAACTCGGCCGCGACGCGTGTTCCCAGCACGACCCACACCGCTCCGACTCGTCATCAAGTTTCATCATTTCAGAGATACACACTACTGAACGCGGTTGTGTGAATATACTGTTTAGTGAATGTATGTTAGCCCGCAACAGTGGATGATAGACAGTTTATTCTAGACATTTCTCTACTCTAGGATTGTATGTGCTGGATTCTATCGCTTGTTGGTTGTTTCACTATAAACTAATATAATAGTTACCGTTGGGCGTGTCTCCCTCGGCATCGGTGTTGGAGCGCCTCCGCTTGCGCGGGAACTTCCACGGGCCCGTGTGCGTCTTGGCCGTCTTCGGGAGCGGCTCCATGTCTAGCACCTACGAACATACACATTACATCTGAACATCACACACTCACTCTTGTGCGAAGCGGACGTGTTACGCGAAATTGTTAAATTAATACATCTAAAAGGAAATAAGATTAGTGTTTATTACGTGGTGAATAGGGTTCACAATCCATCAGCGAGCATCGGAGTAGCCTACAAGAAGACCTTGCGCGTGCGTTGACACGAGGCGGGCCGACAGGTGCTATCTCTGTTCCACCTGTGCGGCTAGCGGTGCGAACTATCTCTCTCTGGCAACATCGAGTCGTTGACCCAGTAACCCAGTATGCAGCGCGCGTGAGTTGAACATTATTCTTACGTACAAATAAATGGAGGCAATAAATTGTAATGCTTGCGGGAAAACAATTGGTACCCCGGATATCTCACTGGAATGTAGCGGATGTCATGAACCCTTTGACTTGGAATGTGTCAACATAAGTCAGGCAACTTTTGAAGCTTTCTCCCAGGAGGCTAAGGATAATTGGACATGCCCAATATGCATAAGCGCGCGACCTAAAGGAGGCAATCTAAACACTCCAATACGTACTTCCATTGAGGGCTGGAATACAACATATGTGTCCGAGAGTAGTATGGCGATAACCGATCTAACCGCTATGGATATTGGCAACGTAAACTCGATTCGCGGCGATCGTGGAGGTAGCCTTAAAAATGATTCGCTTACCCAACTACACGATAACCTTCTCGACGGTAATTTATCGGATCTGCTACTAGGAATTCAAAATGAACTTCAGATTCTTAGGACTCAAAATAAGGAAATATTACCTCTTAGACAGGATGTCCAACGGCTTACCAATGTCGTAAAAGATATGGCTGAGTCAATAAATGAATTAAAAAAGTCATTGGAGGATCGTGATAGGTACATAGTCGACATAGAAAGCAGGGTGTCCCAGTCGAATATATTATCGAATACGACCTATGCTGATACGATCGTTAAGTCGAAAAAGGATAATATCACAAGACCTAACATATTACCTAAGCAACCTGTAAGTGTGAGTCTAGATATCGAACCTAAATCACTCGGTCAATCGGCTAAAACCCAGTCCGGACAGCGAGAACCATCGAACCGACCGTCCTTTTCCGCCGTTTTATCTTCGCGCGGTAACAACGTAGCCGGTAGTTCTAATGACGCGGCGGCCAGTAAACAAACCGGTTCTGGCACCACAGAATGTAGGCAGAAGGGCAGTGCCGATGAAGGATGGCACCTAGTGCAAAATAGCCGGAAAAGAAGTAGCTTTACTGAGGTAAAAAAAGGAGGCAATACTAGTAGTAACTTAAAAGGTACGGAGCGCAGGAAATACCTACACGTTTGGCGTTTACATAAAACCACAACAGAGGAAGAATTGACTGAGTTTGTTGTTAGTGTTGTCCAAAATGAGGTGAAAATAAATAAGATAAAAACGAAAACTGAACGGGATTACGCGTCTTTTATTATAGGTGTACCGGAAAGTTCTTATAATAAATTATGTCAGTCAGAAGTATGGCCGGTAAATGTTGAATTTGCCGAATGGATTTGGTTTCGGAAAGAAAGGCCCAGCAATGGGCCAAGCGAAGCCAAACTATAAAGCGCAGAATCCAGCGAAGGGAGCTTACACTCGGAATAAAGAAGTGCATATTTTTTATCAAAATGTCCGCGGGCTCAGAACGAAGCTAGATTTATTCAGAAACAATTTAGTAGCGAGTTCTTCAGATTTATTTGCGGTTACAGAAAGTGGGTGTAACAACTCTATTTTCGACTCAGAGATTATTCCACAAGGATTTAATATAATTAGATGTGATAGAAGTGATGGGCGCAAGCAAGGTGGCGCGTTTTTAGTGGCCCAACAGAACTACGTCTTAAAAAACTTAGTGATAAGTGATGTAGATATAGACTCTGAGGTTTTTGAACTTGTATGCTGTTCAGTATCGAGTAAGAATAGAGTGAACATTGTCTTATGTGTATGTTACATTCCTCCTAATAGTTCAAATTGTAGTTATAATAAGTTATTTAGTATTATTGAACAGCTAAGTGTGAAACATAGCAATTTGTTAGTTATAGGTGATTTTAATATGAGTTCTTGCTCTTTAGAAACAATGAATAATTTTGAGTACTTTTTATCCTTTTGTGGATTCACTCAGCATAACTTTGTTCGTAACAGTAATGGCCGTTGCTTAGATTTAGTTTTAAGTACAGGGGGTATTGCGTCGGTGACGGTGGGTCTGTCGGAGGAGCCGCTGGTGCCGGTGGACGCGCACCACCCGCCGCTCGCAGTGCGCCTGCGCCTGCGCCCGCCCGCGCGCCCCGCGCCTCCCGCGCCTGCCGCGCCTCTCGCCCCCTCTCGCGACTCCTTTTGTAAATCTTGGAACTTTTATAAAGCGGATTTCCGTTCACTGTATTCTGCGATTGCTAATATCGACTGGTCTGACCTATATCTTATAAGGGATGCTAATGAGGCTGTTGATGTTCTGTATTCTAGGCTAAACAAGGAAATAGATAAGTTCGTGCCCAAAAAAGGGTTTGGTGCATGCAAAAATAAATATATTTACCCTGATTGGTATACAGCAGACCTCATCAAGGATATTAAGATGAAGGGGAGACTTCACAAAGAATACAAGGCCAGCGGTTGTAAAGAAGATTATCTTCTTTTTGCAAAGGTTAGAACCAGAGTTAAGGAAAAAATACATAGGGACTATAGCGCATACCAAGATAAGTTACAACGTGAATTTGCACGCGAACCGAAGTCCTTTTGGAGGTTTGTTAAATCTAGGAGAAAAAGCTCAAATAAATCTAGGCTTGAAAAGGATGGGACGGCTTTAAACGACGAAGAGTGTGCTACTGAGTTCGCTCGGTACTTTCACTCAGTTTACTGTGATCGAGCGCCTGAATTATCAGCGTCGCAGGCGTCGCGCGCGGGCGGCAGTGAGGGCGCGGCGCGAGTGCACTTGCAGGCGCTAGCGCCGGCCGCCGTGAGAGACGCTCTGCGGGCGCTCGCGCCCAAGCGAGCGGTTGGACCGGATGGCATTCCACCATACCTAGTTAGAGACTGCCGCGAGGTGCTCGCGGGCCCGCTCTGTCACATTTATAATATATGTTTAGAGAGTTCCACGTATCCAGACTGTTGGAAATTGACTAGAGTCATCCCGGTGCCAAAGGGCAGCGGAGGAACTGACGTCAAAGACTATAGACCGGTGGCTATTCTTTCCACATTTTCTAAGGTCTTCGAATCCGCTCTATATAAGGTTATTTATACAGAGATTAAAGGGCAACTGAGTGATGCTCAGCACGGTTTCCGCTCAGGATGTAGCACTACCTCGAATCTTCTGAACTTTGTCACTGCCATAACACCACAAGTAGATCTGAGGGTGCAGGTCGACGCGGCCTACTTCGATTTTTGTAAGGCCTTTGACCTAGTTGATAATGACGTGCTTCTTCTAAAATTGGCAAGAGCAGGATGCACTCCGAAGACGCTGGAATTCTTTGCGAGCTATTTAATAGATCGCAAACAGTACGTACAATGTGGAAACCATTACTCAGACCCTTACCGCACGCTATCCGGAGTAAGTCAGGGAAGCAACCTGGGGCCATTGCAGTTTATCATTTTAATCAATGATCTGCCTGAAGTCGTGCAATCTTCGGGTTGTCTATTGTTTGCAGACGATCTCAAGTTGTTCGCCCCAATTTCGTGTCAGGATGATCAGATTCGCTTCCAGCAGGACATTAATAATGTCGAGGAGTGGAGTCGTGAGAATAAACTGTCATTCAATGGTTCCAAATGCTGCGTAATTACTTTCAGTCGAAGTAAAAATCCGGTACAACATCAGCACACTCTAGGGGGGAGCCCAATGGAGAGAGTGACCTCGGTACGGGACCTCGGCGTGCGAATGACTTCGGATTTATCGTTCAAGGAACATATAACGGGAGTATGCAAACAAGCGTTTAAGACTTTGGGTTTTGTGCTCAGAACAGTTAGAGGTTTTAAAAATATCACGGCCATTAAAGCTCTATTTAATGCTTTAGTTCGTAGCAAACTAGAGTTCAACGCCGTAGTGTGGGCTCCTAGTGAAGTGAAGTACAGTAGCATGATTGACAAGATTCAGAACAAATTCATACGTTTTCTCTACATGAAACTGTACGGAGTCTATCCCGGATACCCACTGTTGTACCCAACTCTATTCGTGCTAGGAATGGTAGGTTACAATAGGTTGGAAGTTCGTCGTGATCTGGCGTTGACATCATACCTTTTTAGGATATGGAGAGGAAAGACTGGCAATCCCAGTATACTTCAGCAGCTACGGCTGACGGTGCCCAGCAATTCTTTAAGATCGCGTAAATCCCGCACGTTTGCTGCACCCTGCGGCAGGACCGCCCTGCTCCGCCAGGCGCCCGTCACCCGCGCGATACACCTCTTGAACAGGATCGATGATAGGACGGACATTCATCATTGTCCGCTGAGTGAATTCACGAAAGTTGCTTTGTTTGTTATATGTTACGGATAGGGAGGCTCCTGTATTTTAATTGTTTGTTTTTAAATGTTATTGTTTGTGGGTCTAGCTCTGGACCTTAAATTATTATTAAGTATATAAAATTATGTTAAGTAGCTACACTATTGAATTGGTTGTAACTGTAATAATAGTGTTAGTTTTTTGTAAATAAATAAATAAATAAAATAAAATACATGTAGTAATATTTTTTTTAATTCTTTTATTTTGATAAGTTATCCTTGAATGCTAATCCTTGTCCAGCTCTACAGTTTTAAGAGATACCCTCACTGTCATAAGGCTTTTAAGAGTAAAGAGTGCAGGAAACTATATAATAGGACAAGATTCTCGTCAAGACTCATACGAACGGGGGCTTAATAATGTCTGTAGTGGATGCGGGTGTACCTTGTGGATCTGTCTGAAGGCGACCTGGCGCAGGAACTGCTGCGCGGACGCCGTGATGTCCTCACGCTTCTGCGGCGGCATGTTGCCGAGCGCGTCCTGCGAAATGATAAATAACACCAGCTGTTAGTCACATTATACACTTATAATGTTGAATAGATGGACGCGACTGCATATAGTATAGTCCTTTTATTGCATGTCGATCGTAAAGCGGTCTTTCGAGCTGGCAATAAATTTTTTACAGGTCGATTTGTGTACATTGACTGTATTTGTGTCCGCGTTAGCAGTTTCACCTCGCTTCAGTGTATCCGGCTCGAAGGACCAAATTGATGTTACGTCCCTGGACTGTACAACTTGTACAATGGTGTAAACAGATGTGACAAGAAAATGTACGGTAGGTACTTGTCTTGGTGTTGTCTCCTCCACACTCACCACCAAGTCCTTCTCGCAGGGGTCGCGCAGGCCGGGCGCGTGCTCCAGCAGACAGCCGCCCGCCACCGCCTCGAGCACGCGGCGCAGTGCCTCGCCCGGCGACAGCGCCGCGCCCGCCGACTGCATCACCGCCGACACCAGCAGCTCCATCGCCTGCACATGACAGTTAATATAGAAATATGTGGTGGGGATATCCCACTCACGGCTATCCGACCCTTAACTAGGTGGTCTCTGTAATGTATAATAGTGTTTTACAAGAGAGTAAATCAATAAAAAATCGGAAAGTTACTTCTAAATCAGCTTCTCTTTTCAATATTGAAGATAAAACAATTTATGATTCGAGCCTCTGCCGACGCCTCAGAGAGAGAGGCCAAGACCAACGCTCGGGATCGTATCTGGCTCAAAGAGTCTCTCTGGCTTTTCAGAGAGGCAATTGATGATTTATAATCAAATGGAAATTAACGATAAGGAGCCTCCTCGACATATGAACTGTATCTTTTTATACAATTAAGATAATTAGGTAATCTGGCTAATCCACACTGGCTAATCCATTTACTACGGTTGTAAACCCTAGTGTAGTATAAATTTGCCGACAGACTTATTAGCAGAAGAAGAGTATATAAGTATAATGACTCACGTAGGGGTTGAGCGGCGTCCAGTTGGGGATCCTGCGGCACAGGTCCCGCAGGATGCGGATGATGATCACGCAAGACTGCAGCGTGGCGGCCCTAGCCTACACACAACAGCACGGTTAGAACAAGCACGGGGGTCCGCGCCTGGCTTTACCCACCGCAACGACACTTCACTACTCTCCTTACATACATAAATATGCGGTTTCTAGAGGTATTTCAGGGGAAGATTTGTGAAGTGTCGTTACCGGGGTGTTGACACGAAATATCGTGCGGTCAGGCGCGAACAGCACAATTTATTGCTCCACCCAAACAAAATACACTACTCAAAATTGTACAAGGATCGAAGCCTGACGTATCTTAGATGTTAACATGTCTCTTCCTCAAATGCATCAACAGTAAAGAACTAAGGAACCAATGGAAATGAGATGAAATTATAAGGTAATGGTTACAAGGTTGTTAAGTAGTCCCTGGACAATTTCGACGAGTGTAGTTCCAAAGAGCAATAAATGTGATAGAGAACATGGACCGCCTACTTCCCGCGCGGGCGCCGGGAAGCGCAGCTTTACAACTCTACAAGCACTGTAGCCACATGTTCACGGGAGTATCGAGTGTTACTTGCAGACTTTCAAAACTACTGTTACGGAAAGTAAATAAAAAACAAACATGTGACTAAGAAAAAATAGCGTGCGCACTCCCGCTGTTCGAAAAGACCTTATAGTCAGATAAATAGCTATTTAGCTAATTTGTAGACGGGCCAGAGTGGCGCCTCTCTACCGCTCATGATTATCGATCAACCGCACTGCGAGATCAACTTTAACACAGCGACTTACTGAAAAGTCGTGCTCCACAAAACAGTCTCTCTCTCTCACACACACGGCTTATGATCGACAATAACTCGCGCGTGGGTACAACGGGAGCGCGCGCGGGGCTAGTGGGCTGTGTACCTGGAACCACTTGGCGTGGCGCAGCGCGGCCAGCGCGTCCAGACACTTCTGCCGCGGAAGCACGTCCTTGTCGTCGCGTTTAATGTCGCCGCCCTCTAGCGACAACACAAAGGGTGTTTGACCATCGGCCGGACCAAAACGGGGCAAACATCGCACACACATCCACCGGCGACCTACTAACTACACGTCGATACATTTACTTGCGTGTGTTTTCTGTTAAAATTATAGACTTTGTTTATTTTTTATCAATAGTTTTTCTGAGTTCTAATGTCTTTTAATCACGGTAAGACCGTGAAATAACAAACTTGTTTTCTAACCGAGTTGTTTGAAAGCAAAGCTCGGCGTGTAGTTGGCCGGTCGCCACATGGATATTACAATCTTACGCGACAAATAGCAATGCTTTGCCGCCATTCAGAGTGAAGACGTTAGGGGGTTCGAGGTCTCTAAACAAAGGGATAGCCAGATAATAAGGGATGCATCTTCAGTTTGAATTTCGTAAATAAGCTATTTATCGCAAAGAATCAATATCCATAAATAAAAAGATTGGCTCAAAGTCAAAAGTTACATGTAAATAAAACCTATTGAATTGCAGTATAGTTTAGTAAGATACGATAAAAATACATATTAGAAAATAAAATTTGTGTTTGCTCCGTTTCTTTTCAGACAGCAATATACCAGAGTGCGGGGCACGCGGTATACCGAGCTGGATGATCAAAAATCCTTTTCTTCTTGCTGCCTCTTACCTTTACCACCTAAAAGTAACCAACACACATAGCCCAGAACACTGGACGGTAAACTTGGAACAAATTATCTTTTTTTCCTCATCATCATCATTAGCAAACATTTTGGATACAAATCGCAAAAAAATACATAATTACATAACACTAAAATTCCATATGCAGATAGTTTGTTCTAGTACCTTTAGGAGAGTCGAGTTCGACTACCAATTTCATCTGGCATATGGAAACCTTTGCTCTAACTTCATATTGTTATTTCTCAGACATATAGACAGGGGTGAAATTGGGTGTGTCGAATCGGCTTGGGCCGTGGTTCGTGGGTGGTGGACCAACCTGCGGGCTCGCGCATGACGGCGGAGGTGAGGCTGACCAGCACGTGCACGGAGCCGTCCGACACCTGCACCGCGCCCTCCGCCGGCAGCAGCTCCACCTTGTACTTGGGCTCGTCGCCCGGACCCTGCAACGTCATTACATGAAAATTTATCATTTTTAGACAGCCTTACTTCGTCATGTTAAGTGGGGTCGTCCACAAATTACGTAACGCAAATTGGAGGGTCATAATCAACGGATTTAGACTCACATTAGATGCATAAAGGGATCACACCACCTTTTACAAAATAATGCATTCCCTTGCGAGGTAGCCGAGTTACATAGCTGAACTACTCTTCAACAGTTTAGCATATAAGGTACTCACCATCTTACTACATGTACAACAAATAAGACACTTCCAAAACAATCTAAGCAAATAAAATGCGTGTCGTGATAAAGTTCACCTGGGCTAGTAGCACGGGGCATATTTAAGACATGACATAAGTTTTGCATTGCGCTCACTCACATAGCGCAGCCTCAAGATCGCTCTTGAGGCTAGGTTAGGTTAGGTTAGCGCTCGCGCGTGACGGACGTTTTGTCACGTCTTAAATGCGCCCCGTACTAGCCCTTCTGGTAAGATTGAAATTGAACACATGACATTAACCTTGAAAAACAATCTAAGCAGATACAATGCGTATCGTGAGATAGGTTGCCCCTGTATTATCCTCACATTCCTCACCTTCTACCCTGTCGTACATACCTTGACCTTGTTGAGGTGCACGGGCAGGTCGGCGGCGACGCGCTTCAGCAGCGTGACGGTGGGGCGGTCGTGGCACAGCACCACCAGGCGCACGTCGCGGTCGCCCTTCAGCAGCAGCCCTGCAAGTTTTTGACGATTGTTTAGTACACGGACATGCATTTTACATTATGCACATCGCCATCATACACATCTTAGTCCACTGCTAGACATCTCCAATTCAAGATACATTTTCTAACAAAGGGAGGGGAAAGCCGTCGTGGAAAGACCCTAGATGTTGGGCGGGCGTAAAAGAAAGGCAATATTTCACGAGAGGGTAGTGTATGTTACCTTTAGCGAGCAGTCCGACGCGCATGACGCCCTTGAGCGCGCGCGGGGGCGGCGCAGCGTCACCCGCTGGGACGTTCTCGCCTTCACCCATGAATGAAAACCTGAAAATAACACATATGTTAGCAAGATTATGCTCGATGTAACAAGAAATGAAGTTTAGTTTGAAGCACAGGTCTCGAAAAAGATGAAATCTAAAGTATGTGCAAACAATACTGAATAATCGATTTTCTTACAGTAATTTGTTAAACTTACAATTGGTTATCGCGGCCATCTTCCTTGCCTTCTGGTTTCTCTTCCTTGTTAGGTTCCTCTTGCTTGACCGTCACTTTAGCAGCCGGCGCCGCCGGAGTCTGTAACAGCAATATATACCCCATCATTTCCGAACGGTAAATTTTGTATAACATTTTGCTTTGATGAGGAAGGCCTAGGAAAATATTGTGGCACTCCCTGGCAGATATATGCAAATTATGATGTAAGTATATCGTTCTATTGCCTGTCAGTTGCGCGACGAAACGCCTTATAAATGGTAAGCATTTTGCAATGAATTCTAACGGATCAGCTTCCAGACAGGCTCTAGCTATCTCGTTAGTCATGGCTACAGAGTTCCTTGGCGGGACGACCTGGACAGATTTTTGCCGGAATGGCATCTAGATGTTGACTTTGCCCAGCAGTGAGACATGACTATTAGCCATTGGCTAAACACTAACCTTGGTCTTGCTAGGTGGCTGCATCGCGTCACTGAGCGCCTTGAGCGCGCGCTCCGTGTGGCTCACGGCTCGCTGGATGAGCTGCAGCTCGGCCTCGGCCGGGTAGATGGCGGCGTGCTTGGCCGCCACGTGCCGGTCGTCGGAGGTCTCCGGGCGCCGCGCGCCGCCGTAGCCCATGCCCATGCCCTGAGGAAGGTGACGTAATGTTGGAATAGATGTGGTGCGGAGGTGGGAAGGTCAACGTAATTAAATGTCAATACCTACTCGACCAAAATGTATGGAAAAGCAGATTTTTTTATTTTCTCGATTTCAGGGTTGGCCCCATAATGAAAGTTGGTTAGTATGACTAGAACATGTGGTGAAAATATTATGCGCGTGTTTAAAGTCACTCTGTATTTAGGCCTACACATTATTATCAAGAACATCAAGGGAGGTCAATCTGCTTCACTGAACGTAGAAGAATAGGCCACCGTCGTTTAATGCCCGGGCTTAGTTGCCTATAGATGTTTCGGTCACCGAGGGACTGAGTCGTCGCCGACTTGTCAACAGTGCGTAATAGCCCTAAGGCTTTACAGATTTGCTCATTTCCATATAACATGTGGTCGATATAAACAAGACAGTATACTAACAGGGTGCATGTGGTGGTGCGGCGCGCGCGGCCACCACGTCTCCGCGCCGCCCTCCCAGTACGCGCGCTCCTCCTCCTCCATGTTCTGAAATAACGCAAGCAATTACAACCAGGTACTATGACTACTAATGGAGAATGCTTCTATCAAAGTAGGCGCAACCTGCGCAGCGAGCATATTTTTTTATTTTATTATTGTTAAGGAAACATACAGAGCAGATGGATGCATTAAAGTTAAATACATAAGTAGTACTTTTTCCAATAAAGTTTCCATTAATATTTAAAGACATTTTAGTTTTAAAAATCCACAATACACACTAAAAACTTAACACACACAAAAACATGGTTACACAGAGCAATTACTTATACTACAAAATTAACAGAAAAATTACACATAGGATTCGATACTATTTTCGAATCTACACGAAGGGTCACTTTTACCAAACGCTAAACGTAATTAAATCAAATTTTAAATACATTTTGTACTAACTGACAAACATATGACAGGCTACTAAATACGTTTAGCGTTTGGTGAAATTCCACCCTGGCTGCTATGCCGAAGGTCCCGGGTTCGATTCCCGGCTGGAGCAGATATTTGTACTCGGGTCTTGGGTCTTGGGTGTTGATATTTATATTTAATATCTATCTATCTATGTATTTGTGTAGATATATCAGCTGTCCGATATCCATAACACAGGCTCTGCCTAGCTTGGGGTCGGATGGCCGTGTGTGAGATGTCCCCACTAGTGATGTAACGAATGTGTGTTTTTGGACATTCGCGAATGCGAATATCTGATATCGACATTCGCGAATGCGAATGCGAATATTCAGTTTGTGTTAAAATTTGGGGTCATTTGCATGGTTTGGTGACTATCTAGTACTGGACGAGGTACATTCCGTTCAAGACGCAATCCGAATCAGACTAGTCAATAATTGTCGCAGTTTTTTTTTAAAGTACACTTTAGTTAGCCCCGTAACTGTTACGACACATTGCGACTGTGTGCGGTTTCTGAGGACGACTTACACGAAACATTTAAAATATTTAAATCTATGGCTGTCTTGCTCTGACACTTCAGGGTTATTGGTAAAGTGGACCAGGCCCTGTAGCACGGGACGCTATTAAGACGTGATAAGAGTTTTGCATCGCGCTCACTCACATCGCGCAGCCTCGAGAGCGAGCGCGACGGAGAACTTTTGTCACGTCTTAAATGCGCCCCGTACAAGCCCTTCTGATCCTTTCAAGAGGTGATAGAGGAAGACATTTTCAGTCGATTGAACCCTATAATACATTGTCCGAAACTTAACCATTTCTAACTTATTGAATATGTAAGTTTTTTTATGTTTTTCAAAAAATTTAAGCTTAAAACTGAAAATAAAAAAAAACTATTTCAATAACTTTTTTGGTTGTTTTGCATAAATAAGTGACACCTAAAATTAACTAATTAAAATATCAAATGTGCATTAATTGACTTAAATTAGACACAATACCTCAAAATTGTTAAACTTTAAAAAAAATATTCAAAACGTAAAAACAAATAAGTTAAATTAAAAAAGAATGTCATATGACAATTTTTTGTGCACTTCAGCTTAAAAACATTGTCAACTTATAAGCTTTCAAATAAGATATTTCAATGTCAAAACGATTTAGGTATCACTAATATATGGCCAAAACAACCAGAGAAATCGGAGAAAACTCAATAGAGGTTTCCATACTAAAGTCAACAGGACTGAAAACAATCACACTTTTTACCTTTAAATTGGGCTAATATTGTTAGTTTTCCTATTGAATTTTGTCCGCCTGTGCTGGTTGTTTTGGCCATATGTTGGTGATACCTAAATCGATTTGATTTTGAAATATCTTATTTGAAAGCTTATAAGTTGATAATGTTTTAAAGCTGAAGTGCGTAAAAAATTGTCGTATGATATTCTTTTTAAATTAAACTTTTTTTTACGTTGTGAATATTTAAAAAAAAATGTTTAACTCTTTTGAGGTAAGTAATGTCTTATTTAAGTCAATTAATGCTCATTTGATTATTTTACACTTTTTTATGCAAAACAACTAAAAAAATATTGAAATATGGCTAGTTTTTTTTATTTTCGGTGTTAAGCATAACAATTTGACAAAAAATAAAAAAAACTTAAATATTAAATATTTTAGAAATGGTTAAGTTTTGGATAATGCAATATAGGGTTCAATCGACTGAAAAAGGCCTTCCTCTATCATCTCCTGAAAGGATCAGGTCTACATACTTGCAAATAACCCTGTATACTGTTAAAATACGCTTTTTTATTATGTTTAGGTCTTATGAAACTATTAACTATAATATGTAAAGTTTCATTTCCCAAAGTAAATAAATAATACCGAATGATAAAGTAAGACTGGAAATGTGATTAACAGGGTAACTTGTAATAAAAAGGTTATAGACGAATGGATTTAGATTTTTTTAACCTATCTATCATTATTTTCAAATAGTTTTTTAATAAGTACTGATATTCGCAAACATTCGCACCAAATTTTGCGAATGCGAATGCGAATGCGAATATCCAAAAAAATGCGAATATTCGCGAATGCGAATGCGAATATTCGTTACATCACTAGTCCCCACATATTTATTTTTATTTATATTTAGGTACATACCTCGTGCATGCGGCGGCGCGCCCACAGCTCTTCGCGCACCAGCATCCGCTGCGCCTTCTGCTCCGCGAGCTTGCGCTGGTGCATGGACGGCTTCACGTTCACCACCAGGTCGGGCTGAACCTGTTGTAGATGGCAAGGGTTAGTATTGACGGAGCGGGGTATGGTTAAGAGTCAACGCTTCAACAATGACAGTAATAAAGTTGATAAAATATGTGTGTAACAGAAAATGGCCAGTGGACCAGTAATGATATGAGATCCAGAGTAGATAGACAGTCGATGACTGCCTGACTTATTCTGTCATTTCTACGGTTAGTTGTTATTTACCTACAGTTTAGTTATGAACATTTTGTTGAAATCTTTCCAAATATCTATGCTATTTTATATTGGAAATTTACATTGTATTTCATCCTCATAGGAAAGTTGTAATCATGTGGCGTCCAGAACTCTTGGCGACTGGAGCCGGATAGCTCTACAGCCGCCAGGCTCGACAGACACCTCAAACCTTTTACTAAGTAATCATTGGATGAACTCTTTAACTTGTGTACAGTACCTAAGTCAGTCAGTATTCTCCTCCTTTGAAATGGAATCTACATTTGCATTGTAATCGCTATTAGATATATTTCGTATATGCTTCAAATATACAAGTATATTATGTAGCCTTAAATTATTATTCCAACTTATCTACGTAACCAACTTAAACTAATGATTACAGCATATCATAATATCAACAAACCTTCTTCTTATACTGCAGCCGATGGCGCCTGCCCTTCATGTGCATCTCCTTAGCGTTAGGGTCATTGAACCGGCAGTCGCACAGCTTGCAGTTGAAGCTGAGCGCCTTGCCGTCGTCTCCCCTGATCTCCTCGATGTAGTCCTGGCCGACGGGCTGCACCTCGGGCTCGGGCTCGCCGTCAGACTCCTTGTCTTCGTCCTTGACCTCGCCTGCGGGGGTGCCCTCGGTAGTGCCCACAGTGCTGAGCCCGCCGGACGCCACGAAAGCGATCTTGGGCGCGCCGGCGACCGTCTTTTTGGCTGGCAGATTGGGAAAGTCAAATTTTCTCTTAGTGGGGCGTGGGGGGAGGTTGCTAGGTTTTGGGTCGGTGGGCCTTTTTAAATGGGTTCTATGCGGCTGTGCCGCTGATAGGGTTTGGGTTTTACCTTGATAGTGTATTTGTTTTAAAGTTGTTAGTTGTATTTATGGTGAGTTGTAGGTATGTATAAAAAAAGGCCCACAAAGACACACTCCATATCTGTACCGTGATGATTTTATTGTTATTTGTTAGCAAGCGAGAAGAGAAAATTTGACTGTAAACAATCTGACTGCCGAGTTTACGCGATGGATACAGATATGACATTGTGGCATCAAGAGGACTCAGCACGGGCACAAATATGATCTCCATATTGAAATTGAAGGTCAGTAATTAAATTGGAGAGCATATTTGACAGCAAAATAATAAAACATGGATATAAGTCTGTAAATGAGTAATACATAAGTTAAAATGAGTCATGCAAATGTAGTGTTTACATTCGATAATATTGATAACAGATTACGATTATGACTCATTTTAATATTGATAAGATTCAATATATGCCATATAACCAAACATTATATTCCATTCCTTTCTATTTTACAGACATCATTCCTTGATTCTTTTTGAAACCATATCAAAGTATTAAAATAATGTTTGTATAAATGCTAGTGAGAGCTATCACAATACCGCATAATCGCAGTCATTCATCACAACTCGTCTATATCATTCTTTCTTCCTGTTCATACACTCTTTTCTAGTGATGTAACGAATGTGTGTTTTTGGACATTCGCGAATGCGAATGCGAATGCGAATATCTGATATCGACATTCGCGAATGCGAATGCGAATATTCAGTTTGTGTTAAAATTTGGGGCCATTTGCATGGTTTGGTGACTATCTAGTACTGGACGAGGTACATTCCGTTCAAGACGCATTCCGAATCAGACTAGCCAATAATTGTCGCAGTTTTTTTTAAGGTACACTTTAGTTAGCCCCGTAACTGTTACGACACATTGCGACTGTGTGCGGTTTCTGAGGACGACTTACACGAAACATTTAAAATATTCAAATCTATGGCTGTCTTGCTCTGATACTTCAGGGTTATTGGTAAAGTAGACCTGATCCTTTCAAGAGGTGATAGAGGAGGACATTTTCAGTCGATTGAACCCTATAATGCATTGTCCGAAACTTAACCATTTCTAACATATTGAATATGTAAGTTTTTCTTATGTTTTTCAAAAAATTTAAGCTTAAAATTGAAAATAAAAAAAAACTATTTCAATAACTTTTTTGGTTGTTTTGCATAAATAAGTGACACCTAAAATTAACTAATTAAAAAAATCAAATGTGCATTAATTGACTTAAATTAGACACAATACCTCAAAATAGTTAAACATTAAAAAAAATTCAAAACGTAAAAACAAATAAGTTAAATTAAAAAAGAATGTCATATGACATTTTTTTGTGCACTTCAGCTTAAAAACATTGTCAACTTATAAGCTTGCAAATAAGATATTTCAATATCAAAACGATTTAGGTATCACTAATATATGGCCAAAACAACCAGAGAAATCGGAGAAAACTCAATAGAGGTTTCCATACTAAAGTCAACAGGACTGAAAACAATCACACTTTTTACCTTTAAATTGGGCTAATATTGTTAGTTTTCCTATTGAATTTTGTCCGCCTGTGCTGGTTGTTTTGGCCATATGTTGGTGATACCTAAATCGATTTGATATTGAAATATCTTATTTGAAAGCTTATAAGTTGATAATGTTTTAAGCAGAAGTGCGTAAAAAATTGTCGTATGATATTCTTTTTAAATTAAACTTTTTTTTACGTTGTGAATATTTAAAAAAAATATTTAACTCTTTTGAGGTAAGTAACTAAGTATTATGTCTAATTTAAGTCAATTAATGCACATTTGATTATTTTACACTTTTTTATGCAAAACAACTAAAAAAATATTGAAATATAGCTAGTTTTTTTAATTTTCGGTGTTAAGCATAACAATTTGACAAAAAAATAAAAAAAAATTAAATATAAAATATTTTAGAAATGGTTAAGTTTTGGATATAACCATATAGCGTTCAATCGACTGAAAAAGACCTTCCTCTATCACCTCCTGAAAGGATCAGGTCTACTTGCAAATAACCCTATATACTGTCAAAATACGCTTTTTTATTATGTTTAGGTCTTATGAAACTATTAACTATAATATGTAAAGTTTCATTTCCCAAAGTAAATAAATAATACCAAATGATAAAGTAAGACTGAAAATGTGATTAACAGGGTAACTTGTAATAAAAAGGTTATAGACGAATGGATTTAGATTTTGTTAACCTATCTACCATTATTTTCAAATAGTTTTTTAATAAGTAGGTACTGATATTCGCAAACATTCGCACAAAATTTTGCGAATGCGAATGCGAATATCCAAAAATATGCGAATATTCGCGAATGCGAATGCGAATATTCGTTACATCACTACTCTTTTCATTCAAAACCTCCACACTCACCTCCAATCTTAGTCGGCTCGGTGGACGGAATCGGCTTCCCCAACATCGTGTGCAGCTTCACGACCTTCTGGTGCTTGATGCCGCGGACGTGCGCGGCGTAGGCGTCGGCGCCCGTGCACGTGACGTCACACAGCTCGCAGCGCAGCGACGAGCCGCCGCCCGTGCGCCCGCCCTGGATGGCAGCCCCAGCGGCAGCGAGTTTGACTGCTGCCTCCTTCTTCTTGTGCTTCTGGCCTTCGAGATGCTCTTTGTAGGTCTGCAGGGTTGTCGGTAGGGTTAGTGGTTTGTCGGCATGTTGAAGAAATTTTAGATTGACTAAGGCTGTGTCCTCAGTGGCAGACTGTTAGCGACTGACTGAATTTGCTGCATATAAATTTAGTATGCACTTCCAAATATTTGAAATGGAATGTCCAGTCTGCTAGTTCAGTACGCGGTTTGCAGCGTTACGCGCGCTGACTATCTCAGTATCTCGCCACTAACAGTTTGCCTAGTGGGGACACGGCCTAAAATGTATTTATTTAACAGTTGTCTTAGGTATCATGCTATATTTTACAAAAAATAGTGTCTTCACCTGTGGTCCAGCGCAGGAGATGCGGCACACGTCACAGTAGTGCAGCTGCTGCGCCTTGGGCGGGGGCTTGGGGCGGCGCTGCTGCCCCGCCGCGCCCACGCCCGACTTGTTGTACTTCCAGCCGCTGCCACTGGAGGGAGAAAGACAGGGTTATTTTTGGCTAATGCAAAATAGCAATAACTGTCTGTTTACAAAAGTGTTGGTGTTCATGTGATAGATAAATTTTAACTTGTTTATTATTGAAGTAATTGAACCCTTCTGAAGTTTTATGAGTAAGTGAAGTTCATAATCAGAAATCAATAACATCCACCTACGAGACATAATGCCTAAACTCAACAATAAGACAGTTTATCGACGATGTCTATAGCGGATCCGTGCTGCGGGACCATATGCAGTATATAATAAGAGTGTGTTTGCTCACCCGCCGCCTCCGCCGGTCTTGTTCTGCTGCGCCACGTACATGGTGGCGGCGTTGTACAGCGCCGTGTCGTACGCAGTGTTGCCGCGGTTACCCGTCTCTGGAGGAATATCAACATTATTACAGATTTCGAAGCTCTCGAATAAACCGGGTGCAGGGTAATTAACCTCCATAGAGTATAGAATAGGTAAACAAAATGCTGTCTATGTAGCTCAGTAGTCTGTTTTAATAATATTTGGCTTCAGCAGCTTAGAATACAACTAGTATAGAGTTGAAAGCTATCTAGACTGAGATCTTGAATAGGTTTGAAATTCAGAGATGAATATAATGAAAATACCTAGGTTAACTGAAAACTACCCAAATATTGGGAAAATTACTTACTATTAGCAGTTTGGGCGGCAGGCGCGGTGTAAGCTTGAGTGGGGTACGAAGTAGTTGCTGTGGTGGCGGTGTACACTCCACCGTAAGTCTTCGCGGCCGTGTTAGCACGAGCCGTGCCCTGCTAATGTAACTTTCGTTAGACCTTACTTCACAAATATGTTATGTTAAAAAAGAAATAAAAAAGCAAAGGAAATAATTTCTAGTAACAAAGCTGGGTTTCTGTTTAGTAAAGTACTCACATTAGTTTTGTAAGTATAATAGCCATCATTTACCTGTGAATAATGTTAGGTTTGTGAAATTATGATTCTTGTATGGAGGATACTTATATGAGTACTTTATGTATAGGATGGGAAGTTTTTTACTGAGTGGTGATAACATGGTATCATTTCAGCCATTCCTCTAAATGGAGAGTTACCACCACCATCATCAATTCGAATGTCTTAGGTATTAAGGCAGAAGGGAAAAAATAATAATTATGTAAGTTAAAGATGCAATGCAAATAAAAGAAAAGGGAAAAAGTATTTGGATGGGAATCACTACAGGCAACAGAGGCAGCCAATTTAACTACTATACTGAGGAGTTAGTTTATCAGCCTGGGATGACTATGATTGCCGCTGGTCTTACAACAGTTATAACTACCCACCTGAGCGTAAGTAGGTGTAGTGGAATACTGCGGCTTGGCGGCGTCGTAGGCAGCGGCGGGCTGCGGCGGCGCGGCGTGCGCCTGGTGCGGGTAGGCCGCCGCCGCCTGCTGGTAGTACGCGCTCTTGCTGGCGTCGTAGGCCGAGGCCGCCGCCGCCGCCGCGTGCGCGTGAGCGTGCGCCGCTGCTGGCCGGGCGGAACACATTATAACTTCATAGGTGGAAATGTGGATGCGTTACTTGTAGTACCTTAATTCATGTAGCAAATGACAACTGCGTCTCAAGCCATTTCTATCTATGCCAAAGATTGAAGATAATTATGCCAAAACTGTAGGCTTCCTACCAAGAAAACGTTTAGATCCGAACAGGCCTGATTCCCAAGTCATGGTCAAATGTTTGTTAGGGCGATGCTGCCGTAATATTTGTTACATGGATTCGGTTAGTGTCTGTAATCTGTAATGCTAAAATAATAAACTTACAGTTGAATTGAATCTCTGAAACACATTTCAGTGAGTATTATATAAATGAGTCTGTCAAGTTATTTTATAAAAATAATTTGAAATAGGAAAGTTTCAGATTAGAAATACTGAAAGTAAGTAGTAATAATCCCTCAGATTTATTGAATTGTTGAATAGGAAAATAGGTTATCTCATTAAATACCTAGGTACTATCAAGTAACAACTAGAAAGTAGGCAATTGTTTGTAAATAAACAAATGCACTTTGGGGTGTAAACACAAACTTATTCAGCAATTTAGCTGATATCGGCTACAAAATTACAGAAATTAAAGTTGGGGCAAATTAGTATTGTGGCAAGTTATTGATTTTCCGGCAGCCATGTCAAGTCTAGCTACTTGGGAAAAACTGAGATAGGTTACTGTGCAAGTACTTTGATATCATCACAATCTCCATTGTTTACAATAACAGAAAGTCTTGGAAGACTCAGAACTAAGTTGACGGAAAATTACGGGAAATTTTACGTACCTTGAGTGGCGGCTGCCGCCTGATACGCAGTGTCGTAGCCTGTGGCCGCGGCGCGCTGGGTGCCGTACGTGGCAGCAGTCGCCGCCGGCGCTACTGCGTACCCTGTCTGTCCCCCGTACGCGGCTCCAGTGGCCGCGCTGAAAAAATAACTCAACTCGTAAGCTTTCCCTCTACTGCAAAGAGGCCACGATCAATACGATTCGGACGCCATTTTGAATAAAACCATGATGAGCACATACGACAGAACAGTTTTCAGTTGGCATAGAAACGATTTTTACAAGGAAAATATAGTTTTCTTACAAAATATAATTATTGCGACTTACCCGTATTGGGTTCCTCCGTGAGTAAACCCAAAATAGTTATTTGCTGCCATCATTTACCAATTTTCCGCGTTGAAACAACAGTCGCGTCAAGGCGGAAAAGACCGGCGTCTTGGTCTATGGTCAACAAATATGGCGGTGCATAATAGTGATGGGATAAGATTTTTTGTTATTCTGTGTGTCTTGCCTACTCTCGATTGACGAAATACGAATAAAGCTGCGTACAGACCGGCCAAACGAACGCCAACGAACGGGTTTCGTTGACCTTCATTGCTGCAATGAGCCGTTTTCCTTGACAGCTGTCAGTTGAGCTTTTGGGTAAGAGGATAGATGGCGTGAAAACGCAGTGTATCAACTGTCAAAAATTACATAGAGAGCAAAGAGTACTAAACTCAGAATAAGAACTCAAACTCAAACTATCTCAAAAGAGTCACTATCTCAAGTGCACTAACTCTACAGTATCAAGGGAGGAGGAGCAGATAGCTCAACTACAACTCAATTAATACAGGAGAAACACAAGGAAACTGAGAAAACTTGAAAAGAATCGTCATCGCACTGAACGCTGAAGCAACAGTGACATCGACATCATAGAGAAAATAATACTACAATTCTACCTACCTACGTCACTTTCACATTTCGTTAGCCTCACAGAATAACATATTGTGATCTGAGTGTGTTCTGAGGGTTTGAAAGTTGATACAACCCCAGACAACGCCATCTATTTCTCCAAAAAGGAACTTTTTTTTTTTTTAACAAACGCCTCATCGCCCCTGTATTAAGTATGGTAAATATCCATCGTTGGGCGTTCGTTGGGCCGGTCTGTACGCAGCTTAATGAGATGGACGTCCCGTCTATTTCCTTGCATTAAACGTACGGATTACATGACCTTCGTGTATCATCAAGTAAGATAGTACCTTGAGACTGCACGCATCAAACCATGGAAATAGTACGTACCTACCTACTTTGGCCGACCGAATGGCGTAGTGGTTAGTGACCTGACTACTGAGCCGATGGTCCCGGGTTCGATTCCCGGCTGGGGCAGATATTTGTTTAAACACAGATATTTGTTCTCGGGTCTTGGATGTGCCCGTAAAATGGCAATAGGCCCGCCCCCTATTACATTGGGACTAACATAACACTCTGGCGAAAAGTGGGTGCAGCAATGCACCTCTGCCTACCCCGCAAGGGAGTACATTAGTACAAGGCGTGAGTGCGTGTGTGTTTTATTTTACTACCTACTTTTCATGATGAAGGTGCCGACACCATTGGACGCGGCTGACGGTCGCGGCTGTAAGCCGCTTAGCCGCGACTTAAATGTATCTATAAGGATGTTGCAGGTATGGTATAGGTAAGGAATGTACACTACGATTCAAACTATCAGACGTAACCTTGGACTGACCTTCAGCTTTCATACGTCCGAAAGCGATCTGGCACGAACCGTCCCAAAAGACCGTGCACACTTATCAGTCGCGGCTGATAGCCGCGTCCGATGGTGTGACGGCATCTTGAGATTCATGAGGCATTGTCAGAATGGGAACACGGATGGCAAAACCAGTCAAACTGCCGCTTCTTGTATAAATAGGCAGGATATTTTGCCATTGAAATAAACCTTTACAAATATACAGGTTGTAGTTAAGTACCTATGGCCCCAGCTGTTTTATTTTTACGATGTGATAAGTTAACTTTTAAAACAGATTTGTGTACAAAAAGATATGTGGGCAACAAACTAAAATAATAAAAATATGATTTTGAAGTTGGCACTTTGATGCAGAGTTACCATGGTTTGATTATATTACTGACAGTGAAATCACCAT
The DNA here is from genome assembly GCF_932276165.1 of Plutella xylostella. NCBI lineage: Eukaryota > Metazoa > Arthropoda > Insecta > Lepidoptera > Plutellidae > Plutella > Plutella xylostella. Next base: position 10,221,053 of record NC_064001.1, read on the forward strand.
AGATTATAACTTCCCACTTCCATGCACATCACTATAAAATCATAGACAAAATGCCGGAAGTATTATTAACGCAGCATTCAAAATTCATGTTTTTAAAACTCTCGTTCAAGATAACATAAAACCTCTCTCGGGCATGGTACACACAACTCAGAATAATAATGGCTTGGCTACATTTCTTTACTCTCACCCACCGCAAAAAGAGAGGTGTATTAAGATGGTATTACATTATTACGATTAAGATGTCTGGCAGGCATGTCATTATAGGAATACCTACCAAAAATATGGTAAACAAACAGTTAAGCATTTTATTTTATGTTGAAGTCAATGGTTTTCCTTTACAGGTTTGTGTACAGTTGTGAAGTAATAGCTAGAAGTAAAATGCAGTGATGTGTCACATTCTCTTCGTTCACCCCATCACGCACCATGAATAACAAGATGCTGACCTGCCATTTAATGGTAATGGAAATAAAAGTCAGCTAAGTAGGAAAAGTGTATGTTATTTATAAAGTACAAAAAGTAGAACTATTGACATGTATTTTCATTTCAATACATATACTGCTGCTCTGTTACCCCAGTAACAACTTAAATATAATAGTCAATATGTTCAGAAATATCAATGGAACTGAAAAAGAAAATGTTTTGTTTGATTACACATCATAATTAGGTAGTAATTATAATAAATTGCGATCTCGAGCTGATGATAGTTACTTGGATAGCTAATATTAAATAAGCTTCATACATCTAATATTAGTCGTTAGGTATTATCTGTATGGGTAACATATTCATAGGACAAACCACCTCATTATATTTTAACATTAACTAATAGAGTAAGGAAGATGAGATAAGCGGCACAAGGGCTGCATGGAGGCAAGTTATATTTATTTCAATGAAGGTACGGTAAGCTTCAATTAGGTACTATAATAGTACAGCAACATTACATACAGCCCCATAACTACATTATAATATTATATGAAATACTTACTCCTTGTCACTGTTCTTATAGATCTTACTAAATTAAGTATTTGAGATTTAACTGAAGACTGATCTCCAAAGCCTTGGTTTTGACTATTTGCTCCCCAGCCCACTGAAAGCAAACACACAATTAGATTTTATACAGAGAAGTCAAGTAATTAATTAATGATGAACATAATCATAATATTTGCTGATGGTGACGATGATGTGATGCTGATGACGACCAATATTGACTTAAAATACCATTAACAGGTAGACCGGCTATCGAAAGTACGTACTTTTTTGCATGAACCTCTCTTCGTGTAGCACACACACTGCATTCAAACACAGTAACGAGGCCTCAAATAAATTCCACAGGGTAAGCATATTGCTAGCAGTCACTCTACAAACTATTTATCTAGAATTAAACATAAAATTCGTCAACGCAACAGAATCCAAATCATATGTTTTTGACATTTTCAATTTTTTTTTTTTTTTTTTTTTTATAAGGGTTTTGGCTTGGCCACTGGGCCTTTAAGCCATGTCTTTATTTTCACATTTCACAGCACAGTTTCACTTTCACTTCTTCACTATATTTTATTGAAGGTATTTTTAATATAATAGTATATATCATTAAAGCACACTTTTAATTTTAGTAGCATAATGAGGCGGCGGGAGGGATTATCTTCATTTGTTATAAATTCACTCACTTCACTTGCAAAAACTAAACGTTCCATGTTGTGGGTAGGGCATTCAAAAAACATATGTTCTAGCGTTCCAACAGCATTTTGACATGATAAACATGTGCTATCTTCTATTATGTTAAATCTTTTTAAATGCGATGGTGCTTTTGTGTGACCAAATCTCAGTCTATTCATTGTTGTGATAAGATCTCGACTGGCTATTTTCAAATCATTATACCAGCACGGCTAGTATGGCCATAATAAGACAAGATGTGAAGTGACTGTTTAAATTGAGTCACTTTTTGATATCAGTCTTAAATGTTAGCATAGGGTGTACATGGGACTCGTTTTAGTTGCGTGATTGGATATAAGCCACAGTGACACTGTAACTTTTCTGCTCTGTGCAAATAAGTTTTTCAAATGATATTTTTTTCCGAAAATCTCTCATTTGTGGTTGTTGTTTGTATTGTCTATGGTTTTTTGACAATTAAAATGTCACCAAACGTCAAACTTGAAGGAAAATTTTGACTGTTTGGTGCTTTCGAGAGTTTGAGTGTAATATTTTGGTAATATTACTTTGCTTTGCGCTACCCCATGGATTCATATTGGCTCATTAAACTACTTTATTGAGTTTCTTGGACATCGTCTCATCAAATGATATACGACCAAGCTTGCTCCCGACCAAGCACGCTCAGATTCCTTGGGAGCTCTTGCTATCGGCACGATCACCGATGCACCGGATCCCTGAGACGAAGAACAAAAACAGCATGCCACCTGACTGATGACCCACCCACTGTCTACCCGGACCCAGGAGCTAGAAGGCCTTGAGAAAAAAGCCCGGGAAGGATCCTGACAGACGCAGCAGAATATCATTTTCGATACTTGTCCCACGGCCTGACTGAATAATATTTATATAATCAATGGAAGGAAAAAACAGTAGGTAAGTGCCAGTACCAGTCACATGTTATTATAATTGGGCACATGCACACAAAACAACTCAAAAAACTTTTTTCACTTGGCAGTACTTGGTCAACTAGGCCATTCATTGGAAGGACCCGTACCCCAGCAGTGAGGACGTGATGGGCTATGATGATGAAGATGACAATAGGAGTCATAATCTTAGTTCATAAGTATAACTAAAATCTAATGAAACATTTTTGTTTGTTACAGAACATTGAAATTGGCTCGTAGGCAAGACGGAAGATGGTCAAAACTGGTCAGAAAATGATGGCCTAGACACGGTTGGAGAGCTCTTGTTGGCAGAAACCACCTGAAGATGGTCATTTGACATCAGCAACCTTGTGGTGATACAATGAACCGGAGCGGCACCGAACTGAAAAAGTTGAAAAACTTGGCATACATACTATGAGACCTATTTGATGACTGATATAAGCCAAGTTCAGACTGATTATTGTGATAGTTGATAACTAAGAATACCTAATGTGCTTTTATGGTGTGTGAAATAGTATACTTTTTATAATTTATTAATTAAAAGTTTAATAAATGTTTTACTTACCTAAAGAAAATATTATATTTTTATAACCATTTAATTTAGTTGTACATGCTAGCATATCCACTTATTTTTTTATAGTTAGTGTGTTGTTGATAAATAATAAAGCCTGACTAGGGTCTGTCGCTGTGGAGAAAGGATTAGCATCAGTCGCTGACTGCCCAGTGTGCCGGACTTATTAAATGTACAGTTTATATGATTTACATTTGTTGAACTCCACATTTAACATTCAAACTATTCAATTAGCCACTTCATTTTAGTTAGTGTGTTGTTGATAAATAATAAAGCCTGACTAGGGTTTGTCGCTGTGGTGAAAGGACACACCAGTCATAGCATCAGTCGCTGACTGCCCGGTGTGCCGGATCTATTCAATGTATATGATTTACATTTCGTGAACTCCACATTTAGCATTCAAACTATTCAATTAGCCACTTCATTACCTACATACTTTGACGTGAATATGCAAACTTAAAGTATATGGGAGACAACTGAATATCAGTGGTTTGTTCCTAAGGGCAAACATATGCACTGAGTTGCTTCCCTTTTGGTCTGCTTCAACACACACATTTCTTAATTTAACTGTACAAATGTTTAAGTGGAACAAATTAATGTCTATCTATCTAACTTCTTAGCACATGTGAGCGACAGGATTTGAATCCACATTTCTTCCGTGAGGGGCGAGCGCTTACCCGTCTGAGCTAACACCGCTACATATAAGTAATATACTTAATGTATAATTTTAGTCAAATAAAAAAGAGGATGTGTGTTTTGACAAATGTTGTTTTTAAAGCATTTCAACGGGTTATTAGAGTCCCGGATCATCCTCCCTATAAGTATTATATTAATTTTCCTTTCCTGCATCTCTTCTTGTAGAGCAAGGATGAAATTAACAAAAACTAAACAAATAATTATTTGTGTCACATGTTATCACCACCTTCGAACTTGAATGATATAATGCTACCTAAACAAACGTCAAACTGAGACATGTGTGGATAAATTGGTACACCCATGTTAGGAAATAAGACAAATCTTCCAATCTCGCTGTCAAAATTGTAACTCACATCTTGTAGTGATTATTTCGTGTTGGCCATGTTAGCGTTTGTGAGGACAACTGGTATCACACAATTTGTTGCAACTAGCTGTCATTTATATCTTGTCACCGCCATACTGTGCTACGCGTGCAGGGCTTAGAAGGTAAGTCTTCTTGTATACTTCCATACCATTTTCCTTTCCCATTAATTTCTTGGTCTTTTTTCCAAAAATCTTTCCATAAACTGTACATGTCATTACTAATGCTATTATAACAATCAGTAAATGGTATATTTACAACTGTACTTACATCTAAAGAGTTAATACCTTCATAGGCTATTCTATCTGCTATTTCATTACCTGTGATCCCTCTATGAGAAGGAATCCACATAAATAATATGTTTATACCCATCAATTCATATTTTTGTACATTATTTATAATTAAAAATAAAATATAATTAGTTTTAAAATGACATTTTGGGTTCCTCAAACTTTCCACCAAACTTAATGAGTCTGTTAATATTATGAAACACTTGTAATTATGTACAGAGTTTATACGCTTCAGGGCTTCTAACACTGCAAAAGCCTCTGCAGTGAAAATGCTACAGTAATTATTGAGAACAAAGCTCTGAGAAAAGTTCAATTGTGGATCATATACAGCACTACGCACATGAGAGCTTGTTTTACTTCCATCAGTATAAAGTTTGTAATATTCTCTATTAAGGTCTAGAAATTGTAAAAGTTCTGTATTATTATTCACTGTGACATCTATTATTTTAATTTTGAATAAAAGATTGCTATAGGTATTTAAATACATTGGCCATAAAGGCCTAATACATATATTTGAGTATTTACTTTTAATTTCCAGGAGAATCTGAGACAAATTGGGACTTCTGTTCCATAACAAATCATCACCTGAGGTCATTGGTGTTTGATGGACAATGGAATTAGGTAAGATTTTTTTAATTATCTGTTGATTATTGGATGATACAAGTTTTAATGAAAATCTTTCAGCTAGTAAAAGCCTTCGTATATTAAGAGGCATTACCATGGCTTCAATTTCCATTGCACGAATAGGAGTTGAGCACATAGCACCTAAAATAATTCTCAAAGCTCTGTTCTGAATAATATCTAACTTATTTACATGAGTACTATTCATATAAGCAAAGCAGCTGTAATCAAAATGACTTCTGACTATAGCTTTATATAGTACGGTCAGTGTCTTTGGGTCTGCACCCCAAGATACACCAGCTAAACATCTAAGAATATTTAAGCCTTTAAGGGCATTTTGAATTATATACATAATGTGTTGTTTGAATGTCAATTTATTATCTATGATAACACCTAAAAACTTGTGACAGCTAGCTGTTGAGATCTCTACATCATTGTACATAACTGCATCATTGTTGGAGTCCTTACTAAATATTACTACTTTACTTTTATTAGGATTTATTTTAAGTTTCAATCTACCGCTATAATAATGATGTAATTGTGTTAAGGCACTATTTAAATTATGTATTGCTACATCCACATTAACATTCATACTGTATAATACTAGATCATCCGCAAATTGCAGTATATTTACAAACTTATTATTTACATATTTACATATCTCACTTGTGTATAAATTATACAACAATGGCGATAAAGTTGCACCTTGCATTGTGCCTTTAGAGGCAGTTTTTGGTCCATATAAGTTATTATTATGCTTTACATATAAAACTCTATCAATCAAAAAATTATAAATCCATTTACATAGGATACCGGGAATACCCAGCCCTGATAACACTTTTACAAGTATACTTGGTTGGACATTGTCAAATGCACCTTGTACATCTAGGAAAGCACACACAGCACTAACTTTATTATGTTTTGCATTTTCCAGATCTGAGATAAGGGAGACGAAACTGTCAGCACAACTTCTGCCTTTTCTGAAGCCATATTGAACATTGGGAATCAAGCCATTTGACTCAACAAACCAATCAAGACGAGTTTTAATCATATTTTCAAATATTTTACCTAAACATGAAGAGAGAGAAATGGGTCTATATGAATTTGGATCTTCTGGAGGCTTATCTTGTTTTAAAACAGGAATAACACATTGAGTCTTCCAAGATTGTGGGATTATTTGATTCACCCAAAGACTATTAAGTATATTTAAAAATAATTTCTGCACTGAAGTATCTAACTTTTTTATAAGAATATAAGGAAAATCATCTAATCCAGGTGATGTATTCTTTCGCGAGTTCAAACTATTTTCAAATTCGTGGAAAGTAAATTTTTGTATAAGAAAACTTGATTTAATGTCTGAATTATGAAGATCAAAATAGGTATTTAATTCATGAATGTGTAAGCCGGTTTCTGTTAACTTATCAAAAAATCCATCAATGAATTCGTCTGAATAAGATTTATTGGAAGCTTTTCTATGTTTAAACATTTTAATGTAATTCCATATTTTACTTATCGGTGTAGTTCTATTAAAACTGTTACATAGTCTACTCCATCCATTTTTCTTTTCTTCTGATATTGTTCTTTTTTTAATAGCATTTAATCTTTGATATTTTACAAAATTTTCTATTGTAGGATTACTTCTATAATACTTTAAAGCTTCATAAGAGTCTGTAACACTTTTTTCACATCTATCGTTCCACCAAGGAGCTGGTAGTTTACTTTTGTATGAGCTATGTTTTGTAAATTTCCTAACGCATTCTTCTTTAAGAGAGTTTAACCTGTTACAAAAATATTCATAAGTTTCTAAAGGATTATCACTATTAATGGTAAAATTTGTAAAAAAGGACTTAGAAAGTTCGTGGTATTTTTGCCAGTTTGCTTTACTGTACATAAAGGACAAAGGCAGGGTTCTAAGGACGTTTTGTACCACTATGGAAATGACGGGTTCCGTAATGAAAGTACCATGATTAGAGAGACACTGTACAGGTACACAAGTCAATTAATTACTAGATTTTTAGAAGCTGGGAGAAAAGAGAAAAACGGAAAAAAAGAATCTTTAAAATGTAGTCGCAATGGAACGTAAACATTCATACAGGAAGAATGGAACGTCAAGTGAAGTAATGTTTATGCCAAGTACTCTGTGATTTACGTCATAAATGTTTAGGTTGGATCTCAGTATAATGATAAAAATTGACAAACCAGAGCAGAAAAATTGAAATGATAAAAAAATGTGTCATGTCAACAACTAAACGTCAACACCATGTCAACACTTGAACAACACAAGACGAACAACGTGAATAATAATTTGATAATAATATGTTAGGTATATCAAGTTATATGTTTACGTTTAAGTAAATACGGTACGTGCAACGTACATAATAAATATAATGATTTTATTAATATTATCGACTAGATCAGGCTACTACTTTCATCATGGAATAATGTTATACTTATCCAACTTCTGAAGTTTTAAATTGCCATTCCGCAAGAGGGATCTGCTATGCCATTTCGAAATGCTATATGTAAAGGTTCTACTATATGGGTATGCATTTGGCGAGTAATGTAATGAAATAAAATATACTGTTTAAGAGATCATTGTTTTATTTACATAACATAATTTGCCTGGAATCAACTTTAGGAATTTTATGTTCCTATTACCTACTCTATTCTATTCTCTGTTGGGGTGTAAGTACCTGCACCTGGCTCTCTAGATGTGCTAAATCTAGATAGGTATGCAGGTTTCCTTCACTGTAAGTGTGATCCTTTGTTCCCAGCCAGTCACACCTCAACCAGTCACACTGTTACTCGTTGGGAATTTTATGTTCAAAATTCCCATCAGTCCACACTCTGTTACTCGTTGAAACACCCTTTTCCTTCATTCCCAACGTGTCACATACAACTGTAACACTGTAACTAGTTGGGACTATGAAAATAAAAATTCCCAACAAGTAACAGTAACTTGTTGGGATTTTCAATGAAGAATTTTCCACCATAGACAAAAACCGATTATAGAATAGAATACACTTTATTTGTACACCCCAAAAGAATAATAAAATATTCAAGTTGTAACTTAATTTGGATGCGGAAAGCTAAAGATCACATCCAGTGGCGTGCTTTGGGAGAGGCCTACGTCCAGCAGTGGACTGCTATAGGCTAAAGATGATGAACCTAAATAGGGTACAAAAGGCGGTCTTCGGTGTAAGCGCCAGATCATCATTTATCTGAGGTAAGTACTTCGGAAGTACCTAATTATTTCTTCATGGTGAAGCAGAGCAGATATGAGTCGATAAGTAAATATCAAACTGCCATAAAGTCACCTCCACGCAAAATTTGGGAAATGAAAGTTTTCATTTTCTCTATTATTTTGTGGCTACTGCTGTACTACCCACCCAGTATCTATCTATCATTCATAGAAAAAAAATGATTGAAATTACTCGTAGAATCCACCCTTAAAGTTTGTCGGGTCCGAAAAACAACACACTGTATAAGTCACAGTACCTATCACTGGTTAGGCATCATCATCACTGAACAAATCTTAACGAGTAACGGGAGAACAGTTGGGAATTTTCTAGTTTATGTTCCCATCCAGTTACAGCGACTGGTTTGGAATTCAGAAATAAATCATTCCCAACGAGTAACACTCCCATCGAGTAACACTGTGACTAGATGGCACACTTTTCATGAAGAATTCCCAACTGTATACAGTGTGACAGGTTTGTTGTGTGACTCGATGGGAACAAAGGAGTGTGATGGTATACATTTTAATTAAATTCAAAGAACACATTGGTACATGTCAGCACCGGGATTCGAACTGCAGAACGCAGTTGCTCTTCTCATATTTGACTTAGGTATTTATCATCCTATGGTTCATAGAAAATATTGTCAGGATTTTGCGTGTTCTTGTTCTGCTGCTTCTGCAGGTTCCTGATGAAGAAGTGGGACGGGAGCCTGCCGGGGAGGTGGAACAGGAACCGGGTCTGGTTCTCCCCTTTGTCACATTTGTTCTATATCTTCAGCAGTTTCAGCGGTATTCAAAATATTAAATAATTAGGTTAGGTAATGGAAAATGAAATAACAACTACTATGACAAGTTTGACAAGCAAGATTCAGTGTTATTAGATTTAAATATTCAAAAAATATTGATTATAGTGAATCGAATAAAGAGAAAAAGAAAATGGTTTACTATGGATAAAAGTCTTCAAGACTTAAATATAATGATATTTTATAAACCAAATGTACTAGTTTTGGCACAAATAGTACCAGAACATGTAATTTATTGATAAATAAAATATCTTTTGTATTTAAGAATGTATCGATATTTCTATTCGATTACTTTTATGCTCGGATTTGCTGGTAATATTCCGAGGTCTGGCACCACTGTTGTTACGTTCCGTTATCTATATGTTTATTTTTACGTTCCATTATCCTTAGATTTAAATATTCTTCATTTATCATTTTATCTTTTCCCCCGACTTCTAAAAATATTGTAATTACTGAAAATACCTTATCTACACTGTATTAATAAATGGTGAAAACATGGTTCTGAAACACTCCAAAAAAAAGGCGGTACGCCCACTGCCGTTCTCCTTTATCTATTGGAGGATTTATTTGATATCTATCAATTGAAAGTGCAATAGTAATGATCACAGGAAAGTGGTAGCTACCCATATTGTCATCGTGAACAGTCCAATCACACAAGGGTGCAATGGCTGAGCTGGTAAAAGCGACATCTATAGCCGATGGGTTTCGATTAGGATAATTAATAGTAGTAAAATTACCATCGTTAAGGATACATAAATCCAATTCATCTATAACATTGTATAATTGTTGTCCTCGTCCTTTAGTGGATAAGCACCCAAAAGCAATATGGTGAGCATTAAAATCACCTGATACTAAAATAGGTTTAGGCAGATATCTAATTAAATTGCGTAATTTATTAATTCTAATATGACTACTTGTAGGTGGACAATATACACATAATAGAGTTAGTTCTCCACATCCTGTAGAAATTGATATAGCTATTGTTTGAATATCTTCGTAAAAGACAGTGTTAATTAATTTGTATTTGATATAAGGACGAATTAAGATGGCAACACCACCATGCTCATTTTTTTGCATTTTTAAAATGAAGATTGTAACCGGGTATTGAAATATGTTGGTTCTCCTTAAACCATGTTTCATTTAAAAGGCAAATATCAAGATTTTTTTCCTGTAGAAATTTGATAAGTAACGGCTTTTTGTTATTTAAACTTTGAATATTAAATTGAGCTATTTTGAGTTGTGTTATGTTCAAGTTATTATCCATATTAGGTTAGGTTTTTAAATAATAATTCTTTGATAAATGACGTAGTTATAGGATTATCGTCGCTCTTATTACCCAGTTGTATTAGGGTGCTCACTATGACGTTAACTAGGTCATCATTGTTGATTAGCTGCGTCTTTAAGTCAACAGCCTTAGGCGAAAAGTCTTGTGAGACAGGTTCGTTACCTTTTTGTTTATTTTTATTTACATTGTTAGATACATTTTGTACAGACTTGTTTACATTCTTATTATTAAACTTATTACTATTTACATTTTGAGTTTTATTTACAGCTGGTAGAGGTGGGAAGTTTACTTCAAGTTCTAGTTGTTTGCTGGCAGCAGCGCTAGCATATGTGATTTTGCTCTTTTTTTCCATAATCTTTTTTAATTTAATTGGGCATGACTTTGAAATAGCCAAATGAGGCCCGCTGCAATTACAGCAGCGAACCTCATCCGGTGTGCTGCATTCTTTGTAATGGTGCTCACCAGCACAGCAGCTGCAGCGCTGCTTGCCATTGCACACCTTTGCCGAATGGTTGAACTTAAAGCACCTAAAACATTGCTGTAGTGGTGGTATGTAGTCAAATACTCTATAAGAAAATAGGTCATATTGGACATGGTCTGGTAGCGAGTTTGACAGAAAGGTCAAACTGACTGTTTGCAGTGGGACCCTTTCTTGCCCTACTTTTTTCGTGAATCGTCTTATTGCTATGATCTCACTTGTGCTTGAGAGCTTGTTGTACAGCTCTTTGTTGGATATGTTCGTTGGTACAAATCGAATTATTCCAGTTTTCTCAATCTGAGCCGCTGGAATATAGGCCCTTAATTGGTGTTTAGCCAGGAATGTAGCGTTGGTAATGAAGTTATTCGCATTGTTGGATTGTTTGAAAACAGCCGCAATTTTATTAGCGTTAACTCGGTGAATGCCAATTACCCCCTTAATGTCCGTCGTGAATATATGGTTCAAATATATTGGACTTTTGTTTCCCAATTTGTCCTTTTTATCCGCACTTTCAACAAACACTTTGAACTCAACGTTTGTAGAATTGTCTGGATATAGTCTTACATAGTTTTGTTTTAAAAATGGACTGTACGAATTATTGTCTACATCCTCACCGCCGCCGCTACTCTCCGCAGGTCTCTTTTTTTTATTTACACTGGCACTACTCGGGTCCCCTTCATTTCCATCCATTTTATATACATTTATTCACAATATTCACACTGAATTTACAATATTTATAATAAAATTTAAATTTTTGAAAATAAAATTTAAAATAGGCGCCCTTTCTCTTTCCCGCCAAAAAAGAAAGTCTTTCAATTTAACTTTGACATTATCATGTAAATTTATAAAGTTCGCTATGGCCAAAAAAACTATAGACTCTTGTAATGAGTTGTAGGTCTGTGTTGTTGTTATACCCCATTTACACTCTCGCCTCGGCCCTCGCCTCGTCACTCGTGCGGAGGCGCGAATGTAAACACCCACTCGCGTGTGACGCGAGTGGGTGTTTACACTCTCGTGCAGAGTAGAGTTCAGTTGTCTTTAAGCTAGCAACGATGGAGGACGTCGAAGTTTTAGCCGCAACAATAAAGAATTTATGTATGATCACCGATTACTTCGCCGTTTATGGACCGATTTTGAAAATTCTTTTTTTTATGTAGGTATTGGGTTGAGATCCCCTGTGGTCCCATTTTTTTCAAATTTTGATTCCACCTGCAAGGGTGGGTAAAGGGTTAAAAACAGGCTATGAATTTCTATTTTGGGTACCTATTAACCGATTGTAGTTAATGAATTTTAGAAAGTACATAGGTACTTACCTATATTTTTAACATTAAAAAAAATATGATGGTGACCTTGAGCTGATCTGATGATGGAAACGGAAGGTAGTCAAGGGAACTCCTTAACGGTAGGTATATAGCAACTACTTCGTGTTTACTACTGACTAGTAGGACTTATAGGTATCATTTGCTTCTTAATTTTGATTGTCAATTATTGCAAATAAACTAAGTATAAATAAGTAATAAAATAAAATAATGATAAAAAAACGACTTCAAAAAACCACTAAAACGTAAGAAATAATTTAAGGTTTAGACATGGTTTAGACCTATTCTATGTGACAGTACTAATATATCTAAGCAGGTAAGTACTGCTTTTATTTCTAACGTTTTAGTGTTTTTTTTTATTATTATTTTATTGAAATATTTACTTATATGAAATTAAATGTTTCGTCTTGCGACCAATCCATTATACAACTGGAGCGGTGGTAGCTCAGTCGGGTAAGCGCCCGCTTCTCACGCCAGAGATGCGGGTTCGATCCCGGCGCTGACATGTACCAATGAGTTCTTTTAACTTAAGTACAATGTATACCATCGCTCTTACGGTGAAGGAAAACATCGTGAGGAAACCTGCATATCTAGATCTAGCACATCTAGATATGTGAACCCACCAACCCGCAGTGGACCAGCGTGGTGTGGAAATGGTCCAAGCTTAGGAAGGCAGTTTAGACCTTGGGGATATGCACAAAGGTTCCATTCGAGAGAGCCAGGTGCAGGTACTTACACCCCCACAGAGAATAGAATAGAATAGAATAGAATACAACTGAGGAAAAAACACTACGTTATAATTATACGACGACGAACACAACCTGCGCGGCACGATGTAGAAGCCAGAATGAAGCGGACGCGAGAGTGTAAACACCCGCTCGCGTGCGACGCGAGCTCGACGCGAGCTCCTTTGACTCGTGCCCCAAAAACCGCTCCGGACGCGAGCGCCGCGAGTGGCGAGGCGAGCGAGGAGGCGAGGCGAGCGAGGAGGCGAGGCGAGCGAGGAGGCGAGCCGCGAGCGTCTGTTCACACTCGCGCCTCGCCCCTCGCCTTGTCGCTCGCCTCGCCACTCGTGCGAGAGTGTAAATGGGGTATTATGACGACGGATCGTACCGTGTATGGAGCTTTTTTTGTCTATGGATATCGTTAATAATTTTTTGTCTCAATGTTGTCTGCCTGCCTGCCTTTGAAGTGGTCTGTGCTTTCTGTCAAATAATCGTCAAAATCTAAAAATATTTTTAAAAGTTTGTATTTTTGTTTGTTTGCCAATATCCCAACCCAATTAAAATAAATTCAGTTCAGCTAATAAGACCAAAAGTTTATTTACCGGTGAAAATTCCTGGATTTTGTAATTATATTTGATAATTGCGCTTAACCTCCACCCGGCTTCAAAACACCGCTGACCGCTATAAAAAAGTTTGTGATATTAACTTTGTTATTTTATTACAACCTATTATACATTTGCAGATACAAAAAATGGATACAGATGCTCATGCGATAACAGTAGATGTACTTATCGAAAACAATCCAGATATCAAAGAAATACTAAAACTGGATCCTTCTGCTGGTAAATCTGAAGAGAATGCTGACAATCCATCTCCGTCCCCCTGTGGCTCCCCGAGGCACGAGGGCGGCGACGGGGACCCGCCTCACAGCACCCACAGCTTCAAGAAACCCTGGACCCCTAAGAAGAAAACTGAAACAGTAACAACACCAGATTTGAATGTTGATCCACATCTTATTCATGGTGCCTCTGCAGTTGCAGGTATGGAGTAGTTAAATTATAAAGATTTATTACTTAGTTATCTTAATGTGAATTGTAAAGACGACTAAAGTGGCTTTGAATATAATCATAACTTCACTTTGATTTTCTCTCAAAACTGCCATGTTTCACACCCTCTGCATGCTAATAAAATTCACTTGACCAAAATTTATTTAAGTTCTAGGCAGACAAATCTAAAATTAATAAATAAAAACTAAAACTAACTTAAGGTTTTTCTAATATTCAGATTATCTTTATTTCTTGCCAAGCATTTTTATACTGATCCATTTATTATAAAAATGGGTGAATTTGTTGTAAACTGTGTGCTAATACTCAACTCTCAGTGCTTTGTAGTGGACTAATGTTTACATCTCTATGCATTGCAGGATCTGCCACCAATACTGCAACAGAAAATTGTAGAATATTTTTAACAGGTTCAGTAGAGAAAATTCACACTATTCCTTTAAATAAAAGTGCCAAGGTGAATTTGATAAGTGATGATCAATCTGCCGGCCTTTATAAAATAAATAAGAAGTATTTGAGTAAGCGGCTGTGCACCGGGAAGCTTCCTCAAGCATTTGAATCAGTTTATGAAAAGTTCTTTATGAATAAACACTGTGAAGATTTATGCAAAGAAGAAAGAAAAACAAAATTATTGAGAGACTTCCTCCCTGAGCTGCCAGACCACCATTTTAAGAAGCTGGAAATGTATTGCAGGTAAACCGTTAAAAATAACCAAAGGACAAAGTCTCTCAACACAACTCATATTAGTCATAGTACACAATGTACACATGATGGCATGTTTGCAAAATCATAAAAAAATAAAGGAACATAACTTTTATATTTCTGGAACTCCTTGATTGCATATATATTATGAAAAAGAGGATCAGAAAAATATTCAAAAATAACTATTCAATAAAATATAGAACATAAGGTAGAAACATCTTATGTACCTACACAGTAGCCTCAAATTATAATTTTATAATAACATTTATATTTTTTCAGCCCAGAAAACCTATTAAAAGGCACGGAAATAACATTTGCAAGTTCATACCCCTTCGCCACATTCTCAGCTCAATCACAAGTGAAGGAATACCTCATGTCCAGTGTGGACAAGGTGAAGGACCAGGACCAACCGTTCACCTTCATAAAGAGCAAGCTCCGGAGAGCCGAGAACACACCATCCTGTTACTTCAAGAGGCTGAAGTACAGGGGGCTGAGGTTCTCTCCACTGAGTGTAAGTTACTTGATTAATAATACCTGCAAAGGCAATTTTAAATGAGAAAATGTACCTAAGCCTCATGGCTTCTATTTCCTAACGGAGAGTAGGGAGTTTGTAAAATATTGACATTCATAAAAAAATAATATTTATACTATGAATAAAAACTTTTTGCATGTAATTTTTGCTAATTTCCATTACTTCTATCAAATATGATATTTTTTCAGGAGAAAGAAGCAAGTCAGTCAAGTTCACAAGACAAAGAAAAGGAGTCAGCTGCATCAAGCTCAAGCTCTCAAGAGAAAGACACAAGTACTGCACAAGCAGATGACGCTGAACTGATTCCCGGCAAGGACTCGCTGTACAGGATCCGTCTGTACCGACCCTTCCCCTACAGCCCTAGGGAGAGATTGAGGGTGAGTGCAGCCATTGTCTAATGACAGTATTTTTTACTTATTAATTTCATGAAATATCTTTTGAAAACACAAATTGCGAAGTCCTTTAGGCTGAGACCCTATTCGTACTTTGCGTCGTGAAGTCGCAATCATAAAAATACCTATATAGAAAACTAATAAGCGACTCACTAAATGGTGCCCCATCCTTATCTAAGCATACAAAGATATCCACATGCCATGTCAGAAACCTCATAGATTTATCAAACCCCTGTACAATTTATCCTTACTATTCCACCTAACCTGTTAGAATTAGTTCTATGTATAATTATTGTGTTCTGCTTTATGTTTGCGCAAATACAACATACACATTTGTGTTAGGGAAACAGACAGTATAATACGATAAACTAAAGTTCTTAATGAATACATAGACCAGTATAAGATATATCTCTATCTAACCGCTGACGACCGGATGGCGTAGTGGTTAGTGACCCTGACTACTGAGCCGAAGGTCCCGGGTTCGATTCCCGGCTGGGGCAGATATTTGTTTAAACACAGATATTTGTTCTCGGGTCTTGGATGTGCCCGTAAAATGGCAATAGGCCCGCCCCCTATTACATTGGGGCTAATATAACATTGGCGAAAAGTGGGTGCAGCAATGCACCTCTGCCTACCCCGCAAGGGAGTACATTAGTACAAGGTGTGAGTGTTTATATGTCTATCTAACCCAGTCCTTCCAGAGCGGCGCCCGCCACCCCGTGCTGGCGCAGGACGTGGTGCTGTCGGGGCGGCACACGCTGCAAGACTTCAGAGACTTCATCAAGTGTCCCAACGACGTGGGGTTGAGGGTGGACGTGTCCGACCATCCGGATATCAGCAATGTGTCTAGTTGTAAGGTTAGTGGATAGATTTGTTATTTAATAATGATATTATCATGAAAATAATTTAAATCAAGATTAAATTAGACTAACACAACTACTACTTTTGATTGGTGGGCATTCATCTCAAGACTTCGAGGCTCAACACTAGAGTGCGTTTGAAGACACCCTTACCATAGAATTCCTATCTTCACAAAAGCTATTCTAGCTAGCTTCACCTCTGGCTTCCTGCTAGTATTCAACAACCTCTGCTGCACCACTTTGTTTTACCACTGCCAATCTAACTACACCCTTATTTCATCACCCAAAGGAGCTATCCCATTCGGCTTCCTGTTAACCTCCAGGTCTTATTCACCTACTGCCATCATTATCATCGTCATCAGCCAATAATCATCCACTGTTACCACTGTCCACCTGTTTACCTATCGTCCCTACTGGGAGGTAAATGAAAGAGGTAGGTAGGTCCAACGAAAGAAATTTATTAGTGGCCGCAGGCCACCTAAGTCGGTAGAACGGGTCGTGGTGTGTCGGCCTAGTATCTGATTTCACTGCGTAGTTCAAGCACTCCCCTGGATGGTCAGATGCCGGTGGAACAGGTCGTCAGCCACGGGCAGGGTTGTAGGTCGCCGTGCTCAGCTGTAGGTCCGAAGCGGAAGCGAAGCAGAGGGTGATGCGGCAGTAGGTAGCGAAGCGAAGCCTAGGTCTTCTAAATCCCGTACTGAAACCCTGGAATGGCCAACGAAATACGTTAGGAAAGATTCCATAACGTTCCGTGTTACCACCGACGGCAACGCATTTTAGGTAAGTACTTATGTAGCAAGCGGTGCCGTGGTGAAAACAATCAGAACGGAGTTTACAATTGCGAAGAATTAAGTAGGCTTTAAATCTAACAAAAGATAATGAATGCAGAAGGCAATTTAAAAGAAATATTTAAGTTACAAGTTTAAAAATGAAAATATTAAAAAGGTGAAGGTAGGATACGGTATTCAAAATGCGACCACTGGAATATTCCAACGGTCGGTTGAACACCGTAACCGCCAATAAACAGCAATTCAAAAGCTAAGAAGAAATGTTAGCACACAAATTAAAATATATAACATCTTGTTCACAACTTACCCAATAAGGGGTTTGAGGATTTATGTAAAACACAGGTACACAGAGCCAGCAGCGCCTTGTATAGCGGACCCGGAACAGTTAGGACACTTAAGGTGCACTATCTATTTCAAATTTACTTTAAAGTCGCAGTTATATGTGCGAAAGCAATTATTATTCAGATGCGCAAGCGTACGTTCGAGTCCAGTGATGGCAAGGCTAATGAATGACTCGCGAGCGGCGACAGCCGTTGAAAGTGTCACGATGTCACGGAATGTTAAAAATAATACCAGGTTATGAACAATAAATTTCTACCAATATTAAAATGTGGGCAGGTTTATGAAACTAAATTTCTACCATAAACTGTTTATGACTGCAGATTAGTTTTCAGTATTTTGAGAGCGAATGTACTTTAAAAGAAGTTATGTTTTAAAATGTTATTAAGTTGTAGAAATTAGGTTTAATTAATGTTTTTATTTATTTATTATGAAGTTAATTATTAAAATAAGAAAATAGGCTAGTTTAAGTATAAAAATATGTTTAATTCGAGACATGTACGTCTACAACGTTACACTGGACATAGACCTCTCCCAAGGAGCGCCAGCACACTCGGTCCTCGGCCTCCCTCATCCAGCCACTATCGGCTACCCGCCTAAGGTCGCCTGCCATCAATCTAATACACCCTAATTCCATCACCCACAGGAGCTATTCCCCTCCGGCTACATCCTAGTCTCCAACACAATCTACAACGACTGTCGTCCGGGTTGCAGCGACCTGAGCGCCGGCGTGCGCGAGTGGGGGCGGCGCCGCGGGCTCCAGGTGTTCCACAGGGGGGACATGGGGGAGGCACGGCTGGACACGTTGGAGGTCGTGTTGGGGTATCCTGAGGTCAGTGGATGCTTATTATAACACCAACAGGAGCTGTTCCCGTCCGGCTATAATCCTTTTGTCCATTTTGCTCATTTTAAAAATATAGGTTTTTTTTTGTTTAATGACACCATGTAGATGCCGAACAAGAACTCACTAGGTACTTGATTAATGTCGGCATTAACTATTATTGTAAACTTTTTTTTTAACAAAAGCCACATAGGTGAAGCATGTTAGAAGTCTGATCCAATAATCATAAAAAAGGTCATCCGGGTTTTACTAATAAAATTAATTAACAGAAATATAATTGGTCCTTCAAGTCGCTCTGCAAACTCAGTTTTAACTCACACTGGCTGAACATAAATGCTGACCTTTTTATATATTTCCTAAATTACCTAAAAACATACCACGTTTACTAAACATTCGAACTAATATCATAAAAATGTAAGTACTACTATTTCTTCTTCTTCTTCTTTTTTATTATTTCCCTTATCAAATTATTATGGCCAATAGATACTAATCAACTTAGGTACTTACCTATACTCGTCTAAAATATATTATCATCACATAATTCACATATCCTCGACTCGAAAATTATAGGTAGATACACTGGACTTGTGTATTATGAGTCAAATTTCAGCGATCCGAGCGAAGCCGGGTTTTCATCTAGTGTATAACATAACTTATAAAATGTTATAACGCACCACATCTTCAATCCACTCTTCATTTATAAACTAATTCTTCTATTCCAGGTATATGTCCACCAAGGCAACTGCGAGCACCTATTCGCGTTCTCAGAGGTCCGTCTAGTGAGCACCGACGACCCCTTGTCGCTCTCAGCCTACCCTTGTTCCACGATGTGCACAACCCTACAAGCCGTATACTGCACTACCTGCGCAGAGTTCTCCGCTAAATGGATCGTCACTGAGTGTGAAAGGGTTCCATTTGATCCGGCGTTCTTCTGTGACTCGTGTCTAAAGATGTATTTGTACGTGGATGGTGTTAAAGTGGGACATTTTAAAGCGTACCCGTTTACGAATAGTGATTGATTTGTTGGTGTTTGGTGGTGAGGTGGTATTTTGGGCTGTGATCTGTTTACGGTATATTTAGGACTTAATTTAAACAACTTGTCATACAAGGATTGTGAGTTCATTGTCTAGATGGGTTGTATATTTCACCCATTTTCGTTACATTATGTACTGTTATTATTTTGTAAGTTTTAAGCGCTAATGAATAAACAACATGGAAATACACATCTATATTGTTTCAATATACGTTCATGCTGTATATTACAATTTTATTGTACGCCAATATCCCTGTGTGCTGTGGACTTTACTTTTTAACCCAAAACCTCCACGACAAACCCTAGCAAAAATCTACGCATTCAATATAATGTACATACCTACCTACATCATACCTACATGCCCCATGCGATGCACCAAGTAATGATGATTGAGTGTCGCCAGCCCGACAGGCTGCGTGATGGTTTAATATTAGCACTTGATGCCATCTGCGATCGCACGCCAGGGCAGGTGCATCCAACAGTTATCTGTGAGGAATAATTTACAAGATAACATTAAGCTCAGTTAGTAGTCTACCTAAGCATGAACTTAATTTGTACTGATTGACCATTTAGCAAATCGTTCCATTCCATTCTAAAGTACATAGGTATACCTACTGCGGTACTGCTTAATATTCCCCAGGGTAAACCGACAGTTAGATAGACAGGTAGTGAGGAAGGCCGAGAACAGACTTTTGCGCCATTTTTCGGTAGAGACATTAACTTGTCCAGCAGTGGAAGATTGTTGGCTGATGTGATGATGATGATTCTAAAAGAGCTCCATGCATTACCCAACAAAACATGCAAACTGCGGGCCTTAGTGTGAGCCCGCTGGACCACCCCTGAATAATGAGATTATAACGAGATACCTCCGTTACTAGTTGCACTAGACTTAAGACAAGATCTGAGAACATACCGATAAATGCCAGGTTTGAATCAATTGTGCAAGGCTATGACCTAATAAATCTTATTATTGCCTTGAGGGATTATCTCTTGTTGTAGGGATAAATAGGGCAGTACTTAGCGCCTGTCAGATTAAAATAGCAACGGATGATGTAAGCGCTATATTTAGCTATTCGTTACATTGAAAAGATTTAAAAGAATTTATGTTTCTTTCTTAGCCCAGCAGTGCGATACAAATGTTTCTATCTGGTACTCCTTCAGTGCTCGTTTCGTTTGACCTTGATATTGAAAATAACATAAACATGACATTATGTAGGAGCTGTCAATTGTTTAATTAAGATAATAGATGTCGCTAGTCGCCGGGTGGATCCGCATCTTCCGCGCGGGCGGTGCATTTCCGCCGTCAATTTTCATAATCCCAGGCAACGGAGTCAACAGGTAGGACAGAAATAGACGCTGGAAATGTGTTTGTTTCCCAGGAGGCTGGTATGAGGAAGCGATTGTACTGCGAATAATGATATAGGTATAGTCGTTTGCAATAGAATCCAACAATCATGTATAGTGCCACAATCTTATCTGTTCCGGTGACAGCATCGCTGTGATCGAATCCAGTGATGCCATCGATTAAATTTTGCCTTTTTGTGGTTTTAATGACAATGCATTTCTGCTATTGCCTTTTTTATAATTAGATACATTCATAAGTATAGATAAATCAAAACATTGGGTCGATAGTAAATGAAAGAGGATATTATACATCAAACGACATTTGTTGTATGGAAATTTTGTACATGGCGAACAGAAATAAAATAAGCTCTAATTATGTTCTAATATTGGAGATTAAATCTAGATTACAATGGTATAGGTAATATCAGATCTGTGGGTCGTGGAAATACCGAGATAGAGAGACTTAAAAAAAACTATTAATTATTATTTATTTATTTATGAACACTTTATTTTACATTTTCTAAAGTACTTAACAAGAAATAAGAGCATAATATTAAAAGAAATTCAGATAATGTACAAAGGCTAATTGCCAAAAAGCAATTTCTTCCAGCCAACCCTTGATAGGTTGGGAAAAGATGTCATTAATCATCATTATTTCGTCTAAAATAGCTGCAGGTGCGCGAAATTCTTCTTGGTACAGTGCCTAAGATTTAAAGTGACATGTCACCTGTAATCAAAGAAAAATAAAGATTAATACTTTTCATTATGACCCATCCCGTGCTCCAGCAGCGGGTGAAAATATTAATTAAATTACATGTGAGTATATGGGTAAAATTATTCGTCATATTTGGCAACACTAACCTGTAGCCGCTGCAACTCGTTCTTCCAATTTTTCAAACGGAATTAAAGGCATCTGAATACATTATTCTTCCTGCATAAAAGCCAACATATCTATTATTACTTTTCTTGCATCACATTTTACCGCTTTTGGGAGTATTTTCACGCAGAAAATCACAAAACAAATTAAATAACGTAGCGTCAGCCTCTTCGCAGAAATTGACAACTCAAATAACGCACATAGTATGAAATGACGTTTGACAATGACGTCTCGTTAGTTGCACATTTTGACCACCGGAACAGATAAGATTGTGGCACTATAAACAAACCAAATTGTCACGATTACTCCGTAATCACATACATTTGACGATCAATTATGAACATAGTCTGATTTCAACGAACGCACCATTGTTTTCACATTATCTTCAACACGATTTAACATGTATTTATAAGTTAAATTTGTTAAAACATTTGCAACGTAAAAATTTCGAAGTATTTGACAAGCTGTCATCTTAGTTTTTTACTCATCGAACTCTATAAGTCATTGAAAAGTTAGTGTTGTTCGTAATCTGAAGTTATCTTTTAATTTTAATTTAATAAATTATTTTAATTTAATATTATTTGAATACAATAAAAAAGAATTTTCAAGAGTTTAATAAAAAAAAAAAAAAAAAAAAAACACGCACTCACGCCTTGTACTAATGTACTCCCTTGCGGGGTAGGCAGAGGTGCATTGCTGCACCCACTTTTCGCCAGAGTGTATGTTAGTCCCAATGTAATAGGGGGCGGGCCTATTGCCATTTTACGGGCACATCCAAGACCCGAGAACAAATATCTGTGTTTAAACAAATGTCTGCCCCAGCCGGGAATCGAACCCGGGACCATCGGCTCAGTAGTCAGGGTCACTAACCACTACGCCATTCGGTCGTCTAGAGTTTAATATAATTAACCAAAACGAAAAAAGGAAGAGGAAGAAATGAAAAAGCTCGATGGCATTTTAGACACGGCAAGCGATGACACAGTGGGTCCATTTATAATTACGGTCACCGGCGACACTTCTGATAGTGATGATGAAGAAGACGAAGATTTAAATTTGTTTTAATAAACACTTTTTTTTAAATACAATCAGTTTTATATTATAGTCTATGGCTTATATATTTAATCTAATTAGAACACTATGACATCACTATGGGCATAAACAATACGCTGTCAATGTCAATCCGCCATATTTGTTTACATGATTGTTGGATTCTATTGCAAACGACTATAGAGCTCTGCAGAGCTATAATATGTAATTTGTTAAAACGGTGTTAAAGGCAATCTATGTATGATGTAGTGCAGCTGTCCCGTGGGTAGGTTTAATAGAAACTATTGGCAGTGTATCCTGCCGGTGCAGTGATGATGAAGTGTGGTGCAGAAACGTGGACTGGTCCACCCAATGTGACAATCAGCTTTATAGAGAGGCCCATTTAGTACCTATACACGTATCAGTATGCTTAAGCTTAAGCCTTCTCTGAGGATCATAAACGTACATCACGTAGCAAGCACAAAAACGCATAGACAGTCCAACATTACTTTCAATATACTCGTAGCTACTGCTCTACTACCGAAATGCCCCGGTAAGATGCGTCGTTCTTATCTCCTTCCTAGGCGCTAGAGATCTTTGCGTTCCACTATCGTGACAACAGCTCCTAGCGCCACCTCGCGGTCTGAAGGTGACCTGGTTATGGACTGTGATAACGGCCCATCAGTTTGTCAATTTTGCGACACGCTCTTACGAAATGTGTTTTTAAGGGAGGCGGGATTTGCTAACACCAGCTTAATAGGTTAATAGATGGAATCGTTAAAAAGAAGTGAGTATCTAGATAACCTTCTTGGTATTAATAATACATGTCCAGAACTGGGCCACCAATACTGCACTGTGGGTAGCGGTCATGAGCTCCTCCCGGGTAGAGGTGAAAGAGCACGCGGGACATGATGTACCTACCTGAGTAATGAACATCGATTTATCCTACAAGAGCGTTAAGCATGTATCGTAGGTATTATGTCATAAAATATTAATAAACATTATAACATCAGACAAGGTGGCGATGGCGTGGCAGCGAATATGAGTAGGTATTTTTGTGAAAATTTCAGTTTACAGTTCAGTATCACAGGTTTTGTGGGTCGCGCGTCGACGCAATGACTCATACGTACATTATTATTATAATTAAAGTTACATTACTTATGTCAATGAAATGTTCAGCGCAGTAGAAGTAAGTGCTTACCTACTGTAAGAACGCGAACTATTTCTTATCATTCTAACTAAAGTACAGTTTAAGTATTATGCTGCTTAGATTTATTCTTGCAAAGCTCTCTTTTTTATTTGAAACAACACAGAGATATTATAAAGTAAAACTCCATCCCTTTATCATTATTATAGAGAACAGAAGTATAGCCTGTCCAATACTCATTAAACGAGTCCTTCGTCAAGTCGCGCGCCTTAGAGTCGCGCGCCGCGCGAGTTGGCATCTACTGTTTTTTTATATCATCAACTCGCGTGCCCATGTAAAGTACATGTAAAGTACGGTCAGATGCAAACGAATTGAAACTAAAAAATATAGTTAAATATTGTCCCCTGGCTGATTAGCATAAGAAGGTACTGACTAGACAGTCGCCATTAAAGTAGATGCTTTGATTTCGGGACAATAAAGCCTATGTTGGAAGTGCGGAATGAGGCAAAAGGGGATGTGACCTATGACGCATGATACCCAAGATTGCTATCTCTCTCATCCCGTGCGCCAATTTTACCTGTCATAGCTATGTCCTTCAAGTTTTTGTTGCAAAAACCGGTTTAAAGGGTTAAAACGTCATTGTTTTAGTGACGTCGTTTTAGTGTTACTCCTAATGCGAAGCAGAGATGTACAGAACTTTTAATCTTGTGATTTTTTTAATATTTATGATAGTTTTACTTAGTAACGTTTGTTATAAAAATAATTTATAACAATTAAAACTGTGATTTGTAGTTCCTACATGTAAGACTGATTTTATTAGTACCTAAATAATTATTAGCCAAATGCTTTTTTTAGTTGCCTATTGATAATTTTAGCCTTAATTTCATATATTTTGTTTTAAATAATTAAGTTTGATAGTGCAATGTTTCTCTCACATATTGTGATATTATTGTTTATTTTTATTTGCTTTGTTATATAAGATTATAAAAATATTAGTGAATTTATGTTGATAAGTAATAAGCCAATTTTTTGTTGTTGATAGTGCAATGTTTCTCTCACATATTGTGATATTATTGTTTATTTTTATTTGCTTTGTTATATAAGATTATAAAAATATTAGTGAATTTATGTTGATAAGTAATAAGCCAATTTTTTGTAGATTGATTGATTAGAATATTATATCTTAAATTATACATCTCCGAAAGGATTTTGTGTTTTATTTTAAGGTAAAGTCCTATAAAATACCCTATACATTTTAAGTAGTTACCTTAAGCATAAATAGCATAATAAATTATAACTTTTGTGGCTGACTACATATTTTCACAGTCGAGCGAGTTGACGACAAAAAAAGTAGGTAAATACGGGAGGGGCAACTCGCGCGCGGCGCGCGAGTCTAAGGCGCGCGACTTGACGAAGGACTCAATTAAACCTACCTTCTATTTGCAACACAACCGCATGAAATAAAAAAGATAATAAATTAATACACCCTGATGTGTGTCTAGCACTAACCTACGAGTTGTGTAAATGAATAGTTCAATGGTTCATATTTTAATTATATTTACAGAGAGATACATTTCAATTGGCTCTACGGGAGATAAATTAATAAAATTAATAGATAAAGTTATCGTAGCTGTTAGTTAGTTGCGCAACCGCTTTGTCGGTGTTTCCTTATCTCCATGGAGGCAGCCTCAAACTGTCTATTAACTCTGCGAAATATTTTAAAGCTCTTGTTTGAAATTTACAGTAAAAATGATTCATTTTTGATTTGGTCGCAAGGTTGCATCAGACTATTGCATATAACAATACAGACAGATTTCAGAAGCTTTGCTTATGCCTGATTTAGACTGTAACTGACAGATTGTGGTGAAATTTGGATGACAAAAGTTAATTAAAAAAAGATTATAAAAATCAGAAGCTTTTGGTACATCCTACCAAATTTTACCAACAAACTTACATTTAAATCAAGTAGGTAGTCATGCAACGGGGTAAAGTGTACCTGGTGATAGTGTGACCTACTCGCAGTGCGCAAATATTGTGAGAGTGCATCTGCAGAAAGGCTGAAACAGAAGCGGAGATAATTGCGTTAGGTTTTCAGGAGGCTCGCGCAGTTGCATAAC
This sequence comes from Plutella xylostella, assembly GCF_932276165.1. Lineage (NCBI taxonomy): Eukaryota > Metazoa > Arthropoda > Insecta > Lepidoptera > Plutellidae > Plutella > Plutella xylostella. The sequence continues at coordinate 10,247,084 of NC_064001.1, forward strand.
ACCTAGGAAAATAGTACACTCACGTACCTAGGTAGAGTTCATTCCACGTGACCTGATGTTTTTCACTGTGTATTTTTATAGGTATATTGCATTTATTATGTACATAATTTTTTTAGGGATTATATCATTTTGTCGTTTAGTACCTATCACTTTACAAATAACTTTTTTCTATTCAGGAACCGTGATGGGAAGAAATCTTCGGGCCTACACGTTCACCTTACTTAGGCCGTAATTGCCGTAATCAATACGGTCATTTGTTGGTGCTCCAAGAGAAGATTTTCAGGTAAGGTTGAAGCATAGAAATATTCAGTACAAAATGATAGTTTGCACAGAACATACGAAAGGCTAATTGGGTTACTCTCGGAGGCTGCGGCAAACACAGATTAGATAGCTCGCTCAAACACGCTGTTTGCTGAACCACGAGCCTGACGGATTACGGCCCAGTTCATTCACTTTCACGATTATTTTCAGGCTAAAATAAGTCATGATTTTGCAAGAAAACTAAAAGGCGAAAGAAAAGAACTCTCTTCTCAGCCTGTGATGCTAAGTTGACCGATGAAAGTCTTATTTATAAGTACTTTCGATATTCGCGAAAATTTAAGATCTTCCTATTTCTAACAAAGGGCCACGTGGGCCGCGTGGCCCATATTTGAATATTTTTTAAAATCAAATACCACTTATAGCTTTAGTACGTTTTCCATCATGTTACAGGTAAAAGCATAAATAAAATGCAAGATTGACGTATAGGTACAAGTACGAGAGTGTAAAGGTAGTACAGGGCGACGTCGGGTTCGTCCATTTAAAATATACAAAATTTAACTGTCAGTAGGTAGGTAGGTACTGTCCTGATTGGGTAACCGTCGTCCGCGTGCCTACGGTCAGCGTCTCCAGGCGTAGATTGTCACTCCGGAAGGTATGAAGTATGAACAGATTGATCACGGTATCATGGTAATTACAATTTTTAGAACCCACCTCCTAAATAGTAAATGGAACGACAGAGGCCGTTCATTAGCCTCACCCAGGCGAATGATCTTCCCCTATCGTGAGACTAAAGCCTGCGCGTGTTGTTCACATTCCACCGCGATGCTGAGCACATAGAAACATATTCACACAATCTTATCTTTCTGTTTTTAAAGTAACCAAATGACGTGCAAATTTTTTACCAAACACGTAACCGCAGACTGAGAGGCGAGCTGGAGGCGAGAAGTATACAGGGTGCTGTATGAATGTATGTCATTCCAAACAGGGTGTTACATCTGCACTTACTCGGAATCATGTACGTTTACTGCACAAAATGTTTCTCTAAATTGTGGATGAAACTTTCATCCATATAGGTACTTAAAGTGTAAAATTTTCGAAATATTTCACATTTATTTTTTACTACTAACTAACTACTGTTAGTATACATTTACTTGCTTTGATTTGAACACTTAGCAAAGATAACACTGATAAAATTTCATCCTGTTTTTTTTTCTATTATGCCAAGTTTCCAGTCAGATACCATGACATATTTGTATTTTTTATCCAGGCAAGTTTTTAAACATACAGCTTCCATAGTTGTATGAGTTGGATCCGAGTGTCAAATTACGAGGTCAGTTTAGTCGGTTAAATGTTGTATAAACCTTTTTATAACAAAATATGATATGTACCTATAAAAAAGTAACTTATTTATGTATTATAAATAGCTGGCCCAGCGAACTTCATACCGCCTCTTATCCTACCCTAGCCAAATCGGTTCAGCCGTTCTCGAGTTCTAAGCAGAATAACGAACATCAATTCAATTTTATTTATATAGATTATACGCCCCTCCATTATGCAAATATGATCCCTTTTAGTTCATCACGTAAAAAATAATTTCACTTTTAAATGAGTACAGATTGAAAAAAACCTTCACATTATAACGACAATTATGTAGCACGATCATTGTCTGTAGGCTCTACAAATAATTACAATTATAATACAAAATATGTGCCAAAATGTAATTCAATATATCGATGACGACAAAACAAATAAATCGCGAATCTTCACTGAAATCGTCGCATGCCGATCTGATGAAACACTAGCTGCGAGTCGCTACAGTGTGGTTACAGTGGCGTGCAAATTATTAGGGTATTGGTGGAGTACTTATATTTATATAAATATACTCTATATTTATTTAAATACTCTTTACCAGTAGTATTCCTGTAAAAGTAATCTTTGCTTCTGGTCTCATAATTCCTCAAGATAATTAATAAGCACTGAAAAGGCCACATAAAGGCCAGTGTGTACTTAAGCATATTTGACCATCGCAAGTTAAAAACAACAAAGGTACCGTTGGAGTTAGTTGTTTGTGACGAATAAAGTAATTTTTTTTGACATTTCATTCCAATGGAGGCGCAAGTTTGTAAGAAGGAAATGGTAAATTACTTAGTAAAAATGATCTAACTGAAACTATCATAGTTTATCCATCAAAAGCTGTCATGATTATGAGGCTACCGACATGCAAAATTTACGAATTATGTTGCGCGCATTGCATGTTCCAACAAAGGCAGTATGGAGTAGTTTGGACAAAGCGGCACCACACTTGCACAGCTGTGAGACGAACGATCAACACGGAATGTAGGCCGCCTCATCGATACAAATATTGCGAATTTATGTATCAATTCACTATCGATCGATTGTGATATGAATTGCACAGGCGTTCGTCCTGGCAATGTTTTTTGTATCCAGGATGGATCCAACCCATTGTTGTTACTCTAACATGGGAAAACAGCTGGTCTTTTTTTTGATGACGCGGAAATAATCGGGCATTTTTATTTATTATAATTCCATCCAAAACAACTTAAAAAATACCATAGCATTTGCAAAGTCAGTACCTAAACCCATATTTACTGGATCACTGCACCATTAGTCGATGAAATATTTCACTATACCTAACTGTGGAAGAAAGACGCAACAGCTGTGACCGGGCATAGCCAAAAAGAACGCCGTGAAATCAGAGCGACCATAAGCGGGCGCAGCTATAAGCTTATGCAGTTCTTTTATTTCATCAACTGAAAATTCATATGAAATTAGTTATGTAGATGTACATATACTTAATTAAATTGTCCCACCCAACCCCCACTATAATCAAACATAAGATTTCAGGATTACATGACTTGAACACTGCTCTACATTGATGGCTGTTCAGCGACACCAACTTTCAGAACTGTGAAATTTACTCTCATAAAAGCTCATGGCTAAATTTATTGCTATGCCGCCATCATCATTACTCAATAATCTTCCATTGCTAAACTTAATGTAGAAGGAGACGCGAAATAAGCTATTTATAATTTAGCCAAACAAATATTTTTGAATGTGCCTGAGTTGGTAAATCTTTATTTTTTCGCATCTTCCTCCTACCTTTGCTATCTTAGCGGCAATAAAGATACGCACACCAAACATTACTTTACGTAACATTACAACACTAATCAAACCGACCCGGCATCAAAAAACGTTGGCACCTCTAAAACGGCCAGTGTAAACAAAGCCGAGCGGTTAAACTAGCGCAATAAATAAACATTTAGGTAAAGAATAACATGTACTAATAATGTAACGGAAGCACCACCGATCTAAGTGGTTAGGCAAAGGCATGCGCGTGCGGCGGTCCATTGATAAAGCTCGCGATTTTAGTCAGTTCAGTGCGGACTGCCGAGCGAGGCGGACGTGTGTGCGCGACATCGCGCTTATCGTGCCATCCTTCCGGTGAACACATCACCACGGCTGACTGTAGTCACTGAAGCAACGACCCCTCACTTGGACCCTCCAGCCAGGATCACTTCACTGGCATGGTAAAATGTGCTTTTAATTTTTTTCTGGTGTTTGTCTTGATTAATTAATTAAAACTGTATTACGTAATGTTCCCAAAATATTTTCCTGGAAAAGTTTGTGACCATCTCCAGAAAACAAGAATTGTTAAGGTATTTCGTGAAAACCAGGGCTTAAAACTTTTAAGATAATTCAGTTACATTATCATTAGTGTCAACGTTAAAGAGATTATAGAGCATTGACTTTTTTGCATAATATCGAAAGCTTTAGCGTAAATATTCACTGTAATTATAACAGATTTGAACTGCGTGAATTCTTGAGAGCCTACTGAACTTTAACTTTATTTAAAATGTTGAAATTCTAACTTTTTACTCCCAAATTTTACTTTACATAGTAAATTAAGCCAACATTATCAAACAGCGGTGGGCCAAAAGTCATCGTTTCGCGAACTAGCCTATCTTGGTTAACAAAAACAAAACAACATCTTCAATAAAATCAACCATTTTAACAATTATCAGCATTAGAAATAATATGGGCACTGATTTATCAAAATTCTTGTATCATCCAATGCCATCAAATAAGTAAAGTCAAAATAAAAATCATGTACTTACAATACTTTTGAAATGAGATTGCTTATTTTCTGCCTATCATAATCTTTTGGTATGAATCTACAAAGCATTTTACCATTAATTATTTTGTACCATCAATGAAAAGCTTTAAACATCCTTCTGTAGTAACTATTCCTGGTGGTTACTTATTTTTGTAAAACCAATATTTTCGTAACGTAAAAGCCAAGTAAAGTATCTTTCTATTGTCTCTATCACATGGACAAAATCACTGGTCAAAAACAAACGGTTGCCATTTGAACTATCGCTAGCGCCGATATCGTCGTGAATTCAACTATTATAAATAGATTACATCCAGCAATAGGGCCAGGGTTATACTGGACTCGCGGGTCCCTTATCAATGTAGGAACATCATGAAGGCTACTGGTTTACGCAACGACCACAGCGCAGGCTGATTTCACTCCCCTATCTGTGTTTGCCTCAATGTACAGAAGCTTTAAACGCACAGATTCTAAATTAACTAAAATTTCATAACCTACATTACAGCGAGTTGTTATCAATAAGTCTTGAGCCGAAATGCCCGTAATTTTCACAATAATCAGTTATCTCGAACTTTTGTTTACCTTTACTTTCGCATCATCTCATCTTTTATTATCTTACTCGCAGCTGAATTCATACAAATTCTTGTTGATTTTGTTACTAATAAAGTCAAGATAAGGTTCACGTAATTTTATTTAATTTCACAAGTTAGTCGGTTGTGTAAATAATAAAACATATACTTACCTACAAAAGTAGCACCCATGTAGCTCCAAACTTGTTTCCCCACACTAAAATTAATTAAGGTGATTAAATTTTCAAAACTGTTTTGTGCTTATTGAAATGTTTTTCTCTAAAAAAAAAAAGCTTCAATACTAACTTTTGTTATGACTTAAAACGTTTTTCTAGCAACTCTACTTACCATACCTACTTGATAATTTCATAATATTCATTACAATTATAAATTCACATTACATGGACCATATCTTTCAAATTAGACTGACATATTCAAATAAGCTCCATATTCAGCATTTAACATTCCTGAATAAACAACTGGTCCCGTCCTAATATATGCAGCGAGGCTTTCCATTATGTCATATCCTATGGTATCACTACACTGAGACGTGTTTACTGTCCTCTACTTTAACATCAGTTCTATAGGAGCTCCTATCGAATAAGTCTAGTCAGACTTTAAGATTAACAGACCTGACGACATTGGCCCTAGGCTTTATGAGTATTACCTACGTGCCTATTGTGTCCCTAGGTTTATTGTCTGTCGTTAGGTGTTACAACAATAGTTTAGTGCTAAATGCAGCAGCTCTTACACACCACATTATGCATATGGCCTGCACTGGTGGCGACTTGGTTTAGTTGTGATTGTGACGTCATGTCTACTTGTTATTTTTTATGTTTTTAACTTCTTCGTCTTTGAAAAATACTAAAGATGGTCAAGGGCTTGTCACCGTAGTAAAATAATTAACCAGTAACATAAGAAAATTATAAAGACATACGTACATGGTCGTCTATCAAAAGCCTACCATAACGTATAACGCAGTCTCCGTCACCCCCAACGGCGAATACAGTCTCACAGTAATTCCTTGCCAATTGAGTCCAGAAGTGAGCGATCTGCAGCTAGACCTAGGTACACTACAATACTTTACTTTATGCGCATTTCATAACCACCAATGAGGAGAATATATCTGATATAATAAGGCAACCAACCACTTAACCAATCTTGCAGCAGTACAGTACGCACTCTTTGATCATCCTGAAATCAACACCGCGCTCGATGCTTCCTAGTTGCATGAATGGCTCCTCTATATGCAGATGTGAGTCATGTGTCAGGATAACTGGACTAGGAGCGTGGAACATCTCACCGCCACTTCTGGAAACCGATACGTTGTACTTAGCAGATGCGATTTGTATTGTAGATGCGGAACTTATCATTTTCGCGTCGGCGGCTTTCAGTGAACTAGCGGTCGCGATCAGGTGCACCTTTGTTTTTTCCATTAGCTTGTACTTACAGCTAAACAATTTTATGTGTTTCCTTCATAAACCCTGCTTACTTTAGTTTATATTCTTCAACTGTAGACCGCAGTAGTCGTTAATTCTCGCCACAGCGGCGTAATTTATGTTAAACTATTGTTAACGGAATCCCTACAAGGTGCCGGCGATCATTGGGTCACCAGGTGGACGGGTATTCTGGTGTTTATCGCGGCAATAAACTGTGATTTACATTGGCTATCGCTGTTATCGCGCCAGGAAGCTCCATTAGTTGCAATACTTTGGACGATTGTTTCATTTCGAGAAAAGCTTTATTGATTAGCCTACAAACTCTGTACCTAAGTAAACTTTGTCAAATATCTATCTAGACGAGCAAAAACATAAAGACAGACTAAAGACACCCAAATAGGTACATATAGTCACAAGGGGGTGTAGTTCTAATAACTTCAGTTCTGTTTTGACAGCTTACAGGAGGTAATGCTCTTTACTTACCATTTTCTTGTACATTTTGTTACTATAGATTTTAAGGAACATTGTCGCTACTATAGCTCAAGACTTAGAAGAATAGTTGATTGCAATTTTAGTATTTTTGTACATACGATAGAATAAATAAGTGACTTCATTTGTAGGTCACTTCACACGTTCACACTTTGATTGCTGGCATTGTGCGTGCGACATTGTTGAAAAAGGTGTTAAATTCAATTTGTAATAACCTAAAAAAACATTGATTTACTATCGCCGTAATGAACAGAATTACGTTCATAAATTAATTATTCGTCCCCTGGCCTAATTAAGTTTTGTCACATTTTTTTAATCCAATTAATGTGTTGAACTGTGTGATTAAGATTAGGTACTTGTTTATCAGGAGAGGCACTAGATTTGGTGTTTGTTGTCGCAGAGATTAGAGCAGGTCATGAAGTCACGAGTGTCTTAAAGTTTTCTTTAGTCTGGGCTAATCTTTAATGGATTACAAGATTAAGTGAGTAAGCTAACTGTTGACACTTGTATCGATCGGCATCGGCAGTGATTCAATATCATGTGCGGTAGTGTTGCGGATCGCCATGAAAATGAGTGTTAGAATTAAATTAATCTAAGTGGTCAATTCCAAGTTTTCACTGGTAAGAATATCCTACTTTTATTGATATAATGGTAATCTTCAAAAGCCTTTTAATTCACAATTAGTAATCTTGCCGTCGAGTGAACTTCCAAAATTAAACCCTACTTTTTAATTGGTGTTAAACTATTATAGAGTATTGGGGTCATCGCACTATCAGCAGTGGTTTGTTTGCTCGCGCTCGGTGCCGCTGATCAATCATCTTGATGGATGTTTTTTAAGTTCCATTTAGTTGTCATAGACAAGGTAGATGAGCGCGCTTTGATTGAACTGCTACTGTAGCTCCACCTGCAATAGCCTCGCGATTAGATTGATTGCAAGTGATGTTACAACTGTGGTATTTGAATGTCTCACTTAGTCTCAAAAGTGGGATAGGTCATGCCAATACGATTTGGGCAGTTCAGGGTTTTTCTATATCCTTATAAAGTATACTTAGAAAGAGTGAAAGTCACTGATGGTATGCTGCATTATGTACTCGTAGATGATCTCAGTTCATAATATCTATGGTTTTTTAGCAATAAAAATACCGTTATTTTAAATTATTACCATCATCAGTGGATACCACATGTCAAAGTACAATCTATCACATGATACATCCTCCATATCTTCATCTTCTCATAGGAACGCTTCGCTTGTCAAACCATCAATACAAACATTTCTATTACTAATGTGCATGTTGTTATGGCTGCGTTTGCGCATGGCCAACTCATCGTCAGATCAATCGATCGATCGATCCATCATTCGTGAAGTCATCGCGTTCGGTGGCGCCCGGCCGTCTGACTGCTTGTCTGTTTGTCTGCGGGTCATCGACATCGCTATTCAATTAGAACCTTTTGAACTTTGTGGTATGGGAATATAGTTAGCTACTGGAATGGTGTTTGTTGGATTTTATGAAAAAAAAAAAGTTTCGAAATTAAAATCATTAAAGTAGTTACCAGCTTTGGCTGGCGAGTTGTGATATGCTTGGTAAAAGGAATTTCTGTAAGAATTCTGAAATAGAATACCTACTTAACAAAGCTGCATGATCAACCATCTCTCATATGACCATACGAACCTTAAAATAAATTCTATTCGTATCAAAAACACTAACAAATTAAACTTGTAAATAGAATGAATACCGAAGTCGTAAGTAGGTACTTAATAACACCTTAAAAATAATAGGTATGTTCTTATCAAACTATTCATAATAAATAATCAATACTCACTCATTAAAATATGAAATCCACCGTGAAATTAGAAGACCCTTTAATTATTTTAAAGGATTTCGGTGATTAATTAGTATAAAAAAACATACAGATGGTACACACACTCGGAATTAAAAGTATCGAATGCAATCGCTAGAAATAAATTGATTTAGATAGTTTTCATAGAAAGAGAGTAAGAGTAGATGTGAAAATAATTATTTTATATGATGAAAGCGATGGTGGAAACTATTTATTTAAATGGATTTTGCAAATTAAAAGATGGAGCGTGCAGCGTGAATTTTTTTTTATTTCTATATAACCATAGAGTAGAGGCACAGATTATAAAAAGGTTACAGACCACAAATGCGCTACCTTATTCTGAGACATACAAAAATCTTTGTTGCATTTTAACATCCCCCCCCAACAAATATTTTCCTACAATCATACAATGCTGTATTTATGACACAAACTAACAGTAAATCTTATTCTTAACTAATCTCTTGTGACTATATAAATTATATAAAGCATGAGTACGCACTAAACCTTCTCTACTTAAGAAACACAAAATATTTTAATAACTTACTTGACATAAGTACCTACTAATACTTCTAGCTTACCTACCTACTTTAAACACAAAAGGTTAAATTTAGTAGTTAACTACCGAACAAGCTCAGTTATACAAAGTTTACTAACATAAATCCTAAGTCTACATTATGCCTTAACATTACTTTATTTTTCTGACATATTTGTGTCTTTAAATTTACCAAAGAACAAAAAACGTTAAATTAATCTTAACAGTAATGCCTTAAACTTTTACACTGCCCGATACCTTAGCTGACTTTTAATCTATAACAGAAAACAGAATTTTGTTAAATTTTTCAAAGAGATTTTTTCCTAATGGTTTTGTTAACAAATCTGCTAAGTTATCATTTGTTTTAATGTATTCAAGGGAGATACACTTTTCATTAATTTTATCAACAATGAAGTGATATCTGGTATCCAGATGTTTTAATCTTTTCATATTTTCACTGTTGTATGCTAACTTTATTACTGACTGGTTATCCTCATAGATAATCACTTGATCGCTGATAATATCAAAATCATTTAGTAAATGTTTCAACCAACAAGCTTCTGCTATGGCTATGCTTAAAGCAATATACTCTGATTCTGTGGATGACAGTGATACACATAATTGTTTCTTACAACACCAAACTACAATACAGTTAAACATCTTAAAGAAATATCCTGTCGTTGACTTTCTATCCGAAGTGTCTCCGGACCAATCCGCATCAACAAAACCCAGCAATCCATTGTCTGTGTCTGCGCTACCGTATACCAAAGCATAATTCAAAGTACCTTTTATGTACCGCAGTACACGTTTTAAACTTTTATATAGCATGATACTTGCACAGTGCTGATACCTGCTAAGGAAACTAACAGACACACATAAGTCTGGTCTTGTGCCACAAACTGCATACATTAAACTTCCTATTAGTTGTCTACACTTTTTCTCAATTTCAGAACTTTCTGAAACATCTCTTTTTAAAACTTCAAATTTAAAGTTTTGATCTATAGGAGTACTCATAGGTTTGCAGTTTGACATATTAAAACGCTCTAGAACTTTAGTTAAGTATTTACTTTGACTAATTATAATTTTATCTTTTTCTTGAACAATGTCAATACCTAAAAAACTTTTAGCTAATCCTAAATCCTTCATTTTGAATGACATACACAGGTTTCTTTTAAAAACTTCTAAATCACTGTTTTTAGTGCTAAATATCAGTATGTCATCGACATATAACAGTAAATAGGTCTTACATTCACCTTGTTTTCTAGAATATAAACAGTGATCACTTTTTGACTTGGTAAAACCTTCCTTTATCATGAAGTTATCAAATTTTTTATTCCAGTACTTAGGAGATTTTTTTAACCCGTACAACGATTTGTTGAGTTTACAGATTTCACCAGAAGGTAGTTTTAGATACACTGTTTCATCTATATCACCGTGTAAAAAGGCACCTACTACATCCATTTGATGCACTGATAGTCCTAATTTATGTGCTACAGCCATAAATACCCTAAATGTTGGCAATCTAGCAACTGGTGAATAGACCTCTAGATCACAATCATCCTGTTCAAAACCTCTTGCTACTAGCCTAGCTTTGTAAACCTTTTGATCTCCGACCTCTTTAACTTTAAAAACCCATTTACTTGAAATAACTTTGTTACCGTCTGGGACATCGTCTACTATAGTCCATGTATTATTTTCATTTAATGTATCCATCTCTGTTTTCATAGCATCCTTCCAATTTTCTTTAGCATCTGAAGTCAGAGCTTCTTCAATGGTGAGTGGTTCCACGGACGTTGTGAGGAAATTAGTTTCATAATCCTTTAAATATTGAGGTTTTTTTATAGTCCGCTTGCTTCTCCTTAGGTTTGATTCTGGTATTCCTTCATCTACATCTTCTGTTGTTATTTCTTCAACTTCTAGGTTTTGTCTATCGACCATTTCTGACACTGCCCTGTCTGGTGTACTATATCCTTCGAGCTCTTCTTCACTTGATTCTTTCTCTTCTGTAGATGTCATTTCTTCTTCAGATACTATATTTTCCTCATTTATTGTCGGCATCTGTTGTTCTTCAGAGATTGTATAATCATTACCTATAGTTTGATTTGTAGAGGTAGAAGCTTCAATAACCTGATCACCGTTACCTACTATTGGACGTGACTTCTCACTACTCATTTCTTTCATAAAAGTTACTTCTCTTTTAATCAAAACATCATTTTTGTTGGGAAAATAGATTCTATATCCCTTAGTTGTTTCTCCATAACCTACAAAGAAACCTATCTCTGCTTTACTATCCCATTTGGTTCGTTTTTGATTTGGGATGTGAACCCCGACTTTACACCCGAAAGTTTTTAAGTTATTTAAATCAAACTTATTTGTTTTGAACCATAACTCATAAGGGGTAACATTTTTTATTCTACTTTTACCTGTTCTATTTATAACGAACACTGCTGTGTTAACAGCTTCTGCCCAAAGGGACTTGTTTAAGCCGCTTGACAGTAAAATACTCCTAGCCGCTTCTGTTGTTGTTCTCATTTCTCTTTCAACACAACCATTTTGCTGTGGGGTGTAGGGAACACTTGTTTGATGAATGATACCTAAGTTATCCAACAACACTTTCATACTTTTATTTAAGAACTCTAACCCACAGTCAGACCTTATAACCTCAACTTTGTACTCAAGATTTTTTGTAACATAATTAAGAAAAATCCTAACTTTTTCAATGGTTTCTGACTTATTTTTAAGAAAATATACTGTTTTATACTTTGTATAGTCATCTTTAATAAGTAGGTAATATCTGGCACCACCTAATGATGTTGATTCCATTGGCCCACAAAGATCCATATGTAAAAGTTGCCCAGGTCTCTCCGCCCTAACTTGACTTAATGGAAATGGTTGTTTGTGTAACTTGCCCTTAAGACACGACTCACATGTTACTTCCCTACCACTGTTTAAATCACAATCAATGTTAGACCTTTTCAACATTAATTTCACTTGTTCAATGTCCTGATGACACATTTTTTCATGCCAATCCATTAAATTATCACTGCACTTACCAACACATGCATTTTCAAAACTTATAAACCTGAATTTCATGACAAATAGATTATTTTCTCGATAGGCTAATGCACATACACTTCCTTGTTTATTTTTTGTGAAAATACAGTTTTGTTTATTTATGGTCACATTATAACCCCTGTCTGTTGCTGAACTTGCTGAAAATAAATTCGTTTTTATTTCAGGAACATGCAATACATTATTTAATGTTGTATGAATCCAAACTTTACCGTTGTATGCCTCCAATGTAATGCTACCTAACCCTACTGCATGTATGATTTTACCATCACCTACAATAATAGATTTAGGGTTTTCTAACTTTTTATATTCTGAGAATAAGTTGATGTTATGGCACATGTGCTCTGAGGCACCACTGTCCATGATCCACAAATCATTAGTAGTTTGACTGCTCAAAGCAGACGGCAGCACAGACACAGGAAATGCATTACCAGAGTTTACATAGCTTTTACCACTAAAATTACTGTTATTACTTTTGTTTTTAAACCAACAATTTTTTAAATTATGATTAGACTTTTTGCAGTGAGAACAATACTTGCTGTTATTAGAATTATTATTAATATTATTACTGACATTACCTGACCTGCAATCTTTCTTGTAGTGTCCTATTTTACCACACTTGAAGCATTTCCGTCCCTTGAATGCCGCAAACGCTGTAACCTCTTCTTCCTCCTTCCTTGAGTTGAAGCGCTGCTCCTCAATCAGAAGCCTCGCAGTGAGCTCCTCGAGGGTACGCTTGTCTGCAGGTACTGATTCCCACGCAGACACGAAGTGTTGGTATTGAACTGGTAAGGACGAGGTTATCTTAGTTATAGCCATGCTGTCGCTGACCTCTGCGTTTATGTTTCGAAGCTTACATAGGATTCCTTCGAATCTACTCAAATATTGGGACATGCTATCATTTTCTTCATATCTCATGGCGAAGAACTTTTGTTGGAGAATGTGGACTGACAGCTCTCCTTTTTGCTCAAATATAGTCAGCAATTTGCTCCATATTTCACATGCAGATTGACAATTGGAGATTTGGGGAATTATTTTTTCAGATACATGCATTACAATTAAATTTTGAGCTTTAGCGTCCTTTACCTCCCACTTTTCTATCTCCGATTTATCCTCTGGCGGCTTGAGTGTGCCATCCACGATGTCGAGGAGACCCGCCGCCCTCAGCATGACCTTGATCTTGAAATGCCACGCGGTCCATCCCTCCGCGCCTTCTAGAAGTTGTCGGCGATCGATGCTCAACCCTGCCGCTTCCATTTTTCTTGATGAAGACTCGACGATTGGATCGCTTTACCACGTCCTTGCCTCCGCCTTCGATGGACCTTTACCGGCCCACGCCACGCTGTCGCGTTCGCCTTTGACCTTGACCGGCCACAAGATTTTTCGCCACTTGACCGCAGCAATCCTTCAAACAAAATAGTTTCCACACGATCCACTGGTGAAGGCAGAAGGTCCTGGGCCCACAACCTGATGAAAGCGATGGTGGAAACTATTTATTTAAATGGATTTTGCAAATTAAAAGATGGAGCGTGCAGCGTGATTTTTTTTTTATTTCTATATAACCATAGAGTAGAGGCACAGATTATAAAAAGGTTACAGACCACAAATGCGCTACCTTATTCTGAGACATACAAAAATCTTTGTTGCATTTTAACAATAACGTATCTTTTTTTATTTATTCTTACATAAAAGTACCGACGCTGCATATAATAATATAGTGCTGTTAATCCAACCCTTTTTCAGTATAGATAGTTGTGTTGTTGATTACTCGACTGCTCTGCGTTAATTGTCGCTCCATTGGGGGCATCCAGAGACGAGGTGGTGGACACAGTGCATGAGCTAAGCGGATTGTACAATAACAATATACGCGGGGATGCCACGTGTAGGGAAAGTACCTTAAATATTGAAGATAGAGCATTTGTATTGTTTTTAAAATTAAAATAAAGTTTCCTGATATTTATAGCGTTTGAATTATACATATTTATATTCATTAACATTTAAACGCATCAGAGGTGTTGTGTATAAAGTGATATACTTAATAATGTTTTACATCATAATATACAGTTAAGTAAATCGATAAACTTGCTTCTTCTCTCACCGCTCTCGCACTGTGAATTTATGTTGAAGCATCTACACTCTACATGTAGAGTAAAGGGATGTCGGCATCTTTAACTGGGACTCATGTTGTCAATAGAACGCAATTCATTCTCTCATGTCGATTCTTTGAACGCATACCATCATGTTGACGTTTATGGAACCTTTTTTGACGCTTTTTATTTTAAGTACTGTATTCGTTGTACTTTTGCCATGAATATTCCCATATCCCAGGCTTAGCAAGATAATCTAGAAGTAAAATCCTATCCCTAAACCCGGCCCTGGTAGATGTACTAAATTCGTATAGCAGAAAAACAGTTTCAAAGCTGTCATACTTACTTATTGTACAAGTACCAAAATAAATACCATCCATTGTCATGGTCCTTTTCAGCGTAGCTCAGGTTTCACGTGAAAGCTTTTACAGTTAGCTGTAAAGGTTTTATAAATGTTTTTCTTTAAATGTTAAACCAAAAAGCTATGTTTTCTAACACCGTCAGGAATATTTCCTGGCTATTGTGAACTGTTGCTGGGTGTTATGATGATAGGATCAAAGATGACATTAAGTGTCCATACAATACCTTCAAGCACATTTGGAAACTTATAGATCTTATTACTAACGGGATAAACATTATAATAGAACAAAAAAAGGATCAAGCGAGTCCTGTTGAATGCAATAAAGAGTAATGTTCTTTTAACGGCGATGCGAGTAGATTTGTTTACACAACCCATTTTAATTTAAATCCATTGAATAAGTAACCCGAGAAAGATACTCTTATAAACATAAATTAAATATTTTGATATTTGTTCATTAAAGGATAATGATCCTTTTAGTTAACAGTTTGCTTGTCATGATGCAAACAACTTGATCATGGCATGATAATATTATGATGTGTAGAGAATGGAGATATTTTTATTAGGTATCTATCTTCATCTATGTAAGTATATAAGATATCGTACACCACGAGGGGGTTTCTTTCATGCACCATGCACGATTCTCTACAAAAAGTATACGCACATAATAATGCAAGCCATCGGCTGGTCTATGAATGATATTTAAAGTAAATAAGCGTCGGTACATCCTGATCTCTAGCTAGTTACGAAGTGGGCGGCCGCCTCTCGTGACTCAGGACTAAGGACTCCAGATTACCTATATTGCATTGATGCATGAATGGTCCTTTTTAGGTTACTTTTTTCTATTTATAATAATTAATGTTTAGATTTATGGAAGAATGGCATGGCAGACCTGAAAAAACCTTCCAAAAACAATAACCCTTTTTGCAGCACAGAGTTCAATCTACCTATCTTATGTCGAGAAGCAGAAAGGAACTTTAAGCTGATATCGGCATTAAATCTTATGTATGTCTCTTTCTGTCCGTATACTGTCAAAGCAAGGCAGCAATACATTAAACATCAACATTAGCTTAAAGCTGCCTTTCTGCAATTCAGCGTAAACTACTTATTTTTTATTTGCAAAGCGATAAAATATGTTGGCTTAGTATAAAAGAATCGGTCGTAAAGCACGCTGTTATCACAATATTATACTCGTTTAAACACTTGATTGTGACTATTTATGTATTTATCTCGTATCGGCATTTAAGTACGAGGTGCATTATCTTGCAGTGATTATGTAAAGCTTGATTTACATAATTAATAAATGTAATCCTGCGTGGTACTTAACTACAAAGTTAGGCTTTGTAATTTGAATATGGTTTCGTTTTCGATAATTAAAGCTACATCATCTTCTGCGAACACACGCTTAGCATAGGTTTCTTCAACTTTACAAAAAAAACGAACCTACCGATCTCTTTGCTGTTTCTAAAATATATTTTGTTCTGTGAGCATTTACAAAGCTGCCTAATGTCTGAAATCCGTCCCATGTTACCCTGAAGGTAACAGCCTGGACCTCACTGGTCAGTGGTCACTCTATCTTACATAAAACGAACCTTCAGATCGATGTTGCACTCACCACGGCTCTATCTCGTTGTAATAAACGCACCGATTGCATGACAGCTCTCTTTCGTGCGTTTTTTTGTAAGCTAGAGTGGCCAGGGCCGCAGGGCGCTCGGGTCGTCGCCCCTCTTATCATTTCGGCACGGATTCCCGACCCGTCGTGTGCAGTCCAGATTGTGATGTCATCTCATCACTGTATCTAATGTTTTTTATTTATTATTTTCCCACTGGTAGGTTAGGTTTGTGCGCGTTAGATTTGCTTGTGAGCTTTTGACAATTATCTAAGTATGTTTACTAAGCCATGCAGCTTCCTCCCAAACAGCGGCGCCATAGCTAAGGTGGTAGTGAACCAGCTTCCGAACCTTGGGGCTGCGGGTTCGAAGATAACCAATTGCACTCGCCTCCAACGGATTGCCACAGCACTCTGTCCACTTTCCTCTTCAGCTTGATTATACGTTGACGCTAACTAAGCTCTACTTCCAGGGTGATGGTGCCAAGATGACATTGTGGTGGTGTGTGGCGCTGGCGGCGCTAGTGGCGGGGCAGGCGGAGCGCGCCGCCACGCCGCGGCCGAGGCACTGGGCGCGCGCCGCCAGGACCATGGAGGAGCGGGCGCCGAGGCACTTTGTGGGGTGAGTGGAGGGAGATGGTGCAAGATGACATTGTGGTGGTGTGTGGCGCTGGCGGCGCTAGTGGCGGGGCAGGCGAGTGGAGGGAGATGCAGCAGCTTTGGACTCTGAGAGATTAATAACATAATCGGTGAAGTTACAAAATCAAATGTTGTTGATGAAATTGCGAGCTACAGATTCTCTATCACATCAACTTTAGGACAAAAACTCTTTCGAATTATGAATGTTAAGAATATTTTATTTCATAATGTATCGTCATATTACAAACAAAGGATCCAGCTTAGCTAACCTCACCCACATAACAATCAAAGGACATCATACCAAACAATTGACGACAACCGTCAAAAAACGCGCTCCTTTCCAAACCAGCCGTCTTTTTATAACTGTAGAACACCTAATCCTGCCATTTGTAACTGGAGCCGCCATTCATATCCTACGGTCCAGGGAGCCACGTGTGGGCGCTGTGTGGGTGAATTCCACGCGGCTAGATTTGGGCAGTTGAAGGGGCAGAGCGGAACGACGCCGGAGTCACTGGGGCACGGTTGTGACATGAGACATGGCAAGGTCACACGCGCACGCGGTCAACTGTTTTCTTCTGGTTGGCGGTTTGGTGGTTTAGTTTCGGAGTAGGGTTGTGGACGGTCAGCTTTATAGTATCTACTATCTACACTTTTGTGTATTGACAAACTCACAAGCCGATAATGTTTGAAACAATTAAATGTGTATAGCTACGTATGAAGGTGGCAGTATGCGTTCAAAATTTAGAATGTAAAAGACAGAAGCATTTAGGTAAGGCTGCTGAACGATAAATTCTAGGACTGAAATGCCCAATTTCAAAATGCTTAAAGTTTTGTTTGCTGTTAGGGCTCAATCCCAAATGAAACAGCAAGCAAAGGCGTAACCGAGGCAAGCCGAAGCTCCAACGAACCTAATCACATGCTTGAGGGGGCACAATGGCACAAAGGATCAAAACAGCGGGATAAATATACGCCTTTTAACTGCACTGACCTAAAATAACGAATTAGTCGTCGACATTAAGTGGCGCAACGAATTGTTTGGATGCGCTTTAACTAATCTCTGAGTTATGTTGAAGACAATTGGACGGTCGGGGCAAGGTTGGGGTTGAGATCAGCGGGATACATTGATCTATTAAGTGCTGGAACTAAATATGAATCTATTACGTGTGGTTTGTGTATTTAATGTACAAGGTATACCTACATAAAGCAAGGAGTGAATATGTATCAGTTTAATACGTAGTTCTCCGTCTATGTATGTGCCGTCTCTTTTGATCTTTAACACAATTTAGGCAACCACTTCAAAATAATTGTGGGTAAATGATTTCAATATAGTAAGACGGCCTTTTATCAATTTATTTGAACCCTTTTCATAATAAGGTAATAGATTCAGGGTCAATCGTAGAAAATGTTCCATATCAAATTAATTAAGTATTTACGTACTCTATTTCAAGTTGTTCCATTTTATCGTAATGTTAAGTAATTTCTTAAACTTACTGACCCATTTTCGAGGAGATATCATCACGTCTATTATCTCGGTTATTGTAAACATTTGTAAGTGCATCGTATTTTTACTTTACTACAGTTTTTAACATAATGTATGTTTATAGTATTTTTTGATAAGACTGATTATGTCAGACCTGCTACCCTCATTTTTGTAGAGCTTCAATGATCTTTTGTTAGTTTTAACGCCCACCTCATTTATTTCTACACATATTACTTGTTCCTGTTCGAGATTTTTTTACATTTAAGATTAACTTAAACTTTAACCTACCTGTTAATTTCTACAGTATGGATAGGTATATGGATGGTAAAGAAACCTGACCCCTCTCAAATAGGTATTTTCAATCTAGAAAGCGGTCATGTTTGGTTCATGCACCTACCTGTATTCTATATTCAGCAACCTCATCTTCACTTGAAACTCACTCTCTCCGATACAAAGATTGTCCGTTACAGATTGCTACAGACCTCATAGATTGTATTTTTAAACGTTTTATTTTTTTTATTTTTTCGTTTTAATTTAGTTTTTCTTTTTCTCGGCAGGCCTCACGTATGTCGCAGCCGCAACAGCACGCATTGCTGCCCGGGGTGGACCTCCCGACCCAACTCTCTACTTTGTATCGTCCGTAAGTTATAGCCTATATATATATATTTTAATATTTATATTTTGAAACCCGTTTCGTAGGCATGAGCAATAAGGTTGATTAGGTATAATTTTAGCTCTACATAAGGTAAACCTTACACCTCAATAATGGCAACTTTTTCAAAACTTGACACATAATAATATTATCACTTTGTTGCTGCTAATTTGTACCACAAACATTCGGCCGGAACACCGTCATTATTATTGTTCAGGTGACTTACTGACTCTCCTATGGAACACCTTCGAGTGTTTTAAGTCAGCAGTTTTGTATTTCAGCTCTATAGTATCTACTAGTTGTCTTATGTCTAACTATGTATCATGTTGCAGCAATATGCCGCACGGACTGCGGCGGGCCGGGCGCCTGCATCGCGCCCAACATGTGCCGCTGCCCGGGCGGGCAGGAGGCGCCCTCGTGCCTGGGCGGCGGCGGCCTGGCTGCCTACCCTTACCCTGGTGAGAATAGAGTTGTTTATTACTAACTCTTATTACAATATCCTGTCTCAAAATTCCAGTGGAATACACACTATTCATTGGAACTAGGTGAGCTACGCGTCACAACGCCAACGTAGTAGAGCTTTGCGAACGTATACTTGGCGTTACATCAGTTCTGTCTTTCCGTAGTTGACAGCAGATATAATTAATTGATTTATCATAATAGCCCGAGACTTCGAAAACCGTTTTTCAGTTCGTTTGTTTTGTCTTACCGCCTAAAATGACTGAAAACTTAAAGTGCCTAATTTATAACCTTATAACTGTTATTCCAGCGCGCACGGCGGGCGGGTGCCGGCGCATCTGCATGAACGGCGGCACGTGCAGCAACGCCACTTGTGCCTGCGCACCCGGCTGGACCGGAGACTTCTGCACCGAGCGTGAGTTACGACTGTATATACAGGGTGCTTGTTTATCAGTGGCTATCGGGGCTACGGGATATCCACTAATAAACAAGCTTCCTGTATGTCTCTCTCTTTCAGGCTATGTATCCCATATAGAGGTGGAGTCTGCCTTTCTTGCTTTCTCTCTCTACTTCACCCTGTCTCAAAAGTCGTCTTCAGAGACTTTGCAGTGTCGTAGGTACATAGGTCTGTTTGAACGACGTCCGAACGTCCGACGTCCGTTATTTAAAGTTGTACTTTAGAGTTATTGCTACAGCGGCTGCTGATCTTATTTAAAGGATTAGCCAGTCAGAGTATGGAAACACGCTTACTGGATAATCCGAACGTACATGGTACAGTACCATGTGTTATTGTGTATTTGTATCTCCCATTTTTCCACTATTAATTTTAGTTACCCAGCTATACATATTAAAACTTAACAATACATTTTCAGCGATCTGCCGGGAGCCATGTCTGCACGGCGGCAGATGTATCGCTCCGGACCGCTGCGTGTGCTTCCACGGACTCTCAGGCACACGATGTGAGATCGACAGACGAACAGGTGATTATCCTTATTGTGTTTCACTTAAAAACCCTTCGACTAGATCCTTAATTTCCTGCATTTACTATTGTCATCTTCATCCCGTATTCGATTGCTAGACATCCAAGTGCCGCAACAATCGGGCTTCTTTGTCGGAAGAGGCGAATAGGTACCTCTCTAAGGTTGAATCATAGGTTTAGCGGTCTGGACCCACCCCTCCTAAAAACGCATGCTCGCGGTTTTCACAAGTTTACCTCGTGTAAACTTCAATCTTCAATCTACATTACATAGACAGAAGAACAAAAAAACTCAGATGTTTACCTTACTATACCACTTATACAACTCTATAACCACCAACCCTTCCCCCCAGGCCCATGCTACACAGACACGCGCGGCGCGCTCTGCACAGGCGCACTAGAGGGCGTGGTCTGCACCAAGCAGCTGTGCTGCGCCACCGTGGGCGCCGCGTGGGGACACCCGTGCGAGCGCTGCGCTGATCTCGACTGCCCCCAGGGGCATCTGAGGAATCTGGCTACTAAGGAGTGTCAGGTGAGTTGATGACGATGATGAAAAGAGAGCGAGACGTTGATAAACGTCAATCCGCAGCATCGGTCTGTCATCGACGTAGGTAAACGTAACTGTGACGCAAATCGCAATAAATACTGATAATACAGATTTACGACATGATTAAAATTAACTTTCGAGTTTCGGCTCTTTGCGTCAGTAAAAAAGTAGAAATTCGTTTAATACAACGTCAATTTTAAACCTATTGTAAAGTATCAAAAAGCTCTATGAATTTGGGGGTAAGAGTTTAAGTACTTAGGTGGATATAAAAAGGCGCATTGTAAAGCGTAGTATGCATAACGTGACCATTTATTTTTTTTGTCAAAGCGGGACACCTGCGGAATTTCATATCCCTCAAAGACATATATTATCTTTCCTTCTTATCTTTTCGCTCAGTTTGCTCAGTGGCCTCAGTGCATCAATTGAAAGTTCAATCCCTACGATGACAGAGTGAAATATGAAAGAGATGCATGAAAGGTGAATGACCATTTTTTTTATATTTATCTAATAATCTAGTAAAGTTGGTATATTTAGGATACCTAAGTACTTACTATGTTTTTATAAATATACCAGACGGGTACGTAGTACACTACATAGATCCGAATAACTTTTTTACGAATATGAAAATAACGATATTTTCATTTATGAATTCCATAGTTCTAGTAAATTTTAAGTTTCCGAATAATGAAAATTACGAAAAGATGATAAACGAAATTTCAAACAACAGATTTATTAAAATGACCATTGTAATTTTTTTGAGTGTTATAATTTCTATGTGAAACATTAAAATAAACGATTTTTTATTATATCGAATTGTTTAAATAACGAATCCCGAAGTTTTAATATTCCGAAAACACAAATCCCCGAACTTAGTTAACAATTTAACAGTTTTTTTTGCTTCGCTCCGCTTTGTTTTTCGACATCTATGTGCACCTAAACGCTTGCTCGTCGTCGCACCTATCTTTAGGTTTAGGTCCTAAGGTTTTTAAGGTTAAACACCGTAAAAATCCGAACAATTATTTTGCTTTGTTGTAAGTACTGTAACTTAACAACAAATACTACAAATATTTTTCTATTTAACAATATTTTTACTCTATATTTGAAACGCTCCGCTTTGTTTTTCGATATCTACACTCGCGAGCAACCAAATCGACTCAAGCCTTCACGGCGCACATATACATTGATTTTCCTAAAACGATAAATGGTAAATATAAAAGTGATATGTCATTCGAAAGCTGAAGAATTAGGCTTTCAATTAAGATCAATACCATAAAAAAAAACTAAGCGCAGATTTAATGACGCATTTTAATTGCCCGTCAGTGTTAATTACCTCATTAGGAATCCACGCCTTGCGCTACCTGATCCCGCTATAAAACCTTTCCACATCCGGTGTACCTTATCAGT
Organism: Plutella xylostella; assembly: GCF_932276165.1. Taxonomy (NCBI): domain Eukaryota; kingdom Metazoa; phylum Arthropoda; class Insecta; order Lepidoptera; family Plutellidae; genus Plutella; species Plutella xylostella. Next base: position 10,269,628 of record NC_064001.1, read on the forward strand.
CGCTTGTTGCAAGTTGACCGGTACACATCTCGTTGCATTGTATTCCTTGTTTTCGCAAACCCATGGATACCACACCAGAAGAAGCTGCTCAAGTTGTTGCCTTGCTGCAACAAGGGTTAAGTCAGCGAGCAGTCGCTGCCCAGCTCCACTTGAGCCAGTCTGCTGTATCCCGAGTATACAGACGGTTCCAAGAGACTGGTGCCTTCAATCGAAGACCAAGAACGGGCCGCCACCGCTGCACTTCAGAGAGAGACGACCGCTTCATTGTCTCAACCTCGCTGCGCAATCGACACCTTACGGGCGTTGATGTGCAGCAAGAACTGAGACGTGTACGACAAGTGGCTGTCAGCGAGTGGACAGTGAGAAGACGCTTGAAGGAAGCCAACTTGACACCAAAAAGACCTGCATCAGGCCCCAAATTGACTGCAGGCCACCGACAAGCGCGTCTTCAGTTTGCTCGAGAGCATCTCGATTGGAGCATTGCGCAATGGCGGTCGGTCCTGTTTACTGATGAGTGCAGAGTGTGTCTGCATGGCAGTGACAGGAGAGGCCGGGTCTACCGGCGTCCGGGGGAACGATTTGCCCAATGTTGTTTCGCTGAAACAGTAGCATATGGCGGCGGTTCCTGCATGATGTGGGCTGGTATTTCTCTAGAGGGAAAAACCGCACTTGTTTTCGTGCCTGGAGGCGGCCGAGGAGGCGGGTTAACAGCTGATCGGTACATCACCGACATTCTACTCGGTCATGTTGTGCCCTATGCAGAATTTGTCGGTGAAGACTTCGTGCTAATGCACGACAATGCCCGCTGCCACACGGCACGAGTCAGTCGGCAGTTTCTGAGAGAGAAGGAATTGCGCACGATGGACTGGCCTGCGCTCAGTCCTGACCTGAATCCCATCGAACACTTATGGGACGAGCTCAAAAGAAGAGTTCGGGCCAGGAATCCAGTCCCTGCAAGCGTGGACGAGCTGAAGACAGCTTTATTAGAGGAGTGGGACGGCATTCCTCAGGAAACTGTCAAAAAGTTGATAAGGTCTATGAGAAACAGGCTGCAGGCTGTAATTAGGGCAAGAGGGGGCAATACAAAGTATTGATTTAAATAAATAAATTTTTATCTTAACATTTTTTGTTTAATTTGTATAATACGATACCCATACCCTTTTTTCCTAAATTCCCGTTTTTCCTACAATTGCGTTCAGACATCATTTATTTCAAAAATGATGAATGGATTTCAATAATAATGATATCAAATTAAAGCTGACATCTTAAGCTTTTAAATGACATATCATTTTTATTATTTCTATTCATAATTTTACTTGTATTAATGTATGTTTGCGCCGTCAAGGCTTGAGTCGATTTGGTTGCTCGCGAGTGTATGTGCACCTAACACGCTCCTCCTCGCTTTGATGGTCGTCGCACTTATCTTTAGGTTTTGCTTCTAAAGTTTTTGAAACGTTCATTTCATTTTTGACAAAATCCGAATTATCATATTTTCGGTCCGGATTTCATCTTTTTGTGATTATAATAAATCTGTATTTTATTTTTCGCATACTAAAGTAATGTATTTGACAATCGTAATAACAAACCTTCGTGATTATTATAACTATTCGATTTTTGATAGATATAAAAAAATCGTTATTGCAATATTTTGTAAATTAGGTAAATATTCGGTGTTTCAAATTCGGAAAAAAGTTTTTCGGAATTTTTGGGTGTTCTCATACTAGTCGGTACAAAATTCTTAAACGTCATACTTAGATTTTTTAAATAATTTGAGTAGTTTAATTTAACGTTTTTATCAATAGTGCATCTTATCTTATTTTCACATTCGTAAAAGTTAATACACATAACTTTTTTGGAAAACATGTACTCCCACGCATTTCTTCTTTGTTAGGAATTGGTAGGTGAGCGAGATATATTTATATCCACAATACACAGCAAGAGCGAGTCAATGATCGTCACTGAACGAAGTTAACTCGCGGAGTCTCGGTGACTCATATTACTCCCTATAGTCTATGTGAGTACGTGATAAGAAGATAAATAGTTGTCTCAAGTGATTAAAAGAAAGAAAGGAAATATGGGATGAAGTTACAAAATGTAGGTAATTTAAATTATCGTTTAGTCTGTATAACAAAGCGGGACATTTTAGCCCTCGCGGGGGACAGCGGGACGCACAGCTTGAAAGCGGGACTGTCCCGCCCAAAGCGGGACGTATGGTCACGTTAAGTATGCACCAAGCAGCTGTGCTGCGCCGCCGTGGGCGCCGCGTGGGGACACCCGTGCGAGCGCTGCGCTGATCTCGACTGTCCTACGGGGCATTTGAGGAACCTGGCTACTAAGGAGTGTCAGGTGGGTTGGCGGAGACGTTGATACCGTGATTGTGATAAATGTTGGAAGTGTCCTGGCCGCATGTTATTTCACCGATGCTGATAAACATCACAAAAGAAGCTCGTATCGAATATAGCGATTAGTGACGTTCTTCTTCTTCATAGCGCGTCGGTTGGGTCACCGTAATTAAAGCAAAGCCATCAAGTATGTCTCTCTTTGACTATCTATGGTGCGCCGAACGTATCTTAAGTATAGTTGATACGTGACTCTAACTGTCTCTAACTGTGAGTATCAATAACTCTATCTACCGATGACTGGTAGTTACTTTCATACTATTGTGACACAATAAAAGTTACAACCTGTCAAAATCGTATGGAAGTAACTACCAGTCATCGGTAAATAGAGTTATTGAAACTGGTAGTAAGAGGCTTCTAACACCCAATTACTTACGAGTATATTGATAATCACCCTAACTTTTATTCCCCAGGACATAGACGAGTGCCTGGCCGTGCCCGGGCTGTGCGGCGGCGGGCGCTGCGTGAACTCGCCCGGCTCCTTCTCCTGCGAGTGTCCCGCCGGCCAGCGGAGGCACCCGGCCACCAACAACTGCGCCGACATCGACGAGTGCGAGGACCCCGACATCTGTGCGGTGAGCTACCAGTGTACTAGACATAGACTGTGTACTAGACATAGACGAGTGTCCCGCCGGCCAGCGGAGGCACCCGGCCACCAACAACTGCGCCGACATCGACGAGTGCGAGGACCCCGACATCTGTGCGGTGAGCTACCAGTGTACTAGACATAGACGAGTGTCCCGCCGGCCAGCGGAGGCACCCGGCCACCAACAACTGCGCCGACATCGACGAGTGCGAGGACCCCGACATCTGTGCGGTGAGCTACCAGTGTACTAGACATAGACGAGTGTCCCGCCGGCCAGCGGAGGCACCCGGCCACCAACAACTGCGCCGACATCGACGAGTGCGAGGACCCCGACATCTGTGCGGTGAGCTACCAGTGTACTAGACATAGACTGTGTACTAGACATAGACGAGTGTCCCGCCGGCCAGCGGAGGCACCCGGCCACCAACAACTGCGCCGACATCGACGAGTGCGAGGACCCCGACATCTGTGCGGTGAGCTACCAGTGTACTAGACATAGACTGTGTACTGACTGAAGAAGTGAACGTCGCGGTTAATGAACTAGTTGAAAAATTATGTGTATGGATGAATAAAAAAGTAAAGTCATGAAACGATTTGAGACATGCATATAGCTTTGAATCACCTTTAGGTGGCACCGCACCCTCACTACAAGGAGCCTCAAGCAACAAGAATAGCCCTTCCAGTCCGGACGTGACGGGATTTGGCCTAAACACCTACTCTTATCATACCTATGTCATCTATCGAAGAAGTTGATCAAATCTCTTCCTACTCCTGTCTGTTGTGAGTAATAAAATATTGACTTTGTTCCACAGAACGGCAAATGCGTGAACACTGAAGGCGACTACTACTGCTTGTGCAACCCGCACTTCATCCCTAGCCCTGATAAGAAGTTTTGTATCGGTAAGTTCACACGTCACATCCAAATATTATAGGATTAATTCAAACGAGATAAGACACAAACTTTATGCTTTTCACAACTAAGTTTTGAAGTTGAGGCAGCTATGTAAGCATGTATTGTATATGCCTACATAAGTCTAGCAGTTTTAGGGTTTGTTACCTTTCGTGAAAGGATAAGCCAGTGATTTGCAGATGCGCCGGACGTTTTAAGGAAACAGTTGATACATCACTTTGGGAAGCTCCTTTCGCGCACCCCAAAATATTACTTAATAAGTCTTGAATCTATTTCAGTATCACTTCATAGACTGTGTATCTGTCCGTGTCAAAAACTTTTTAACCCCTCCATCCTTCTCCCTCAGACGGTCGCGTAGGCGACTGCTTCACGTACCTGAGCGAGACGGGCGAGTGCTCCGACCGACTCAACGTGCCGCTGTCCAACCGGGACTGCTGCTGCGGGTACAACATGGGCCGCGCGTGGGGGTCGCTCTGCGCGCCTTGTCCCCCGCGCCCTTCTAGTGAGTTACTGTAGCTACCTAAACTATCAAATTATGACAGTATATTAAGACAAAGTGTACTGTACTGTATCAAGCCCAAGAGCCTGTTACAGTCCACTAGTATTTATTCGAGGTCCTAAAAATGCCTGCTGCACATTGGTCCAGATACTTAGGTGAATTATATTATAGACAGATTATAGTATTAAAATCATTTAGGAGGCAATCAGTTACTCTACATTTATTCCTCACTTCCTCAGTAGAGTTTCTGCTGTGCTCTTCTGAATCATATATTTCGTAACAATACTGAAACATAAAATGAAGGTCACAAAAAACGAAGTTGGAAATCTAAAGCTACGTTCACTCACTGAAATAAAAGCCACTAGTTTATGAAGGATATAGACAGTTGGTGTAGTACCAACTGTCTATATCCTTCATAAACTAGTGGCCTACGAACCCTCAAAGATAGCATCGATTAAACCTTGATCTGACTAACAAATTCTTCTCTTCCAGCTGAATGGTCGCACCTGTGCGGCGGGACGGCAGTTCCCCCCGACTGGCGGCGCAACAACGGCACCTGGGGCGGGGGCGGCAACGGCGGGGGCGGCATCAGCGGGGGCGGCAACAGCGGCGGCGGCGAGTGGGGCAGCCGCGATCGCCCCGCGCAGCCGATCGTCAAGATAAACGAGTGCATGCTGAGGAATGCTATTTGTGGATTGGGGAATTGCGTGGATAAGGATGTTGGGTGAGTTGCTTGTAAACAAACTATACAATATAAGTGATAGTTAGTATTAACTAGTCCACCAATGTTGTCACGTCAGTCAATACTTGATTGCCTCAAACCAAAGTCCAATATTTAAAATTTCAATAACTAAATGTATTGTACTGTCGAAATTGAGTCCGCAACTCCCATCGTTTTTCTAACTATATATTTCCTATTGAAGTATATTAACCGTATATTTGTATCCTAATAAAGTTCATTTCTTTTCTAGCTACCAGTGCGACTGTTGGGACGGCGCGGAGGCCACGCAACAAGACGGGAACCCCACTTGTATCGACATCGACGAGTGTGCCTTGGGTATGTTATGTTACAACTGACATATGAAATGGTTTTGATTGTCTGGGCTGTTTTCTCCATAATCCAGTAGTAAATCTGGCTAGAGTAAGAAAATCGCATATAAAATATTTATTTGTATAATTCATTACCTACTTGCTGCATCTTTTAATATTTTGGTGGTGGTGGAAAGTTCTGTAAGTTGCCCTACTTTCCATTGCAAAATCAACAGTTTCAATCAAATTGTGTTCAGCAAATCAAATATTTTAACGATAATTTATTCTTTAAAATGTCACCTATTATTATATCCTTCGAGGTAAATAGTACCGTTAATGTTGTGTATTTCCTTTTGTCAGTTCTGTGTTTGTGTGCAATCAAGTATTATCTATCTATCTATCCATTCCGCAGGCTACTGCCAAGGCGGCACGTGCATCAACAAGCCGGGCTCGTTCGAGTGCCGCTGCCCGCCCGGCTTCGACCCCGTGGAGGGCGGGCGCCGCTGCAGTGACAAGAACGAGTGTGAGAGCACCAATGGGGGGATGTGTACCAATGGGGTGTGCACTAATATTGATGGCGGGTGAGTACTGAGTACTGATGTTAAATCTAAGTATAGACGAGTTACGACGACTAAGACTAGGCGAATTACTAGCTTTTATTGGAACGGCTTCGACCCCGTGGAGGGGGGGCGCCGCTGCAGCGACAAGAACGAGTGTGAGAGCACTAATGGAGGCATGTGTACTAACGGGGTGTGCACTAATATTGACGGCGGGTGAGTAATAATGTTGTAGACGATAATGGCTATTGTAATAGTTGACAAAGGAAAAGACACGGACATAAGGGAATGGTTGGCGGACCTGCCAGATGGTCTTATGTATCGGCGAAGCCAGTAAGTTAGAATATCACAGTGAGCCTAACCTTACTTCGTTATAGAAGTGAAAACAAAATGAGATTTTTATGGCACATAAAGCAGCTCAGAAATCCTTCGTTGCCGCATCCCTTGAGATAATTATGTTCAACAGAGGCCGATAGAGGACTGTCAGCATCCCTTGATTGGATTAACAAGTGTAGTCACATAATACTTATATCTTATATCCCACCCATCCCTCCGCCAGTTTCGAGTGCACATGCAACCCCGGCTACGAGGCGACGGGCAGCGGCGCGGCGTGTCGCGACGTGGACGAGTGTCGCGACAACCCGCGCGTGTGCCGCCGCGGCCGCTGTCGCAACTCGCCCGGCTCCTACCAGTGTCTGTGCGAGCCGGGCTACGAGGCCACCCCGCCCGGCTACTGTGTGGATGTCGACGAGTGCCGCGACCAGACTGTCTGTCAGGTGAGTTGTATATAACAACAACATGTCGCGACAACCCGCGCGTGTGCCGCCGCGGCCGCTGTCGCAACTCGCCCGGCTCCTACCAGTGTCTGTGCGAGCCGGGCTACGAGGCCACCCCGCCCGGCTACTGTGTGGATGTCGACGAGTGCCGCGACCAGACTGTCTGTCAGGTGAGTTGTATATAACAACAACATGTCGCGACAACCCGCGCGTGTGCCGCCGCGGCCGCTGTCGCAACTCGCCCGGCTCCTACCAGTGTCTGTGCGAGCCGGGCTACGAGGCCACCCCGCCCGGCTACTGTGTGGATGTCGACGAGTGCCGCGACCAGACTGTCTGTCAGGTGAGTTGTATATAACAACAACATGTCGCGACAACCCGCGCGTGTGCCGCCGCGGCCGCTGTCGCAACTCGCCCGGCTCCTACCAGTGTCTGTGCGAGCCGGGCTACGAGGCCACCCCGCCCGGCTACTGTGTGGATGTCGACGAGTGCCGCGACTAGACTGTCTGTCAGGTGAGTTGTATATAACAACAACATTTCGCGACAACCCGCCAGGGTGTCTTTCACGTGAGTTGTGGGTTACTAGATGAGAGAAAATGCTGAGTTTAGTTTCCTTGATGTACGAAGGTGACAATCCAGGAAGTATACATATAAGGTGTCGGCAAGTCACCCATACAGGCTGCATTCGTCTACTCTACACCAAACGTTATATTCACCATAGATTACACACACGGCTTATTAACCATGATTTTATTTTTCCGCATAACACTTTACTCGTTTAGAATTTAACATCTCTCCCTTGGCCTATCAAACCCAAACTCAAACTCAAACTCAAATTTTTTTATTCATCGTACAAATATAAAATTTTCTGATGAACGTCAATTTTTACAAATTACTCTCCGTTCGGATAAGGGGGGGCTCTTTCTGTCTAAGGAGAAGAACGGAGGCAAGAAACTCCTGAGCCATCTTTTCAAAAAAAGACTTAAAACTAGTTGGTATACAATACATATACTTACTTACTTACTCCGCTGGCTCAGCGACCCGAAGTGGATCTTGGCCTCAGACACAAGAAGTCGCCACTGGTCTCTATCCTGCGCAGTCGCTCTCCAGTCGCCTGCCTGTAGTTGGCGCAGGTCCTTGCCGACTTCATCGCTCCAGCGATATTTGGGACGGCCAACTGGTCTACGACCGCTTGGTACTCCAAGGTAGGCCCTCTTGGCAGCGCGATCCTCCCCCATCCTTTGCAGATGACCAAGCCAACGGAGTCGCTGGGATTTAATGTGACCAATGATGTTTGGCTCGGAAATCAGGTCTTCGATTTCCTGGTTCTTCCGTACTCTCCAGCTACCATCTTCCCTCCTAGTTGGTCCGAGCATTTTCCTCATCACCTTTCTTTCCGCAACCAGAAGTTTATTCTCTTCCTTGAGAGTGAGTGTCCAAGCCTCAGAGCCATACATCAAGATCGGCCGGATTACGGTTTTATAAATTCGGATCTTGGTTTTCCTGCTGAGAAGCTTTGACACTAGCACTTTATGAAGAGCAGCGCTGCATCGGAGGGCGTTTTGTACTCGGATGTCGACATCCGAGTACAATACAATACATATAAGCTTAATAATTATTATTATAATAATATGAGCAGAGCTAACTACTTATCACAGCCATGCACTAACGTCCTCTAAGTAATCATCAATTTTATAATAAGCTTTTTTACTGAGTTTCTCTTTAATGTAACACTTAAACTTATTCTCTGGCATTTGAGCAACTTCTGCTGGAAGCTTATTATAAAATCTAATACAGTACCCTAAAAACGATTTATTAACTTTCGCCAGACGCATCGCTGGAAAAGCCAGCTTATGCTTGTTCCTAGTATTAATGTCATGATTACTGCCAATTGTATCAAAAGTTGAAATATTCTTTCGTACATACATTAAATTGGAAAAAATGAACTGACATGGAACTGTAAGGATGTTAATTTCTTTAAATAGTTCTCTCAATGAATCCCTGGAACCAAGTTTGTATATAGAGCGGATGGCTCTTTTCTGTAATACAAATATAGTTTCAATATCAGCTGCTCTACCCCAAAGCAAAATGCCATACGATAATAAGCTGTGGAAATAACTAAAGTAAACTAATCTGGCGGTTTCAACGTCGGTCAGCTGTCTAATTTTCCGTACAGCAAAAGCTGCGGAGCTCAACCTTCCAGACAATTTTTCAATGTGAGGTCCCCACTGTAACTTTGAATCTATAGTCATTCCAAGAAAGACAGTATCATTAACTAGGTCCAATTTATTCCCATCTAGAATAATGTTAGTATCGCATTGTCTAACATTCGGCAGTGTAAATTTAATACATTTCGTTTTCTTAGAATTCAATAGAAGATTATTAACGGTAAACCAATCGTGTATGTCAGATAGAATTGAATTAATTTCATTAAAATTATTTTCTCTTCTTTTAACTTTGAAAAGCAAAGAAGTATCGTCAGCAAATAAAACTATATTAGTCAATTTTTCAACCATAAAAGGCAAGTCATTAATATAAATGAGGAATAAAAATGGTCCTAGAATAGATCCTTGAGGGACGCCTATTTCTACATGAGCCCCCTGTGATTTAGTATTGTTAATATCGACCCTTTGTTGTCTCTTGTCTAAATATGAAGATATCAAATCTAAAGCCTTTCCTCCTATTCCATAGTATCTAAGTTTCGAAATTAAAGTCTGATGGTCTACACAATCAAACGCCTTCGACAGATCACAGAAGACTCCAATAGCATCGTGATGGTCTTCCCAGGCGTCAAATATGTGCTTAATCAACGCAGTACCGGCATCGGCTGTTGATTTGCCTTTTGTAAAACCATACTGCTGGCTATGAAACAATCGAGCATCATTGAAATGCAAAAGCATCTGACTGAGTATGACCCTCTCAAATATTTTACTCAAAACTGGAAGAACCGAGACAGGCCTGAAATTTGCAGGGTCCTCCATATCCCCACTTTTGAACAGAGGTATAATTTTACTAAATTTCATAAGATCTGGGAACACACCTTCAGCGATACATTTATTAAAGATGTTAGCCAAAATTGGGGCGATTTTATTAATAATAGAAAGAACAAATTTAACTGACATTCCCCACAAGTCTTCAGTTTTCTTCATATTTAATGATTTAAATGTTTTTATAATAGTTAATGTATTAATATATCTGAATTTAAATTCCTTATCGGTTGAAGGTGCGTTCTCCTTCGTCAGGGTTTCAGCTGCTGCAGCCGAAGAATCTAGGTTACACGTAGTCTCTAAAGGAATGTTCGTAAAAAACTCTTCAAAGACCCTCGCCACCGCATCATTCGATGTTATAATGTCATTGCCTACCTTCAAAGATAAATTTGTCTCGCGTGTTCGATTCTTCCCCGTTTCGTTATTAATAATAGTCCAAACGGCCTTAGATTTGTTAGCAGAGTCTTTAATCTTGTTATTAATAAAAATTGTCTTCGCACAGTGACAGACACATTTATACATCTTGCTATATTTCTTCACATAAGATTGAAAGTCAGGTCGGAGTATGAATGTTTTCATCTCATACAGATCATATAATGTCGCCCTGCTTTTGCGAATACCCTCTGTAGCCCAGTCACAAAATTTAATTTTATTGTCAATCAAAACTTCCTTCGTTTCAAAATTACTCTCAAACTCATCAGCTATTATCTTAAACAAGTTACTATACATCTCATTAGAATTGCAATGTAATTTAACATTCGGAAGTTTTTCGTCTAGTTTCTTCAAGTAATTGTCAATTTTCTTTGTAGTAATCGGTCTGCATCTCACCTTAGTTTTATTTGTCTTGTCAGTGTTTACTAAGGTAATGGTCTGCCCACTGTGGTCTGACCTCAGGCAATTAATCACACTACTGTCTTTAAACTCACAGTTACAGAATATGTTATCTAGACAAGTGGCTGACGTGGGTGTAATTCTAGTTGGTTCCAGAAAAACATTAAAAAGATTAAATGATTTAAAAAGTAACAACAATTTCGACCTATTAGGAGAGTCACCTAATAGGTCAACATTAAAGTCACCACACACTATTACTTCCTTTTTACTATTGGAAGCTAACCTTAGAACATCCTCCATGACAGTCTCAAAGGTAATAAAATCACCAGTAGGTGGCCTGTAGGTACTATCGAACAAAAAAGTGTGTTGCCACTTTTAAAACAAATCCTTTGCAATCCCAAATTTGCCTTTGCCTGTCTTTTTAACCTACCCCATTATTTTAAATTTCTCCCTTTGTATTATTTATTGCTTTCGGACTTTCGCACCTTTAAGACAATGCAATGTTGTTTTGTGTTTACACATCTGGTGGCAATAGAGACAGTAACTTTTGGTCAACTTGTACACCATTGGTCAAGAGCGAGTCATTGATGGCTGATGCCTGCAAAGGAAAATGATCCTTAAGGGGGTCCACACTTTTTTGTTCGATAGTACATACTATTATATACTTATTAAGCTCTGCACATGAAATTTCTATATGGTGTTTAACAGAAAGAGCAACTATATCCTTTCGTTCTTTACATTTACAATTTTCTTTAAGAAATATAAGTGACCCACCATGCTCGTTGATATTTCTGTTAAAACAGCTTATAAGTTTGTAATTTTTTAATTGGAACATCATTTTATTCTCGTCTAACCAATGTTCTACATAAACAATCAATGTTAAATTTTTCCGAAAATAGTTCTATTTCTAACAATTTAGAAGAAATACTCTGAATATTCTGATGTACCAATTTAAATTCATTCTTAAATGTCTTGTCCTTCGATAGTTTTGAGCCGAGAGAGCAGTGAACTGAATCAATCTTTATATCAACGCTATGATGCTCTCCCGTTGTCTGAAAATCTAATTTAAATCTACTGTACTATTTTCAGTATTACTACTGACGGTGTCAATAGGGACACAAGTTTTCTTCGTTATAATGCTTATAACTGAGTTAATAAGAGGAGCTACTTCTGTAGCTAAACGTCGTTTCTGATTTAAGGACAGAAATAAACTGTCCCAGGTCAACTTAAAATTATCTACATACAAATTAGTATCAAAGAAATTGATACAGTCAGATTTATAACACGCATTGTACATATTTTTATTTAGGCTACATGTCATATAATTGTATTTGTCAGGCAGTGTGCAAGAATAAGGAAATGCACAAACAAATATATGTTTTGCAGGAATGCTTTCTAATATAGCAAAACTTCTATTTATATCAGAATTTGACACACCTAAACTATTTCCCACCATAATTAATATAGTAGTTTTTTCGGTGTACGACCTCTCTGAAATCAGTTGTACTATTTGTGCGAATGAAAGTTCTGGGTAACAATGATTAACAACATTTCCAGTTACATGATTACCCAACATGTGCCCGAAATCCTTGCCAAGCCTATCGGAGTATACAACTGTGCTGTAATCCTTGGCTGAACTGCTACTACTTGTATCAGTAGTAAGCCTTGTCAAGTAAGTGGGTGACATCTTAGGTAACTGCTTATTACCTACTATTCTACTAGCTGCCTGAGCATAGGTGGGTATCCTATGTAATTTATTATTGGAGGTCGGAAAAACATCTGCTGTAGCCGATTTACTCTGGATGACCCTCGAGGATGGTGTGGCCGTCGGGAGGCTGGTGGTGGCCCTCGGGAGGATGGTGGTGGCCCTCGGGAGGATGGTGGTGGTCCCCGAGAGTCTGGTGGTGATCCCCGAGAGTCCAGTGGTGGCCAACGGGATGCTGTTTGTGGCCTCCGAGGTGGTGGTTGCCCTTGGGAGGATGGTGGTGGTTCCCGAGAGTCCAGTGGTGGCCAGCGGGATGCTGTTTTTGGCCTCCGAGGTGGTGGTGGCCCTCGGGAGGATGGTGGTGGTCCCCGATCACAATCCCCTATCAAATATATTATTCCAAAACCTTTTTGACTATTTTATAAATCCATACATTACTAAACTATGTCTTCCTTCCCCCAGGGCGGCAGATGCGTGAACGGCGAGGGTTCGTTCCAGTGCGTGTGCGAGGCGGGCTACCGGCCCACGCCCGACCGCGGCGCCTGCGTCGACGTGGACGAGTGCACGGAACTTAAGGTTCATTATGTTAATTATTATTATTCCTAGTTATAAAAACACACACATAATAATATGTTATAGACAACTGTAGGACATGGTGTAAGGGTGGATCTTACAATGGATCTCTTACACGACTGACACGCACCATAATTTAACATACAAGTTCCGAGAGCAAGTATTTGTCTCAGAAATATTTGCCTCGACCTTAGATCGAATCTGGGATCCATGCACTACAGACTGACGTAGATTATAAGATATCTGATCTGTGCATGTAAGGACTGGATATTTTTTATGATTTATATTTTTTTCTTTGTAGGTTTGTCGAAATGGTCGGTGCCACAACAACCCTGGCTCGTTCAAGTGCGAGTGTTTCCCCGGCTTCACGCTCAGCAACGACGGACGTACTTGTCTTGGTAAGATCGCCCATTCAATATCTATATTTATAATAATTATACTTTTTGTCGTTCACGTGACTTTTTTTACTTTGGATAAGTATTTTTTGTGTATTTTCTGAAGTCGTAGAAAAAAAGCTGTTCAGAATGACTCCCTGGCTCACCACCTTCGTATTAGTATACCTACCACTTTTCCAACATCCAGTATATATGACATCGTCCATATACACATAACCTGAATTTTATTAAAAAAAATCTTTTACAGATGAGGTTCAAGATTTATGTTACGAGAAATACGAAGAGGACCGTTGCCAAGGTCCGGGACAAACGCCAGTCACTAGATCTCAATGTTGCTGCAGTGCTGGGAAAGGTAAGAATTTAATTGGTGTATGGTAGTAATCACCCTAGGCTGTGATATTACTATCGAAAACACGCCGCTGCCTAAAGTCTCACAGTTCAAATACCTCGGCTCTGTACTGACCACAGATGCAAATGTAGACGAGGATGTCACACATCGGGTGAACACGGCATGGTTAAAGTGGAGATCCCTAACTGGTGTACTGTGTGATCCCAGAATGCCAATCAAAACCAAAGGCAAAATATATAAGACCGTGGTCAGACCCGCACTAATGTATGGCTCAGAATGCTGGACTATGAAGAAAGCGCATGAACAGCAAATGCACGTGGCCGAAATGAAGATGCTGCGCTGGGCTGGTGGTGTCACGCGCCTTGATAAAGTGCGAAATGAGCACATCAGAGGGTCCTTCAAAGTCGCACCAATCGCAGAGAAGCTAAAGGAAACCCGACTGAGGTGGTTTGGGCATGTTATGAGGCGAGAAGATGACTACGCGGTAAAGAAAGCCATGCACATCCCAAGTCAATCGAGAGGAAGAGGACGACCACCAGCAACATGGTGGTCCAATATCGAGAAGGAGATGAAAGCCCAAAACCTGACCACATCGACAACCCGGGATAGAATATCCTGGCGCCGAAGTACGAGGAGGCCCGACCCCAGCTGAACTGGGAAAAGGGCAGGAGAAAGAAGAATGGTAGTAATCACAATATACGTGTAACGTATTTTGGTATGTTCGTTTAATCTTTATCATAGTTTTATAAGGATTGACTGTACCGTTTACTTATTTTACTGTTATGTGAAAACAACTAACACCACTAATTTTAATGTCCAAAGGTCTTCAACTTGGTTGGGGCGTGTCCTGCAAGAAATGCCCTGAGGCAGACTCAGAGGAATACAAGATCCTATGTCCCGAAAGTCCGGGCAAGGACAACGATGGCACTGACATTAACGAGTGCACTATGATCCCGGGGATTTGTGCCCATGGAGCTTGCGAGAACTTAGACCCTGGATATAGGTTAGTATCTTGTGTCCTATCTATAACTTAGGCAATGGTATGGCTATATTTTAATTTACCTAACAGTAAATGATTTATTTAATGTATGGTTATTGATTTAAAAGACAATTCATTTATTTCTAGGTGCATGTGTGATCCTGGCTTCCATCCGGACGCCGACGGCATTTGTACTGACATTGACGAATGCGATATGCATCAATCGGTAAGTTGCATATAGGAATAGTTTGATTTATTATTAAGCTTAATTTTTCACTCATTTCTTTCTGCCCTATAAACATACCTGTTTATGATATTTTCTTCTGTAACAATAAAAACTACAATACCGAGTGGCAAAAGTGATGTAGTAGCCGAAAAGTGTATTTTTTATGTTTTCGTAAAAACATCACGTGACTTTTTTAGTACCTATGCATAACTATTTTTTTTAATGACTTGAAACGAAACTATGTATTTACCTTCACAATGAGCCCTAACACCATTTCTTTCGGCTTACAATGCAACTTTTGAAAAATCCTTGATAAAATCGCAAATATACAATATACATAATAATAATATATAAACCTGACCAATTTTCCCCTTCCAGTACTGCACGGGTGGCCAGTGCCGCAACACAGCCGGCTCCTTCACGTGCGTGTGTCCGCCGGGCACGCGGCACGAGCCCGAGGCGCAGTTGTGTCGCGACGTGGACGAGTGCGGTGAGCCCCACGTGACCGAGGTCTCCGGCCGCGGCGATATACCCGCGCTGTTCCTGCAGCCAGGAGGTTAACAGTTGAGGGTCTAAGCATCCCGCCTGCTGCGACTTTCATGAGGAGCCATTTCGTTCATTTTGGACTGCTCGCTCTCGGGATACTTTTGTTTCATCAAAAAAGGCTTTGGATCATCAAAAAATAGAAGCGGCGGTATACCCGCGCTGTTCCTGCAGCCAGGAGGTTAACAGTTGAGGGTCTAAGCATCCCGCCTGGTTAACGCCTATGACCATTTCGTTCATGATCGTTTGGTTGATGCTTGTTGGTAGAATCATCTTTTGGACTACTCTCTCTCAGGATACTTTCGTTGTAAAGGTAATTAGGCTGCCATTAGGCTATAGGGTGCCCTTAGGCTACTTTTAGGGTGCCATTAGGCTACATCGCACCGTGACGGCAGCGGTGTCGCGACGTGGACGAGTGCGGTGAGCCCCACGTGACCGAGGTCTCCGGCCGCGGCGATATACCCGCGCTGTTCCTGCAGCCAGGAGGTTAACAGTTGAGGGTCTAAGCATCCCGCCTGGTTAACGCCTATGGTCATTTCGTTCAGCCATTTCGTTCATGATCGTTTGGTTTATGCTTGTTGGTAGTACTTATCATCTTTTGAACCCCTCTCTCTCAGGATACTTTGGTTGTTAAGGTTTTTAATGGAGAATTATTGGCTGTCATTAGGCTATAGGATGCCATTAGGCTACTTATAGGCTGCTAGTATGCTAGAGGACAGTTGTGTCGCGACGTGGACGAGTGCGGTGAGCCCCACGTGACCGAGGTCTCCGGCCGCGGCGATATACCCGCGCTGTTCCTGCAGCCAGGAGGTTAACAGTTGAGGGTCTAAGCATCCCGCCTGCTGCGACTTTCATGAGGAGCCATTTCGTTCATGATTCTTGTTGTTCGATGCAAGATGAACCTTTTTCATGCTGGTAGAATCATTTTTGTGGGAATACAACTTCTGTCTACAGATTTAGAATGAGGTTCTATTTTAAGGGTTTGAAGACGAATGATAAAAGCAATGAGTAATGTAGTTTCTGTCAAGAAGTTGGCATCGTGCGATGTTGAAAAGTGGAATCGTGGCTTGTTCTTATCTTTGAGGAATTATAATAATGACAGAATTAGACTTTAGGGCCTAATCAGGCTATAGGTTGACCAGCAGTTTAGGTCAGAGGTTGCGTTTTAAGGGTTTGAAGACGAATGATGAAAGCAGTGAGTAATCTAGTTTCTGTCAAGAAGTCGGATGGTGTGATTTTGAAAAGGGGAATCGTGGCTTATTCTTATCTTGGCGGCTTATATTATGACAGAATTAGCGCACAGAAGTAGGCATTTGATCGATAAGGAAAAACAATAGGGAATAAGTAAAGCGGCTGATTATTTTCTTGAAGGCTATTCTTCTCTTCATTTCTTCTTACAAACATGGGACCATAAATACATTTCATAAAATGAATGACAAGCTACTTCGAATTAACGAAGCACACTAAACTTCGTTCATCAGATAATCTTCAGTCCATGGTGCGTACCTACATTAAATTAAAACAACGGAATTAATTTCACTCCGCCGCTTTTTAGCCACGTATTAACTATTCGTCATTGTCATAACATTTTAATACGTGGGATGTTAAATATGAAAGGGTAAATGAACTTTATTGCAACAGGCATATGACAAAAGGTCAAATAAAGGTGTCACCACAACCAATAGTGACACTTCATTTTGAGTATAGACCAATAGCGTTAAGCTTACACGAAAACAAGAGTGTCAGTATTGGTGGATATCATACCTTAGTTTGACGTTTGTCTCATGCTATTTGTTTTAAACTATAGACATAGCCAATAATAATGTTGATTGTTGTTTCCAGCGACGTCCAATCCGTGCGACAATGGCCGCTGCATCAACACTCACGGCGGCTACGAGTGCGAGTGTGAACCAGGATTCGTGTTGGATGCTAGCGCCAGACATTGCCTTGGTAAGAACTCATTTATACACATTCTAAACCTGAAATAGTCTACATAATAAAATGTTATAAGCTCGTTTCAGGCGCTCAGTTCAGTTTTGGTCATTCACATTCACATTTCAACAAAGGTAATTTTCGACAGAATACGAACGTAGTTAAATATGCCAAATAACATTCGAAAATGCAGGACTAGGTTCAATAGAGAATACCTCATCTGTATATAATATACCTTCATCCCAGTTTCCATACAAATCTAACGCCTAAGTGCCAATTTCTCCATTGTCGGTTATATAACCGACAGGGCTTGATATATAAATTAAACTTCATCTCCATATAAAATTCATGACAGATGTGTCAAAAGTTAACCACTACTCCCTGGGTATGCTCTAACCGAGAATGGAGAAATTGGCACTAAAGGTACTACCAATTTCGTTTTACCTATTGCAACTTTCGATTGTCGGGCGCAGCTAAACCACACAGTGTATCAACTGCGAGCTACAGTCTTACTACTTACTATGAAATTAATAGGTGTATTTTTTCACACTATATAGAAAGAAATTTTAAGCCTTTCAACCTCCATCAATTTCCCCCAGACAACCGCCGCGGCTCGTGCTGGCGCCGCGTGGTAGAAGGGCAGTGCGAGGCGGCGGCGCCGGGCACGCTGCTGCGCCAGGAGTGCTGCTGCAGCGTGGGGCTGGCGTGGGGCTCCCCCTGCGAGCCCTGTGACGTCGAGCACTGCCCGTGCCCTAAGGGCTTCGCTAAGGTGAGTGAAAAAAGAGTGGGACGCCCTCCTGACCGCTAGACTGACGACCTTAGGTGGGTAGCCGGTGGTGGTTGGATGAGGAAGGCCGAAGATCGAGTGTTGTGGCGCTACCTGGGAGAGGCCTATGTCCAGTAGTGGATGATTATTGGCTGATGATGAGTGTAAATAAGTTGAGTTTCACGAGGTTTTGAGGCAAAGACGTCTCTAAGCAACGATGTTTGGAAGGAAAGAAAATAAATTTATTTCACACACACACAGAAACAACACAGATTTATTTAGCAACTAACTTCATACACATTTGATGGGGTCCCTCTGCGAGCCTTGTGATGTGGAGCACTGCCCGTGCCCTAAGGGATTCGCTAAGGTGAGTGTGGAGGGTAACTCTCTGAGTGACATATGAACTGTTACTCATATATATAATCATATACATTCTTCTTGAGCAGTTATAAATGTGATTAGGAGACCTTTGCATATCAATGTGAAGCAGCCCCTAGTGCGCTTTTGGGATATTTTGAATTCCATTCATATTTGTATTTATTGCAACTAGATAACAATATAGAGGTATTTATTTACATAACATTGGCACCAGCGTTTTCGGTTATTTAGTATTTTTTCGCCATTTTATAAGTATGTTTGCTCTTCACGTGACATGGTGACATCACGTTCTCTCACACAGAACACCTCCGACTGATATATACAATTTTTAAGTCCTAAAATGTACATAACATATGTTTTCCCCAACAGTTGGACGGTGCGACGTGCCGCGACGTGGACGAGTGCGCGCTGGACGCGGAGCTGTGCGCGGGCGGCGAGTGCGTCAACACGGACGGCTCCTACCGCTGCGAGTGTCCGCGCGGACTCACGCTCGACCCTACTGGTAACTAGCCCCGAGCCCACTAGTTGGACGGTGCGACATGTCGCGACGTGGACGAGTGCGTCAACACGGACGGCTCCTACCGCTGCGAGTGTCCGCGCGGACTCACGCTCGACCCTACTGGTAACTAGCCCCGAGCCCACTAGTTGGACGGTGCGACATGTCGCGACGTGGACGAGTGCGTCAACACGGACGGCTCCTACCGCTGCGAGTGTCCGCGCGGACTCACGCTCGACCCTACTGGTAACTAGCCCCGAGCCCACTAGTTGGACGGTGCGACATGTCGCGACGTGGACGAGTGCGTCAACACGGACGGCTCCTACCGCTGCGAGTGTCCGCGCGGACTCACGCTCGACCCTACTGGTAACTAGCCCCGAGCCCACTAGTTGGACGGTGCGACATGTCGCGACGTGGACGAGTG
The DNA here is from genome assembly GCF_932276165.1 of Plutella xylostella. NCBI lineage: Eukaryota > Metazoa > Arthropoda > Insecta > Lepidoptera > Plutellidae > Plutella > Plutella xylostella. Next base: position 10,288,965 of record NC_064001.1, read on the forward strand.
CGTCAACACGGACGGCTCCTACCGCTGCGAGTGTCCGCGCGGACTCACGCTCGACCCTACTGGTAACTAGCCCCGAGCCCACTAGTTGGACGGTGCGACATGTCGCGACGTGGACGAGTGTGAACAGGGTCTAGTAGACTACTTTGTTTCATCATTATCCAATAATAGTCCTCGGCTGGGCATAGGCCTCTCAAGGAGCGCCACAACACTCTGTCTTCGTTCTTCCTCATCCGGCCACCTATCTATCTAACGGTTTTGATCCAGCTGGCTGGAAGCTCTCACTTCTCAGCTACGCTGCTATCACGTCCCTATAAAGCATTTCACCGAATAAGACATCTGTCAAAACCCTTATTACATTCGAAGAAGAGTAGTTTTTGTTGGTGTCAGATGTCGTATTTGATGAAAAGCTGTATAGAAGGTAATATCTATATCGACAAGGGGTTACATAACCGAGCCTACTTACTAACCCCACTTTCCTCCACAGGTAACCGCTGCACAGACACTCGCGTGGAAACATGCTACGCAGTCTACAGCGGCGGGCGCTGCTCGTCTCCTCTACAGGGGGCCGCGGGGGGCGCGGGGGGCGGGGCGCTGCGGGCCGTGTGCTGCTGCTCGTCGCTGGGCAAGGCGTGGGGGGATAACCGATGCGAGCCGTGTCCTAGACGAGGTGAGTGATGCGAAATGGCGGTTATGTGTATGAATATGAGGGGAGAGGATTTGTTTGTAGTGCGCGCTTACCGCAATGGATGAATAGCGGACGAGCAGTATAACTAGCGTGAATGCCGTCGCGAGGTCACGTCGAATGTGACTCGCCCACTATTTCCAAGTGCACCTAAAATGACTTCTTGATCAATACTGAATAATTTTGATTGAAGTCTTGAATACCACGGCTAGATATCTGAGTTAAATAACGTAAAATATATGTCATGATGTGCATTTATTATTGTTTATTGAAATTATTATTTAACTTGATCTAGCTTCACTTTATCAGCAAGCAAAATTATTTAATTTCTCATCTAACATAAAATAATTTCCCACAGGAACCGACGCCTACCGCGACCTCTGCATATCCGACGCGGATGGCGGCACCACCATCTGGGAGCGACCTAATGGACCCGGCGGGGTTGGCTTCAACGGCACCAACATTTGGAACCAAGCTGGCGGAGGGGTTGGCCCAAACGACGGCGGAGACTTGTGGGGCAATAACTTCGGGAATGGCAGTGATGGCGGTTGGGGCAGTGGCACTGGGAATGGATTGGTTCCAGGGCATATGGATGTGAATGAGTGTGCGGCCTTTCCAGGGTTGTGTGGGCACGGGAGGTGCAGAAATATGCCGGGCACGTTCACTTGTGACTGTTTCCCGGGTTATGAACAGGTTGGTTAATTATTTTGCATGAATATTCAAGACAAGGAGTTTTAATATTCAACAAGTTCGGTTTGATATTAACTAAGAATGCTCAACCTTCTAAAAACCCCACCCTTCTGAAAATAGAGCATTATCAGAGTCCGCTCGATATCGTTGTCTGACAGCGGAACAGCCACTCGGACTGGAACCAATAATAATCATTAATAATTATAATTATTATGGGCTTTTATATAGCCTAGACTAGACATATTTTATCTTATTTCCTGACCCTATTTATATACCTACATACGTCGCATCAACCCCCAACTGACCATACCCCCTTCCACCCCCCAGGACTCAAACAACCACACCTGCGTGGACGTGGACGAGTGCTCCATAGTGGACGACGTGTGCGGCGCGGGCACGTGTCACAACACGCCCGGCGCCTTCACCTGTCTGTGCCTGCCCGGGCACACGCCCGACCCGCTCAGCAAAGTGTGTGTGGGTGAGTTGTCTCATATGTTGAGTGGTGTGGACGTGGACGAGTGCTCCATAGTGGACGACGTGTGCGGCGCAGGGACGTGTCACAACACGCCCGGCGCCTTCACCTGTCTGTGCCTGCCCGGGCACACGCCCGACCCGCTCAGCAAAGTGTGTGTGGGTGAGTTGTCTCATATGTTGAGTGGTGTGGACGTGGACGAGTGCTCCATAGTGGACGACGTGTGCGGCGCGGGGACGTGTCACAACACGCCCGGCGCCTTCACCTGTCTGTGCCTGCCCGGGCACACGCCCGACCCGCTCAGCAAAGTGTGTGTGGGTGAGTTGTCTGCAGAATTAGAATATCTCCTAGTAATGCCATAAACGCCTTATGACAGCCAAAGAAATCGCGATAAAGAAAACATTTAAGTGCAATTTCACCAAACGCTTAACGTATTTAGTAGCCCGTCAAACGTCTGTCAGTTAGTACACTAGGTTCCCGTCATATTTTTCATTGAAGACTACTTCTATTCTATTCTGGTGCTTTGTAGTAAAATTTTCCAAAAAAATAAATAAAAAAAAACAATTCATCATCATCATCATCAGCTAATTATCATCCACTGCTGGACATAGGCCTCTCCCAAGGAGCGGCACAACACTCGGTCCTCGGCCCTGCTCATCCAACCACTACCCCCACCCGCCTAAGGCCGTCAGTCCAGTGGGCAGGAGGGCGTCCCACGCTGCGTTTGCCTGTTCGTGGTCTCCACTCGAGAACTCGTCTACCCCAACCGTTATCGGTTCTTCGACAGATATGACCAGCCCACTGCCACTTCAGCTTGCATATTTTGACAGCTATGTCGGTATCTTTAGTCCTGTGACGGATAACCTCATTTCTGATATGATCCAATTCTATCAAAATTTCAATTATATCAGTGTAATTAAAATGAATTTCGGCATCAACTATTACAAACCCATAGACATCTATCACCCATCTCTTAAGATAAGACCCTTTTTTATGAGTTTTTTACGTGCTACCATCTGCTGTATGCAGGGACGGATCTGTCTTAACCTCATTCTCCCCAATTCTCATCATTCTAAAGTGTTCATGATTTTATTTGTGTACTGTCAGACACAAATCAATCGTTATTTGTGTATTTGTTACAGACTATCAATCTGAAATAAAATTATATTCTATTCTATACTAAATCCTCACCTTTCTCCCCCATCCAGACATAGACGAGTGTGCAGAAAACCGCCTGCTCTGCCGCGGCGGGCGCTGCGTCAACACGGCCGGGTCGTTCCGCTGCGAGTGCGGGCCTGGGATGGAATTAGCCCCGGACAGAATGTCTTGTAAAGACGTGGACGAGTGTTCTATAACCAGCGGGATATGCTCTAACGGAGCGTGCGAGAATCTGATGGGGACGTATCAGTGCGTTTGTGATGACGGTGAGTGGGACATAAGCTTACTTTTTGGCGAGTAAGGTCTTCTAGGTCCTGCAAAGCTCAGTCTCAGCTGCACGGCACTGTTATAGACGTAGATAAACGTCATTATATCGCCATCCTCGATAAATATGGCGATAAAATCGGTAAATGTTGCATTAAACGTCGATAAAGATGCCCACGGTGAACACGGCGGGGTCCTTCCGCTGTGAATGTGGACCTGGGATGGAGCTAGCCCCGGAAAGAATGAGCTGCAAGGATGTCGATGAATGTTCCATCACCAGTGGGATCTGTTCCAATGGAGCGTGCGAGAATCTGATGGGGACGTATCAGTGCGTCTGTGATGACGGTAAGCTAACGTTTTGGCCTGTCAACAATTAGAAAATGAACCTACCTATACTATACAGTCGCTGGCCAGCGACAGTCAAAGCTCTGCTAAGTCCTACAAAGCTATCGTACCACCACCGCACATTAGCAATCCACAATCCTGAAGCAGTATTGCTGATCTGTCAAAAATCCCACCATCTTCAGTTTTTTATTTGACACTCATATGAATTGTAAATTCCAAAGGTTACGCCCAGTCGAGTGTGAAGTCCCACTGTGAAGACATCGACGAATGCTCCGAGGACCCGACACGATGTGAACACGAGTGCATCAACACGCCCGGCTCTTACCACTGCAAGTGCCGGTAAGATTCCTGATTCTCTTTCTACGACTATTTAATTTTATCAATCGGAGTAGAGAGTATAACTAAGTCTCATTAGGGTTAGGGTAAGTGTATTTATCATCATCCTTTGTTGATGGCTGTCATTGAATTTGCTAGATAAACCATCAAACATGTTAGATTTTTAATTTTTGAAAACATATTGTGCCTAAGGAGCTATAGGTTTGGTCATATCACCCGTGGTGCGTCGCGCCATATAGAATCCGATATATTATAACTCTAGCCATCACGCCACGCCGGCTGTGTGCCTAGAGTTTCACTACAATAAGAAGAAGAAACGCCAGTCAGAGCAACCAACCTATCCCTAACCTCATTCACGTGTCTTCCGCAGCGAGGGCTGGCACCTCCGCGCGGACGGGCGCTCGTGCCGCGACGTGGACGAGTGCGCGTCCGGCACCCGGCCCTGCGGCGGCGGCGACTGTCGCAATACTCCCGGGTCGTACAGGTGACTGAATAGATAGATAACCTATCATAAGCAACGTTAAACCCCCCCGACATTCAACACTAAGGGCCACTTGCAGAAACATATTAATCTAGATTTAGTGTCAAATCTCGATTTAAGAAACTTAACACTAAATCTAGATAAAAAAAATTAACACTAAATCTAGATTAAATATGTTGGTGCAAGTGGCCCAAAAAGTAGCATAACTTTTGAATGACTAAGATAATTTTGTAAAATATGGCTAAGGGCCACATATTTATGTTTGGTTGAGGCTCTACTCCCACTCACTAAATTGGTCCTGGCAGAATACCAGCGCTGTGATTATTTAATCATAAATAATCATAGTATTATGCTGAGTCAGAACCCTTTCGCTAACATGATAAATACACATGTTGCTTTTCTATCTGCATGTCTTATAATAATGTTTTGTGTTTTGTAATCTAAAAAATTAATGTTAGAAATCTTGCTGTGTAACCTGTGTATGTGTTGTGTTAAGTAAATAAATAACTTATCTATCTATCTATCTATCTACTTGCACCAACACTAAATCTAGATTTAATATGTTTCTGCAAGTGGCCCTAAGAATACTCGGGGTAATATTATGCATGACCAAAAAAAAAAAACAATAGAAAATTCGGTTCAGCCTCTTGAAAAATTACTTTACCAGGCATGAGGATCTGTCAATCAAATCTCATAGGAATCATGCTATATTTTACAACGTATAATATTAGTGGTATCAAATCATTCCATTATTGATTCATAATCGGCCATCTTTACTACAGATGCACCTGCGGGGAGGGGCTACTCCCGTCGCCGGAGGGGGCGAAGCCGACGTGTGTCGACGTTGACGAGTGTGCTGAGGTGAGTGAACCTTGATGTTTCTAAAGGGATCCTTCCCTTGTATTGTGAAGTAGGTACCTTGCCACAAGGCTGGGTTTCGCGAGTCACATCCGCGCCCACCGCCGCAGAAGTCCTACTAGCTCCTGAGGTCACCGTCATAGGATCAAGATGAGGAGGACATCATCATCACGTCGGGGTCACCAATTTTACTGAAGGAAGAAATGAGCACACACTGCTAAATCAAACAAATCATTCAAAGTAGTTTATTTGACGGCTAAAGCTATTCCTTTCTTCCAGATCCCAGACTTATGCGGCGCGGGCGAGTGCCGCAACACAATCGGCAGCTTCTTCTGCCGCTGCAGCCCCGGCTACTCCGTGCGGCCGGAGCAGGGCCCCGCCTGTATGGACGACGACGAGTGCGAGCTGGGCACGTGCGACTGTCACCCGCGCGCCGACTGTGTCAACCTGCCGGTAACTATGTCAACATGCCCCCGGCTACTGGACCACGACGAGGCGAGCTGGGCACGTGCGACTGTCACCCGCGCGCCGACTGTGTCAACCTGCCGGTAACTATGTCAACATGCCCCCGGCTACTGGACCACGACGAGGCGAGCTGGGCACGTGCGACTGTCACCCGCGCGCCGACTGTGTCAACCTGCCGGTAACTATATCAACATGCCCCCGGCTACTGGACCACGACGAGGCGAGCTGGGCACGTGCGACTGTCACCCGCGCGCCGACTGTGTCAACCTGCCGGTAACTATGTCAACATGCCCCCGGCTACTGGACCACGACGAGGCGAGCTGGGCACGTGCGACTGTCACCCGCGCGCCGACTGTGTCAACCTGCCGGTAACTATGTCAACATGCCCCCGGCTACTGGACCACGACGAGGCGAGCTGGGCACGTGCGACTGTCACCCGCGCGCCGACTGTGTCAACCTGCCGGTAACTATATCAACATGCCCCCGGCTACTGGACCACGACGAGGCGAGCTGGGCACGTGCGACTGTCACCCGCGCGCCGACTGTGTCAACCTGCCGGTAACTGCAGTTGGATGATCACAGCATAATAATATATGTCTCTTTCTAGCCTATTCTCATCCTCCTCATATGAACAGGTGTTCGGTCCAGCAGACCGGAGATTAGGGCCTATTCTATTCTGAGAGGGGGTGAATTTCCTGTACCTATGTACGTACCTAGAGAGCTACCTCTCTCGAGTCGTGTACATATCCTCTTGATTTCAGCTCAGCCAGCCTAACTTCCGAGTAAACTGGAGCAGCCTGGGTGTTGCAATAGCTGAGATAGGCGTTCTGATGATCCAAGAATAGATAATCCCGTTTAGGCCAACCTACTTAGTCTCCTTTGTCTATCTGACGTAAGCGTAAGCATTTTCACGTGCTCAAGAATATTACACCTAGTTACCTACAATTAACCCTTCAACCTCCGCAGGGTTCGTTCCAATGCCGCTGCCGCGAAGGCTGGCGCGGCGACGGGTTCGAGTGCGAGGACATCGACGAATGTGTGACCAACAATGGCGGCTGTCATCCACGGGCCACTTGCCGCAATACTGATGGAAGCTTTAACTGTCTGTGTGATACTGGATATAAGGGAGATGGGTGAGTTGCATTGGTAGATGATATTATAGTGAATAGTCCACTTTTTTCCTGTATATTTATTATATTCGGTCGAGTGTGAGGACATCGACGAATGTGTGACCAACAATGGCGGCTGTCATCCACGGGCTACCTGCCGCAATACTGACGGGAGTTTCAACTGCCTGTGTGACACTGGGTATAAGGGAGATGGGTGAGTGGCATTGGTAGATGATATCATAGTGTATAGTTCACTTGTCTCCGGTATATTTATGATATTCGGTCGAGTGTGAAGTCATTGACGAGTGCGTCACAAAAAATGGCGGCTGTCACCCACGGACCACTTGCCGCAATACTGATGGAAGTTTTAACTGTCTGTGTGATACTGGGTATAAGGGAGATGGGTGAGTTTCATCTATGGTTTATGTACTCAGTGTAAAGTCAATGTCTTCAGTGTATTTATGATATTCATTCGAGTGTTAAGTCATCGACTAACAATGGTGGCGGTCATCCGCGAGCTACTTGCCGCAATACTGACGAAAGTTTCAACTGTCTGTGTGACACTGGGTATAAGGGAGATGGGTGAGTGTCATCTGTGGTTTATATACTCAGTGTAAAGTCAATGTCTCCAGTGTATTTATGACATTTATTCGAGTGTTAAGTCATCGACTAACAATGGTGGCGGTCATCCGCGAGCTAATTGCCGTAATACTGACGGCAGCTTTAACTGTCTGTGTGACACTGGATATAAGGGTGATGGGTGAGTGGCATATGTAGATGACAAGTATAGAGTATGGTTGCATGTCCACCAGAGCGAGGCAAATTGCGACCCATGAAATTGCATATAAACTCCACTCATCCAATTTCATTTTACGATTACTTTCTCGCACACTGCTTCGCTCTCGTAGACCGGCATCCTAAAATAAATTGTAGTCCGCACTTCGATTAAATTAAGTCACTGTGATGATTGTCACCACTCTTTTTTTCTGAATTCTGTAAACCGTGTTGCCAATTTAGCCACTTTGTAAATTCGGCGGTCTGCATCGTGGTACCGTTTATGAACTTCTATGAAAGTAAACCAACTGACTCATTTACTTAACTTTACCCCCCAGCTACCAATGCGTGGACATAGACGAGTGCGCGAACGACCCGACGCTGTGCGAGAACGGGCACTGCGGCAACACCGCCGGCGGCTACGAGTGCGACTGCGACATCGGCTTCACCAAGTCGCCCGACGGACGCTCCTGTCTCGGTGAGTTTGTGTACTATAGTGTGTAGTATAGCAATGCGTGGACATAGAGCCGACCGCCAACAAGTACAGGTAGCCACCAATAGATGGCGCTCGAAACGAAAGATACAGAAGTTGTATGGAAATCAAGAAAGTAAACTGGTTGTGTGACAACAGCTCTTCGACCGTCTCTAGGCATCCATTCTGTGACCGCCTTTGTTCACCTTGCGTTACCATTCTTGGTGAGTTACCGTAAATAAATAAACAATATGAAAATGGCGGTTGTTAATAGGTAAAATGATAATAAAATAAATAAAATAGACCTACGGCGTGAATAGGGCGAGATAGCATAAGATCTGCCTCCATATATCTTCATATACCTTTTTTCTTGTCTTATTGTGTACCCGTATGTAGTCACTACATTGTAAAATGAAATAGTGGTTGCTCTTATTAATATTTCATTATTTTCCTTTCCAGACCTGGACGAGTGTGCGACGTTCCACAACGTGTGTGTGTTCGGTCGCTGCGAGAACACTTACGGCATGTTCAAGTGTATCTGCGACAAGGGATACCAGCCGGATAGCGTTGATGAACGTAAGTCTCTTATTGATAAGTAATTAGGTTTGTTTTAGCGCTTAGGATGGAGTTTTGATGTGCTAAAATGGTATTTGTATGTTTGGGAGTGTGAAAAGAAGCATGCAATAAGAGCTGTTCACTCTGATTCAGGCAAACTAAACAAAAAAATTGAATTTATGTATTTAAAATTAACAGTGTTAGTTGTGTTTCAGGTGTTCCACTAGGCTCGATATTTAGTCGAGTATTATTCTTATTAATTAATATCACTTACGGGTAGTGACAACCGCTATTGTACCAATTTTTTAAGCAACCTTCCTTACCATTTTGGCAAGAATCGTCAGCCAATAATTAATTCCTTAAAACACACAACACTCTGTCATTTGTAGAAGATGATAAATCTAATGACAATGACATAAATACCTACTATTTTCCCCACAGTGATGCCGGGCTTCAACTGCACGGACGTGGACGAGTGTCTGTCCCCGCAGTCGTGCCAGTACGGGCAGTGCGTCAACACGCCCGGCGCCTACCTGTGCCGGTGCCCGCCCAACCACGACCTGGTGTCTGAGGGGACCGCCTGCTTCGGTAATGTAGCCTGATTATGACTTTAATATACATATAGATTGTTGCGAAAGTTATTAGTTGTATTTCCGATACTTCTTGCCTCCGAAAATTACTCCCTGAGTCACTCCCTCGCGGCTTAGTATATCACTTTTGCAATACCCTATAAAGTCTTTATAACTTTTACATACATGCACTACATCAACTGTAATCACCGATAGGGTAACCGGAGGTGACTAGCAAGCGGGGCACTTGATTTCCTCTGGCCCTTTTTACAAGTCGGGATTAGCGTAGCGCTATAACTTACGAAAAACATAATTTTTGATTCTCTGCTGTGCTAATACGACTCTCTTTTGTTGTATTAATCGTGCCGCTTGCATGACAATTCTCGATTGTTTTCGACTCCTAGTGACTCCCCAGGCTATGCTATGTTTGGGGTCAGATGGCCATGCAAGATGTCTCTACATATTGTAATTAACAAGATAATTTTACACATTTCCAGACCCCCGCCGCGCCCGCTGCTACGGCAAGGTGGACCTGCGCTCCGGCGCCGAGCAGTGCCGCGACAGCGACGAGCTCTCTGAGGACGGCAGCATGGCGGCTTGCTGCTGCTCTGTGGGTATGTACTTGCAGACCCCCGCCGCGCCCGCTGCTACGGCAAGGTGGGAGCAGTGCCGCGACAGCGACGAGCTCTCTGAGGACGGCAGCATGGCGGCTTGCTGCTGCTCTGTGGGTATGTACTTGCAGACCCCCGCCGCGCCCGCTGCTACGGCAAGGTGGGAGCAGTGCCGCGACAGCGACGAGCTCTCTGAGGACGGCAGCATGGCGGCTTGCTGCTGCTCTATGGGTATGTACTTGCAGACCCCCGCCGCGCCCGCTGCTACGGCAAGGTGGGAGCAGTGCCGCGACAGCGACGAGCTCTCTGAGGACGGCAGCATGGCGGCTTGCTGCTGCTCTGTGGGTATGTACTTGCAGACCCCCGCCGCGCCCGCTGCTACGGCAAGGTGGGAGCAGTGCCGCGACAGCGACGAGCTCTCTGAGGACGGCAGCATGGCGGCTTGCTGCTGCTCTGTGGGTATGTACTTGCAGACCCCCGCCGCGCCCGCTGCTACGGCAAGGTGGGAGCAGTGCCGCGACAGCGACGAGCTCTCTGAGGACGGCAGCATGGCGGCTTGCTGCTGCTCTGTGGGTATGTACTTGTCGTCATAATATTAACTGATTGTCTTTGGTTCGTTATCGTTCGCTGCAAAACATACATAGGTCTCTCCTAAGGAGCGCCACTTGTCATGATAAGAGGAAAGATATTTGTATGTAGGTATGAATGTTTGTTACTCTTCAAAAGGTTAGGCCTTATTATGGCATGTAGTTAGCTGACACCCTGGATTAAGACATAGCTGATTTTATCTCGAATTTCCCGCAGGATTTTTTTATACGATGCGAAGCTTGACCAATTTAAATTTGATGCGTAGGACGAATTGCTACCTATTATTCCTGATTGTTATTTATAAGTTCGCACGGAAAAGCAAAGTACGCAAGCCCCACTTATGTGTTAAGTATGGTTTGTGATATTTCTATAAAAGTGAGTGTAATAACTATCTCGTGTTATTCCAGGCGCGGCGTGGGGCAACTACTGCGACCTGTGTCCGGAGCCGGGCTCGGAGGAGTTCCGCCAGCTGTGCCCCGGCGGGCCCGGCTACCAGCCCGTGTTGGAGCCCGTAAGATACTCATCATCATCATCAGTCGTTATGTGACTGATTCCTATTTAGTAAATTATTTGTAGCCTCTGCCCATCTTGGAACCCGTAAGACACTCTTCTTCTTCATCATCATCAGTCATTATTATGTGACTGATTCCTATTTAGTAATTTAACTGTAACCTGTCCATGTAGCACGGGACGCTATTAAGACGTGACAAAAGTTCTCCGTTGCGCTCGCTCTTGAGGCTGCGCGATGTGAGTGAGCGCGATGCAAAACTTTTGTCACGTCTTAAATGCGCCCCGTACTAGCCCTTCTTGTAGCCCGTAAGACACTCTTCATCATCATCATCATCATCAGTCATTATGTGACTGATTGCTATTTAGTCATTTTAACTGTGAGCTGTGTCCGGAGCCGGGCTCGGAGGAGTTCCGGCAGCTGTGCCCCGGCGGGCCCGGCTACCAGCCCGTGTTGGAGCCCGTAAGATACTCATCATCATCATCAGTCATTATGTGACTGATTCCAAATTAGTAATTTCAACTGTGTCCGTCTTAGAGCCTGTAAGACACTCATCTTCATCATCATCGCGCGCTCTTACGAGTTACACACGTAATATTCTATCTCTCAAATTTAATTCTTAAACATCAGTAAATAATATCATAATCAGTGCAAATCATATATACATCTAAAGCTCATAGTGCAAACTACACAACGGTACTGCTGAAATTAACTCAAATTGTGGTAAAATCAAGTAATCTTCAAAACAATTTCAAAATTAATCAGTTAAAAATCAAACAGTGACTGTGAACTGTGAGTCGACCTTGAAGTGCGTGTCCGAACAACAACGGTAACCGGTCTGCGCTGAGTACAGTGATTAGTGTGTCGCATTAATACCATATATTCGGACCTCACCGTACCAATCACATCAGTGTAGCGGTTAAGACGTTGGTACTCCTACGCTCACTCGTAGTGTCACGGGTTCGAGACTCACAAACAACTTTATTTATTTTTTATTTTATTTTTGAGTGTTTTTCGTGTTTTAAAGATGCCTAATTGCGCTTCTTGTATGAAAACGATAAAAGTGGCTGTTGGCGCACGGGCGCAACATTGCTATTCAGCGTATTCAGGCGCTTAACGTTTTAAAATTATTAATTGTTCTCCTACCTCATATAATTAACATTGTACTTCGATCAACGTATTCGGCTTATCAACATCAAAATTGTATCCAAATTGCATTAAACTGTTAAAAGTGAACAGTTTGAGTTTAATTCAAGCTCCATATGTCCCCTACGAGACATAATTTGGTGACCCCGACGTGATCACGGACAGCAACTTCTGAAGAAAACTGAGTCGTAGAAGGCGTCATCAGCTGCAGCCGCGTGGTGACCAGAAGCCTGCAGCCCTGCAGTCCACCAGCAGCCATCACCAGCCATCACCAGCGACGAAGCCTGTGCAGCGTCCGGCAGAAGGTCCACCTTGCCACCGACATCCCGGGCAGTGACGCAGCAAAAGCCTCACACCGCAGAGAAGTCTACCATCTACAAAGATAAGTGCCCAAGGTTTCCTTCATTCCAGTTTCCTACCTAAACCTGTCCTAATTCACCCAAATACATCCTAAATATACGTAACAAAATATCATTCAACAAAATAACCTCAAACCAAATTACAAAATTCCCACCTACTTCCTCAAATTTCATCCAAATTTCATCAAATTTTCAAAATACTCCACTTGTGCAACCTTCCAGCTTGCTGTGACGTCAGATTTTTGAAATTAATAACCCAAAAGAAGTTATTACAATTTCAAAATTTGCATACAAAAGTACCACCTACTTTTTTATCTTTCATCCAATTTTCAAACTTTCAAAATATAATATTTCCCTTGCTACCTACCAACTATCTGTGGCATTAGAATTTTGAAATTCTAGCCCAAAACGGATTTATTCAAATTTTAATTTTTTTATACAAAAATCCCACCTACTTTTTTATTTTTCATTCAAATTTTATAAAACTCGCAAACACCTTCCCCGTGGGACCTAAGAACTTTTCATCAAATCAGATTTTAAAAAATATTCATCCAAAATGATTTATTGAAATTATAATTTTTTTTTTACACAAAAGTGCCACCTACTTTTTTGTTTTTCATACAATTTTCACAAAACTTTCAAAATACATTCCCTGGGTAACCCACCACACATAACTGATTTCACTTTTGTGAAATTTTTGTTCTAAAACAAATTATTAACATTTTTCATTTTTCCATTGTTCTTTCTTGTAAGTTTTGTGAACATAAGAGTAAGGTGGACATCACTTGTCCCTCGCTATAAATTATATCTATACACGCCTTCTAACCCGGGTTTGCCGAACAATTCCAGGTTCTCGCATCAAAAGCGAGCCACGAAGTATGCCAATAGGACTTCCCAACGTCAGCTCAAGCTGAGTTCTCGGTGGTAAGCGGTCCCAGCTTCCTGTTCGGCAGGTGTCACGGATTGAGGAGCGTGAGATTAAATTCAATTATATTATTTACACTTAATACCTACTCACTTTGGGTGCGAAACGTAAAACTTGATTTGGCCACTTTGCTATTGTGTAACTAAATTGTTGATTGTGATAACTAAATTTATTTTATATCATGGCGCCAGTTGATTCAGATGATTCATCTAAAGAATTATCGAAACAATATAAAGAATTATCTGCTAAACGCAGCTCAGTAAAGGGGCAGATTACAAAATTTAAGAAATACTTAGAAGGTTTTACGGGTCGCACTCAGTATGAAACTATTGAGTTAGCTAAATTAACGGTCAAGCTTAGCAAGTTTGAATGCTTGTCTACTAAGTTTGATGAGTTGCAAGATCAGATTGAGGTCTTAAATACCGAAAATTTAAGGGACGAATTGGATGAACGCGAGAATATTGAACAAAATATCATTGATTGCATTGCGGATGCTAAGACTATTCTAAATTATCAAAATGAGATTTCTGTGCTAGAGGAGCGCGATAGACGTAATTCTTATTGGCAGGAGGCACAAGGTGGAGGCGATTGTCAAAATGATGGTATTAAACTACCTCAGATTCAAATTTCTAAATTCGATGGCTCACCATTCCGCTGGTTGGGCTTCCGCGACACTTTCCTAAATTTGATCCATAACAACAAGACAATATCTTCCATTCAAAAGTTTCATTATTTGGTATCGTATTTGGAAGGTGACGCCGCGAGAGTTATTTCGAATATTGAAATAAGCTCCGCCAATTATAATGATGCTTGGAAGTTACTATGCGAGCGTTATAACAACAATAGATTACTGATAGCTCACCACCTCAAGTCATTGCATAACATTCAACCGATGGCTCGCGAATCTGAAAGTGCATTACGGTTCTTTGTTGATCACATCACTAAAAACATACGTGCGCTGAGCAGTCTTGGCCAGCCCACTGACAAATGGGATACACTAATAATATTTACATTTTCCCAAAAGCTTGACAGCCAAACGCTCGTGAAGTGGGAAGAGTACCGTAATTCTATTGAAGATGACTTTCCAACATTACAACAATTCACAAAATTTCTAACTGATCGTGCTAATGTACTCGAATCAATAAATCGCAATAAATCTGACAATAATTATTCTAAATTTCAGCGGCCACAGCAGTCATCGAATTACAACAACAATCAAAATACACAAAACCAATTTATGAACACAAAATCATTTGCCAACACAAGTCACTCAAGTCACGAATCAAAGCCAAGATCTTACCTATGTATAATATGCAATCAAAATCATAGGATCTATGACTGTCCTACATTTAAATCTAAAAACATTCAGGATAGGCTGGCTGATGTATCAAAATACAAGTTGTGCCTTAATTGTTTACGCCAAGGGCACCCAGTGCATGAGTGTCGCATGGGTCCGTGTCGCGAGTGCAACAAGAAGCACAACACTTTGCTGCATAAACCAAACAATGTCGCTGCAAACACTTCTGTCAATCAATCAGAGACAATTTCAAACTTTTGCGATCAAAATATGAAACAGGAAGTGCTGCTATCTACAGCACTAATTGAAGTTACGAACCCGGTTACCAAACAAATGGAACGTGTTCGAGCTCTTTTGGATTGTGGCAGCCAATCATCATTTATTTGCAAGTCGTTGCAGCAAAGGCTATCATTAAATTGTAATCCTGTTGACTTGAGTGTCATTGGCATTGGCAATAATTCTACCAACAAGGTAAATGAAAGTTGCGTTGCGCAACTAAGTTCAATTAATTCAAGCTATAATGTGACGCTTTCCTGTTTTGTTTTAGACGACCTAACAGGAAATCTTCCTAAAAAATCTATTAATATACAAAATTTACAACTACCAAAAAATATTCAACTGGCCGACCCAATGTTTCACCAACCTTCTCCAATACAGATATTGATTGGAGCAGATATTTTCTGGGACATACTGGGATGTGAGCAAAAGTCCCTAGGTCCAAACAACCCTAAATTGCACAGTTCTCAACTTGGTTGGTTAATCAGTGGTCCGGTTTATACTAAATCAAAAAAGATAAACAAAATTAACTGCAATCATGCAACAACAAAATCCTGTAGTACAGACGAAATACAAAATCTACCTATGCATTCCTGTAATACAGACGAAAAAGAAAATATACTTACAAAATCCAACAACAAAGACAAAAAACAAAATTTATTTACACAATCCTGTAGTACAGACGAAATACAAAATCTACCTATGCATTCCTGTAATACAGACGAAAAAGACAACATACTTACAAAATCCAACAACAAAGACAAAAAACAAAATTTATTTACACAATCCTGTAATACAGACGAAATACAAAATCTACCTATGCATTCCTGTAATACAGACGAAAAACACAACATACTTACAAAATACAATAAAAAGGACAAAACACAAAATTTATTTACACAATCCTGTAATACAGACGAAATAAAAAATCTACCTATGCATTCCTGTAATACAGACGAAAGAGACAATATACTTACAAAATCCAATAACAAAGACAAAAAACAAAAATTACTTACACAATCCTGTAGTACAGACGAAATACAAAATCTACCTATGCATTCCTGTTATACAGACGAAAAAGACAATACACTTACAAAATTCAATAATAAAGACCAAAACCAAAATTTACTTTCACAATCCTGCAATGCAGACGAAATCCATAAACTATCTACAAAATCCTATGATACAGACAAAATAGAAAAATTACTTACAAAATTCTGGGACTTAGAAGAAGTTCCGCACAAAAATAATTTAAGTGAAGACGAAAAGGCATGCGAGCTTCATTTTAAGGCAAATGTAACTCGTCTCAATACCGGTAGATTTTGCGTAAATTTACCTTTAGTTGACTCACCTGACTGCCTCGGAGATTCCTATTATTTGGCTAAACGTAGATTTTTGAATTTAGAAAAGCGCTTTCGAAGGGATCCAGAACTAAAATTACAATATGTACAATTCATACAAGAATATGCTGATTTGGGTCATCTTTCAGAATCTCCGGAGGTAAAGCCAAATCCATCTTATTTTTTGTGCCATCACGCTATATTTAAGGACAGTGAGTCAACCAAAATCAGAGTGGTCTTTGATGGTTCTGCTCCTTCCACTTCCGGCTTCTCGGTCAATGACATACTGATGGTAGGCCCACATGTGCAAGACTCTCTTTTTTCCATACTGATCAGAGCAAGGCAGTACAAATATCTACTCACGGGAGACATTCAAAAGTTTTACCGTGAAGTTCTCGTTGCTGATGAAGACAGAAACCTGCAACTGATCTTATGGAGGGAAGATGAGTCAATGCCTATCCGGACGTTAAGATTGAATACTCTCACTTACGGTACCGCAAGTGCCAGTTATTTAAGTACGCGTTGTCTTTGGCAAGTAGGGGAGGAGTGTGAGGACGAACTCGTTAAAACAATAATTCAAAAGGACTTTTTTGTTGACGATATGATAACTGGGTCAAATGATGTTGAGCAATTACGCCACATCCTAAATACTGTAACTAAAGAATTAGACAAAGGTTGCTTTAAATTACGAAAGTTTAAGACCAATTTACCCAGCATTTTCGAAGTGTCGGACGTCAACACTCAGGAAAATTTAGCAATAAGCGAATTGTCCAGCACGCTTGGACTGGGCTGGAGTCCGTCTAATGACACATTAAATTTTCCGGTCAAAATTCCACCTCAAAATGTAGCTATCACAAAACGCTTCATCATGTCAAGTTCATTCAAAATTTTTGATCCTCTGGGACTTTTAAGCCCATGCATAATAGTGCCCAAAATTTTATTGCAAAAACTATGGCAGCAAAAGGTTCCTTGGGATCAGCCAGTCCCTAAAGACATAGAAGAATCATGGCAGGACTTTGTCAATAATTTACATATAATTGCAGGTCTCAAAATAATCCGTCACAATTTGTGTGATTCACCAACTAGAATTGAAATGCATTCTTTCAGTGATGCCTCGCTATCAGCTTTCGGTGCGTGTATTTACATAAAATCTACAAATATGAATGGTGAGGTCACTGTAAGATTACTATGCGCTAAATCCAAAGTTACTCGTCTAAAACCTACAACAATTCCTCGATTGGAGCTTTGTGCTGCACTATTAGCTGCACGATTATGTGACTCGGTAATCAATTCATTACGGTATAAATTCGATCGTATTGTGCACTGGTGCGATTCAAGTGTAGTTCTAGCATGGCTGAGAGGCAATCCTAACAAGCTAAAGGTATTTGTTGCAAATCGTGTAGGTGAAATACTTGAAACAACACAGCCTTCATCATGGCGTTACGTACCTACCGCTAGCAATCCGGCCGACTTAATTTCACGAGGTGCTAGTGCCAGTAAGTTGCATGATTCGGAGCTGTGGTGGCATGGTCCTAGTTATTTAAAACAGGATGAAACAAAATGGCCAGTACTACACTCAAAAGATTGTGATGACGAAATGCCTGTACTTAAAACTATAACTGTGACAGTTTGTGAATCAAAACAAGACATAATAGATTTCAAAAAATATTCTAAATTAACAAAATTGCAGCGTATCATGGCATACGTTAAAAGATTTATTTACATGTTAAAAAATCGCATGAAAATATTTACAGACATTCTTTCTACAGATGAACTTAATAATTCAATGAATTCGCTATTTTATATAGCGCAAACTCAAAGTTTTAGTCATGAACATTCAATTTTATCGAAAGGACAACCACTTAGTCCCAAATCTAGGATTTTATCTTTAGACCCGTTTCTCGACGAAAATAATTTAATTAGAGTTGGAGGGCGTTTAAGTGCCTCTGACTACGCTTACCAAAAGAAGCACCCGATACTTCTTGACTCGTCTCATATTTTGACTAAATTAATATTTGAACATGAGCACTTGCGCAGCATGCATGCCGGACCTCAACTGTTACTGGCTACTGTTCGAGAAACAGTTTGGTCTACTAATGGTAGACATATTGCGCGACGCACTGTCTATAATTGTGTACGATGTCGACGAGTGCAAGGCAAAACATTATGTCCCAAAATGGGAAACCTACCATCGCAAAGAATTACTGCTGATTTTCCATTTTTATCAGTTGGACTAGACTTCGCCGGGCCATTTTACACAATAAACCGTAAAGGTCGCGGAGCTAAAATAACAAAAACTTATTTATGCCTTTTTGTTTGCCTACGATACAAATGCATTCATCTTGAGGCTGTGAGTGATTTAACTAAAGACGCGTTCGAAATGACCCTACGGAGATTCGTGGCGCGCCGTGGCCGACCAGCGGAAATATTTTGCGACAACGGTCGAAATTTTGTTGCCGCTGCCAAGGAACTCGGTTCTTTCCTAAACAATAATGTCAATCCTCTTTCTGAGCTTGCATCTCACGAAGGTTTCAAATTTATTTTTACTCCTGCTTACGCTCCTCACTTTGGCGGCATTTGGGAAGCTGGGGTGAAATCCGCTAAATTCCACATAAAACGTGTCATAGGGAACACTCACCTTACTTTCGAAGAAATTTCTACTCTTTTCGCACAAGTGGAGGCAATTCTAAATAGCCGTCCCTTATATCCCCTATCATCCTGTCCTAACGACTTCCTTTTCCTCTCCCCAGGGCACTTCATCATAGGAAGAGCACTGAATGCACTGCCTGCCAAAGATCTGACAGATTTCAAGGAAGGTGGACTAAATAGATACAAGCGTCTAGAGCAAATACGCCAGCATTTTTGGCTGCGCTGGCAGAAAGAATATATCGCTGAACTTCAGCTACGAACAAAATGGCGAACGAACAAAGGCCAACTCAATGTAGGAGATCTGGTCTTACTACAAGAAGACTTCGTTCCACCGCTAAGTTGGCGCCTCGGAAGAGTAGTACGGCTGTTCCCTGGTGCAGATGGAGTGTCTCGTGTAGCGGACATCAACACTACGCGCGGCTGCATCCGGCGTCCACTGGTTCGCCTGTGTCCACTACCCACGACGGAAGACCTTAAGAAGAGTTGAAAGATCCCTTTCAACGGGGGGGAGTATGTTGGCGCACGGGCGCAACATTGCTATTCAGCGTATTCAGGCGCTTAACGTTTTAAAATTATTAATTGTTCTCCTACCTCATATAATTAACATTGTACTTCGATCAACGTATTCGGCTTATCAACATCAAAATTGTATCCAAATTGCATTAAACTGTTAAAAGTGAACAGTTTGAGTTTAATTCAAGCTCCATATGTCCCCTACGAGACAGTGGCTGATTTATTAAAGTGCCAAAAATGTAACAATACATTCCATTTTGAGTATCTCAATATGACCCATATAATGTATAAAGCGATTACCCCACAAAGTAAATCGCAATGGCATTGCTCGTTTTGTACAAACATTACAAGACGAGCGCTACCGCCGTCAGCCAGACCGGCTACTTCACAAAACCAGTATTCTCTTCTTCAAGATAATTTGGATATGTCATGTGATGAGCCAATTAGCCTGCTGAACACTGAGAAAAATACAACAATAGAAACAGCAAACTCTGGGACCATCACCCTTGAGCAAATGAATATGCTACTGAACCAAATGAGAACTGATATTGTATCTGAGATCACTACTTCTATAAAAAGGGAGGTTAACTCCGCTGTTAACTCTGCACTTGAAGTTTTAAGGCAGGAATTCACAGCTACCACTGACTTTTTGGCTGCAGACCAAAAAGACATTAAAACTGAAATTGAATCGACAAATAAAAATGTAAAAGAGTTGGAATCCATGAACTCTAAGCTCAAAAGTCTCGTTACATCCTTGGAACGTCGTGTCGAATCAGCTGAAAAAATTTCTCGTAGCCTTAATCTGGAAATACAAGCCGTACCTGAAAGGAAGAGTGAAAATATCGTAACCCATGTAAAAAATCTTTGCAAGAAGATCAATGTACCAGTGACTGACTCTGAGATACATGCATGCCGAAGAGTGGCCAAGATGGATCAATCGTCTACAAGACCAAGGAACATTCTGGTTACGTTACCATCTACGCGTCATCGGGATAATATTATTTCGGCTGTAAAACGCTACA
Organism: Plutella xylostella; assembly: GCF_932276165.1. Taxonomy (NCBI): domain Eukaryota; kingdom Metazoa; phylum Arthropoda; class Insecta; order Lepidoptera; family Plutellidae; genus Plutella; species Plutella xylostella. The sequence continues at coordinate 10,309,429 of NC_064001.1, forward strand.
ACAAGGCCAATTCTACAAATAAATTAAATTCTTCTGACTTAGAAATATCTGGTGAAGCCTGTCCTATATTTGTAACTGAGCACTTATCTCCTGCAGTCAAAGAACTTCACGCTGCTGCACGAAAAATTTCTAAAGAGAAATCGTACAAGTTTGTTTGGGTGAAATTTAACCGGGTCTTTATGAGAAAGGACGAAAAATCACCTTACTTGTGTATTAAGAACTTAGATTGTCTAAATAATTTGTAATTTAATAATATGTCAATTGTATCTCATTTTCTTTAAATAAATTGTTCATAATATTCTGTCTAACTCACCTATTCAATTATGTTAATATATTATCAAAATGTTAATCGTTTTCGTTCAAAATCTAATGAATTTAAATTGAATGTACTTAGAAATAATTATGATGTTATATGTATTACAGAAACAAATTTAGATAATAGTTTTAATAGTGAAGAGTATTTTGATGATCGCTATTTAATATTTAGGAATGACAGACACTATAACACTAGCGATAAACAGTCTGGTGGTGGTGTTTTGATCGCTTTAAAGAAGTGTTATACTGCTGTGCAACGTCATGACTGGCAATCTAATATCGAATCAGTATGGCTAAATCTGACACTTAGCAATCGTCAACAACTTAATCTCTGTCTTGTTTACATTCCACCTGATGTTCTGGTGGATCGTATAAATAATTTTTACTCTAAAACCTATGACATTCTGTCTAACAACGACTATCCAACAATAATATTAGGCGATTTCAACACACCTTCACTGGACTGGATACGAGGAGAGACGACGAGTATTTGTACGCCAAATATTATCACAAATAATAAGAGATCCCAAGATATTTTAAAACTTATTTCTATTGGTAACTTAAATCAATACAATTTTCTTAAAAATCATAATGGTCGCACACTTGATTTATTTTTAAGCAACACTCCCAATGTTATTTTGAGTTCTTGCGACTCTTTTTGTAGACAAGACCGACACCATCCGGCATTCGACGTCAATATAGAGCTTAGGGTTGGAATCCATAAAGAAAACGTGAGCAAAGTACTGAACTATAGGAAGAGTGACATTGAGTCTTGTAGAAGTGAACTCAAAAAGATAAACTGGCATGAATTACTCTCTGATCTTGATGTAGATGAGTCAGTGGGTGCTTTTTATGAACAGCTTATGGACATTATTTTAAAAAATACTCCGTACAAGAAACAATCGTTAAAACAATATCCAATATGGTTCTCGGAACCACTTATAAAATGCATAGAAGAAAAGAGTAAGGCCCATAAAAGATTCAAAAAGTTTAAGAACCCTAGGGACTATGACACTTTCGCTTTATTAAGAACTCGCAGTAAAAAAATGATAGATGAATGTTTCCATAATTTTATTGGTTCTGTGGAAGATTCGTTGCTATCAGATTCTACCAAACTATTTTGGACTTACGTTAAAAGTAACAGAACCAGCAGTGATATTCCTCTACCCATGATGTTTGACGGTAACTCCGCGACTTCTTATTCTGAGGCCTGCCAACTCTTCTCTGACTACTTCAAGTCTGTTTATGATGACACCAATCTTAATTATGATCTTCGTATTGACAATGATAATGCTGATCTTGGGTCATCGTCTAATTTACTTAGTAAAATTACACTTACGACGGACGAGGTTTTAAAAATATTAAGTGGATTGGATACTAGCAAGGGTGCTGGGCCTGATGGTATTCCATCTTGTTTTGTCAAATCCTGTAGTAAGGAACTTGTTCTACCTCTAACTATCATCTTTAATAAATCTTTAAGTAGTGGTATATTTCCTCAGGTCTGGAAAAATGCTTATATAGTTCCGATCCATAAATCCGATGATAAATCTCAATGCTCCAATTACCGACCTATAAGTATTTTAAATTGCTTTGCGAAAATATTTGAAAGTTTAATATTTGAACACATTTACAGTCACATTAATTCTAACATTGTTAAACAGCAGCATGGGTTTGTCAGAGGTAAATCCACGGTTTCTAATCTCTTGGAGTACACAGAATATTTAAGTGCCAGAATTAATAATAAAGTACAAGTTGATTCAATATACACGGATTTTAAAAAAGCGTTTGATAAGGTTAATCATAAATTACTGATTCAAAAAGTTTATGCAATGGGAGTACGAGGTACATTGCTCCGCTGGCTAATCTCATATCTCTCCAAGAGATCTCAACTAGTTGCATTAAAGGGTTGCACATCAAATCCAATATTGGTTACGTCTGGGGTACCTCAGGGTTCTAATCTGGGTCCGCTGCTTTTTATTGTTTTTATTAACGATCTTACAAAGGAACTAAAAAGCAATTTTCTGCTCTACGCCGATGACCTTAAAGTGTATAAAGACATTATATGTGATCAGGATTGTGTTGAGTTACAAGCGGATTTGCTGACCATTGATAACTGGTGTCATGCGAATAGCATGAGCTTAAATGCTAAAAAGTGCTTTGTGATATCCTTCACCAACAAACGCAATAAGGTTATATATAACTATACAATAAATAACCACACCCTGGAAAGGGTGTCCCGTATTAGAGATCTTGGTGTTATATTGGACGATAAACTTTCATTTGTTGAGCATATAGATGGGACAGTAAGAAGAGCTTATAGCATGCTAGGATTTGTGCTAAGAATAAGCAAGAAATTTAAAAAACCGCAAAGTGTTATTGCTCTATATAATAGCCTGGTACGTAGTATACTTGAATATGGTTCAGTGATATGGTCACCCTTCTATGATATTCATGTACAGAGCCTAGAGTCAGTGCAACGGCGTCTCCTCCGAATGCTCAGTTTTAGGTTTGGGTTTAAATATAAACTGCCTGACTATAGGTCTAGACTAGTGTACTTCAACATGGCTACTCTTGAGAATCGTAGAAAATGTTTGGATCTTTTTTGTCTTTATAAAATAATAAATAATAAAATTGATACAGTTGTTTTGTCCCAGATTGCATTAGACTGTAGAACTAGATCTGGTCGTAGATTTCAATTATTCTTTGTTTCAACCTGTCGTATTAATGTTGGCTATAACTCACCTGTGCGTCGATTATGTCGTCTTTATAATGAAATTCATAAAACTGACTGTGATCTTGATATTTTTTGGAACTCTTATCCCACCTACCGTCGCCTTGTCTCTACCGCTATAGGAGAACTAGATTGATTGTTTATAACCCTGATGTAATGTTATTAGATTATTACTATAATTAATTGTCAAATTTTAAAAATTAATGAATCTTTTCAATCAGCTTTGAATGTGTATATAATTTGAATTGTTCGAACACTTATAATTAAGTATAAGTGTTTTTTTTAATTTATATTTTTTTTTTATGGTTGCATGTTTAATGAATTTTAATTTTGTGTTCTTTTTATGTATTACTTGCATGCTGTGAACACATATCTTTTGGAGTGTTAACTGTACCAGAATTAATTTTTTAATGTTGTGTTATTGCTAAATTGTTAACTCTCTGTATTGTGTTCCAATAAATAAATAATAATAATAATAATCATCAGTCATTATGTGACTGATTGCTATTTAGTCATTTCAACTGTGACCTGTGCCCGTCTTAGAGCCTGTAAGACACTCATCTTCATCATCATCAGTCATTATGTAACTCGGAGGAGTTCCGGCAGCTGTGCCCCGGCGGGCCCGGCTACCAGCCCGTGTTGGAGCCCGTAAGACACTAATTAAGATTGCTATAAAAACAGCTTCTAGACCTCTGTTACCATGTTGATGGTTTGATAAGCGTTCCACCTATGAAATTGCTGTATTAATACGAATCGCAGAACAGTGATACTTGTCTACGTTAATAAAGATATCATGCAGTTAAGACAGTTGCTTTTCAGTGTAACATTTTACTGTTGATAAATAATCGTAAGTATTTGAAGAGATTCCGAGTTAGAAATACCTGCATGAGTACCACCAGACTATTTGGAGATGCTATTGGGTTCGTTGATAAGTAGATTTGAAGATCGCAATCTTTAAAATTGAAGTCCATTGATCATAAGATATCAATATTTTTAGACCCAAAGTATTATTTTTGAAATATGCATCTAGTGAAACCCTTAAATACAACCCTTTTACCTAACTAATTAACCCCCGTTTACCCCGCAGCCATCCTACGTGGTAACCCTGGCGGACATCGACGAGTGCACCCAACACCCGGCCCTCTGTGAACATGGGACTTGCACCAACACGTTCGGCTCCTACGTCTGTACCTGCGGCGAGGGCTGGCAGCTCTCTGATGATGAGCAGAAGTGTGAAGATATAGATGAATGTATGCGGCCCGATGTCTGCGGCCCAGGAGTTTGCAGGAATCTTCCTGGGAGCTATGTTTGTCTTTGTCCGGAGGGCTATGTACCGATGCCTTCAGGAAGTGAGTATTTTTTTTGTTTTATATCGATTTTGTTATGTTTTGGAATCCGAACGATGTTTTGGTTAGTAAAACGAGCCCAGATAAATTATAATGTACATATGAAGTATGTACGTCTGGCGCAATCAGTGACTGAAGCATTTTCTGGATGGCTTATCTTTCCACCACGGTGACAACCCTAGAGCTAACACGTTCGGCTCCTACGTGTGCACGTGCGGCGAGGGCTGGCAGCTCTCTGATGATGAGCAGAAGTGTGAAGATATAGATGAGTGTATGAGGCCGGATGTCTGCGGCCCAGGGGTGTGCAGGAATCTTCCCGGGAGCTATGTTTGCTTGTGCCCGGAGGGCTACGTGCCCATGCCTTCTGGAAGTGAGTATTAGTTGTGGTATTATATTGTATTAGTTATATTTAGGGAACCAAACGAGGTTAATGGTTATTATCACGCGCGCAGATAAGCATACTTTATATACCTACGTCCGGCGCAATCAGCTATTCTGACTGTCTAATCTTACCACCACGGTGACAACCCTAGAGCTACATTTGCACCAAGACGTTCGGATCCTACGTCTGCACGTGCGGCGAGGGCTGGCAGCTCTCTGATGATGAACAGAAGTGTGAAGATATTGATGAATGTATGCGCCCCGATGTCTGTGGTCCGGGCGTGTGCAGGAATCTTCCGGGGAGTTATGTTTGCTTGTGTCCGGAGGGCTATGTGCCGATGCCTTCAGGAAGTGAGTATTTTTTTCGTTTTAATGACACTAAATCGATTTAGTTATGTTCAGGAATTCTAACGAGGTTTTTGGTTAGTAAAACGCGAGTAGATAAAGTTTACTACACGATTGACGCTAGTCTGACCGTCTAATCCTTCCACCACGGTGACAACCCTAGAGCTAATACCTTCGGATCCTACGTGTGCACGTGCGGCGAGGGCTGGCAGCTCTCTGATGATGAACAGAAGTGTGAAGATATAGACGAGTGTATGCGGCCGGATGTTTGCGGGCCAGGGGTTTGCAGGAATCTTCCCGGCAGTTATGTTTGCTTGTGCCCGGAGGGCTATGTGCCGATGCCTTCAGGAAGTGAGTTGGTTTATTTATGATCTTCTTACTACTAACTATAGTTTAGGGTTTGTCATCGTGGTGAAATGATTGGCCAGACAGAATAGCGTCTTTCTATGAATTTTGTATGTATTGAATATAAACGCGTAACTAATAAATTTAAATGAAATTACCTACTAATAAATATTTCCCTATAAGTATCTGCGCATCTAATACTTTGTGATTTATTCGCAAAATTCACGCCCCATTCTTTATTATATTATTATATAAATTCATAAATCTGCTTGGTCAGCCATAAAATAAACGTTCTGGTCATGCTCTGTAAATCGCAGCCAACGGCAACGCTAAGAAAGCAGCTCTCATAGAATTTTGACGAATGAAATAGCTATACTTATCATCTTTCATTCTTCCACAGAGGAATGCGTGGACGTGCGCCAGAGACAGTGCTACATGGAGTGGGACGACGACTCGGGCCGCTGCAGCAGCGCGGTGGGCGTCCCACAGACCAAGTACCTGTGCTGCTGCTCCGTGGGCCGGGCGTGGGGCGCCCCCTGCGAGGCTTGCCCGGACAAGAGTGAGTGACTGTTTAATTAATGTATAATCGCTGCTAGAGTTGATTTATTTCTGTCAAAATATTACCTAGTTTGATTTCTTGGATAAATATAATACTTGCATTGATCGTACTGAGGCTTCGGCTTGGGACCGTAAGCTTCATAAAAAAAAACACTCGTAAGATATTGTTAAGAGGCTCATAAAACAACCAAACAAACATAAATATCTGAACTAACCCTATAATTTCATCCTCCCAGGTTCCCAAGAGCACATAACCCTGTGCGGCGCTAAACCCGGCGAATACATCAACCCGATGACGAATGAGACGAAGCAGATCGACGAGTGTTCCATCATGCCGCAGCTGTGCAAGCCCGGAGCATGTCATGATACTAGCACTGGCTTCCAGTGTGCTTGCGAGCATGGGTGAGGGGATAATACATGATGTTTTATACCTACAGTTTATGAATAATTATAAATAAGAAAGGACCCAATACTGAACCTTGCGGGACACCATATTGTTAATTATACCGCAGCTGTGCAAGCCCGGAGCATGCCATGACACTTCTACCGGCTTCCAGTGCGCCTGCGATCATGGGTGAGGAAATTATAAGAGTAATGTAAAGTGATAATTATAAATAATAGAGGTCCCAATACTGAACCTTGTGGAACACCGGAGTGCTCCATCATGCCGAAGTCGTGCAAGCCCGGAGCATGTCATGATACTTCTACTGGCTTCCAGTGCGCCTGCGATCATGGGTGAGGACATTATGAGAGTAATGTGTAGATAATTATGAATAATAGAAGTCCCATCACTGAACCTATAAAGTAATTTATGCGCATCGTTCGAGTTCATAATACATAAGTTTTCATGTACTTTAATTAAGTATACTATATGCTTTGTTTCTGGTCTAACACTCTCATTCCCTCCTACAGCTACGAACACGACAACACGTCACACTTATGCCGCGACATCGACGAGTGTCTGTCGACACACGCGCCGTGCCGCGGCCTGGCGCAGTGCGTCAACCTGCCCGGGGCCTACGAGTGTCGCTGCCCCGCCGGTATGTACTGTCTTCAGCACTGATAATTATGCACCCTAGATGACCTCTAATCGCGCAATGGTCCTCAAAAATAAAGGCATTATGAAGAACACCTCGCCACAATTATATCGATAGCCACATGAGCTGGAAATCACATGTTAACGATGTTTGTAACAGGCTCCGAACAATATTGGGTAAATTTTATCACTTAAGTAAAATATTAAAAAAAAGCACCTTATATAGTGTTTATTACGCTCTTGCTGACTCATTGCTGAACTATGGATTAAGTACATACGGCCGAACATTTAAAACCTATCTCGATCAAATTAAAGAACTACAAATTAGACTGTTAAAATACTTAGTAGACAAAAGAACTAAAAATAATTGTAATAATGAATATGAAAAACTCTTTCTTCTTTGTAAAATATTACCAGTACATAGCAAAGTAAATTACTGTATAGCTATTGAACAATATTATTGTAATGATTATAAAACACTTGTTGTACAAAAATATTTTTCCCGACAAAAAGGTAAACTTTATCAACCAAAACATAAGAACTACTATGGTCAAAGAATTCGAAAATACTTAGTGCCTAAAATATTTAACAGTATACCATTGTTAAAAGAAACCAAAAAGTTAAGTAAATTTGTCATAAAGCAAAAATTAAAAACTATTATGTTGGATTTGTTTAAGAAAGAACTGAATGATGTAGGTATATATTATGAATTCGAACTGTTTAGATATAATGTAGTCATTAATATGTTGCATAGCTTAACTAAATTATATACTTAAGTAACTATATATTATATGTAGTGTCGCGAATTTATCACCATAAAGTCGAGTCACTGACATGGGTAGATATAGCAGGTAATGTAGATATTTAATGTTTATGTTTAAGAGAGCTCTCTCCGCCAACAAACTATGTGTCTATAGTTTGGCGGATTTATATTGTGTAATGTATGTATGTATTTGAAAAAAAATAAATTAATAAAAAAAAAAAAATTACACTATAAGACAGTTTCGCAGTTGAGAACGTCAAGATAGTAGAGATTGAGTATGGAATGCAGCGCTGTGATGGCCTGAACTATCTATTGAGAAGGTCTTAAGTTCATTCTTAGGTAGATATACTCAAATGTGAAACTGAGCGTGAGTGTAACAATATCAAAAGATCAAACATTGTGCATAGGTATAATGTTTTGTCTCTATAATTTCCAGGTTACCGCAGGACTCCCTCTCAGGATGAGTGTGAAGACGTGGACGAATGCGCGGATGAGAAGATATGCGAACACGGCGTCTGCAGAAACACTGTCGGATCCTACAGGTAATTTCATCAACATAAACCAGCATAAATGTATATATTGCAGTTTGATTGTCTAATAGGTATTTTTCCATAGTAACTTTTAAACACTGTATTAATTTTTGATTGAGTGTATTAACTAAGCCTCACAGTAAAGTCACAGATAAAATTCCAACCCCGTATAACTTATAGCACTGTGTCTGTTTTATTGCCATCAGCCCGAAATTATCCACGACTAAACGTAGGCCTTCCCTATCCAGCCACTACCGGTTACCTATCTAACCCAAATATGCCCAGAGTAGGTCGTCAACGACCCACTTATGTTTTTTGCATATTTGCACTTATAATCTGAATCTTAAACATATCACAAAGTAAAACAACTTGATGATAAAACTTGTTCTGGGCATATTATTATAAGGTCCAGCAGTAAAGACATTTTCTTCCTATAACTCAATAACTTCCACTCAGATGCGAGTGCGCGCCGGGCTACACGCTCCGCGACAACTCGTGCCGCGACGTGGACGAGTGCGCGCGGCCGCGGCCCGTGTGCCGCAACGGCACCTGCGAGAACCTGCCCGGGAGCTACGCCTGCCACTGTGACGAGGGGTTCAAGCCCGGGGCTAATAATGATTGTATTGGTGAGTAATTATAGATAGTTTTTAAGTCAGTAACTTGCCAGAGGTATGCCACAATCAAGCGCGTATTGTGGTGCTTGAGTTTTCTCGTCCTTCGAGCCTGATCAAATCTTGAGCTCGCAACATGCCTCCGCCCTCTTCTTTGAAACAGGCGGAGAGAGACTCTTCTGCGATGCCTCGGCACATGGCTATGGCTTGGACATCATCATCATCAGCTTTATAGCAGTCCTCTGCTAGACATAGGCCTCTCCCAAAGTACGCCACTAGATGCGCCACTAAAGCTTGGTGGCAAAATATAAAATGATACATATTCTAAGTAAAATCCATGTCGAAACCATCCTCATCTTACCTCTATGTGCTTTCCCATAAACCCCTTCCTTCTCACCAACAGACATAAACGAGTGCCGCGAGGGCGGCATGGTGTGCCGCAACGGGCGCTGCCGCAACACGCCCGGCTCGTTCCAGTGCGCCTGCGCCGCCGGCTACACCCTCGCCGCTGACGGACGCAACTGTCGCGATGTAGATGAGTGTTTGGAGCTGCCGGAGCCTTGTGGAGAGAAGGGGTCGCCTGTTTGTACTAATACTAATGGCGGGTAAGAAGTTTCTTCTTTTTTTAGTGTGTCGATTATGACTTTGACTGATAAGCAATGCTGTTTGTGGATTGCGGATAAGCTGCTTATGAATGGTGCCGTGGCGCTGACAAACACTAAAGCTCCTATAGTACCATGATGACGTACGTCATCATGGTACGATCCTTCAGTCCTTCCGTATTGCAGCCTATCTGCCATAAGTATCAGTGCATTATGCAGTGTATTATTCCAGAAACGAGAGCTCATGCGACCTAGACTAACTTCTTATCCATTCAATATTATACCTTATGCCATGTATTATATCGGTTTATTATCTTCCAGCTACGAGTGCTCGTGCGGGCCGGGCTGGCGGCTGGCGGGCAAGCGCTGCGTGGACCGCGACGAGTGTAGAGAGAGCCACGACGCCTGCGCCGGCGGCGAGTGCCACAACTTCGATGGGGGGTTAGTGCTTATGATTTAACTATAGTTTGTGAAATGTAGGAAGAGTTCTGTGACATTTGATTGACATATATATGCTTATGCCTGGTGTCTAAATGTTGGTTGGTTTTAAAGAGAAAGTGAGAAATAAAGTGTATGGATTTGTCAACTGTCACAGGACTCACAGGGCTCATGCTATATGCTATACTTTTCACGTGGAAATAAAAAAAAGCTAATCCATAGAGTCAGCTTACTACATGCCTTAAAAAATGGTTCAGCCGTTTTCCCGTGACGGGTTTGCTATTAGTCAGTCAGCAGGCTGTTTGTAACCGTGGCGTGGTGAAACGATTAGCCAGTTAGATTTTCCGTCAGACGCTGACTGCCAGATTGACTGCCTTTGAAAACATGGAGTCTTGAAAGAAAATACTGAAACTATAAACCAACTATAAACTAATGCCCTTTACAAAACTAACCAGCATTCCTATCCCGTAGTTTCCGCTGCGAGTGTCCCCAAGGCTGGCGCTTCGACAAGGACGCGATGGTGTGTGTGGACGAGCGCCGGGAGCTGTGCTACGACGCCTGGGAGGCGGGCCGCTGCCACAGAGCCAGGCCGCTGCAGCTGGGCAAGCCCGAGTGCTGCTGCTCTGAAGGTAACGTGGAGCCTAGTGTCCATGCTAGATAATGTCTAAGGCAAGGACGCGATGGTGTGTGTGGACGAGCGCCGGGAGCTGTGCTACGACGCCTGGGAGGCGGGCCGCTGCCACAGAGCCAGGCCGCTGCAGCTGGGCAAGCCCGAGTGCTGCTGCTCTGAAGGTGTGTGGACCTGATGCTAGTATAAAAGAGCACATTTTGTTATGATAGATGAGCAAGGTTGCTGCTACTCCAAAGTAAATGTTAGAGCTAGTGTCATTAGCATCGAGGACCGCAGCTAAAACTGAGAAGCGCAGATAAAGAAACACTGTTAAAATTGTTACAAATGGGAGTAAAAAGATGTTTTGACAGACAACCAATTAAGGGTGACATATCATGAGTTCGTCCGCCATTTACATAATATCTCGGCCCAGAAATGAGCTACAGATTTGACTGTTTTACCAGATTATAGAGATTGATCTGTCGAATTCAAAAATGTAATGAAAAAATGCAATTTTGTAAGTTATGACGATGACGGTTCGGATTATCATACATAGTTTCTTTATCTGCGCTCGTTATATCTGGATATTTTAAAAATATAATAATCCATATAATTTCCTTAGGCGCTGCGTGGGGCCGCTACTGCGAGCGCTGCCCGCCGCAGGACTCGCCCGAGTTCCTGCGCATCTGCCAGGGCGGCATGGGCCGGCCCAACCTCACTCAGGTAACTAATAATCATCATCATTAGCTATGAACTAATAGTCACTAACATAAGCCTTTCGAAAGAATCACTAAAACACTCTCAATGATCAAGCCTTTTCGAAATAATTTTAAAAACATCGAATAAATCATATTTGATTTTATAGAGTAATCAGTACTCATTCCCTCTGCCTGCCATTTAAATAAATGAATGTTTATTAGCTAGTACATTACGTGTAAAAGAAGCACTGCAAACCAAACGCGCAGTCTTATTACAGTTCAATTGCAGTCCGCGTATAGTATACGCTGTACAGTCAGTGTGAATCAGATTGCACGTTTGATTTGCGGATTCAGGGGATAGGTTATTTTTTATTATTAACTCCCATATTTGATTCACATTCATCAATTTTATGCGACGTATAATAAAATTGTACAATTATTTGTCCACTCCCCCCCAGGACCTAGACGAGTGTGCGGTCCGGCCGGACGTGTGCCGCGGCGGGCGCTGCATCAACACGGACGGCTCGTACCGCTGCCAGTGCGGGCCCGGGCGCGTGCTGGACGCGGCGCGCGCCTGCGTGGACGACGACGAGTGCGCTAGAGACCCCCGGATATGCGGGGACGGGACCTGCACGAATACCCCCGGGGGGTATGAATGCAGGTGTAACCATGGGTTCACGCAGGGCAGTGATCAGGTTAGTCCTCTTTAGGATACTAAATTTCCTTCTAATGGTAATTAACATGCATAAGATATGAACGGGAGCAAGGAGGTAATCACGGGTTAGCCATGGAAGTAGAAAAAAAGACGGACGAATCTCGCTAGCTAAAAACGACGATATGAGAGTCTGTGGGTGCGTAGGTGCGACGTGACGGACTGACTTACTTTGAGTGTGAATGTGTGTGTGGCTCTGAATGAATCTGACTTACGTTTTAGTTAGCGAGATTCCTTCCGTCTTTGTTTCTACTTCCATGCGGTTGGGTAGTTGAGTCCTCTCTGGAGCAGTAGCTTGTGAACACTGCGGGTCGCGCCGCTGCCAGTGCGGGCCCGGGCGCGTGCTGGACGCGGCGCGCGCCTGCGTGGACGACGACGAGTGCGCTAGAGACCCCCGGATATGCGGGGACGGGACCTGCACGAATACCCCCGGGGGGTATGAGTGTAGATGTAACCATGGGTTCACGCAGGGCAGTGATCAGGTGAGTTTGGGGTTGGTTGGTGAAGTTTTACTGTCAGCAGTGTTATTGTTCCAGCATGCATAATATGGTTGATATGCTGTCGGATGGGCATGTGAATCAGTCGGTCCTGCGCCTAGCTCTCTCCAGTCGTGTCGGACAATCCGTCCCATTGGGCTATGAGAGTGATGGAACAGAGAGTGCTCCTGTGTACTGCGCACACACTTGGACACTATAATCTTCTCCTGCGTAGATGGCTGATGTCAATTGAGATTGGCCGCCGTGGTCGAAATTCTGCTAGGAGGACATTAATATGGTGGAAAGTTATCAACAAACTTCAATTCGGCCGGATTGAAAGTTGTACGTCTGGCCCGGCTGAGTTTAAGGTTGAGCTAGATTGCAATCCCTAACTACAACCTACACTGTGTTTGTCAATTCAAGTATACCAGTGTGATCAGTCGACTCATTCTGACCACTTATTGAATTATTAATAAAATTATTGTGTATATAAAATCTTTTTGCGTACAAAATACAGCTTTTAATTTCAGCAACCTCAACTCGTCATAAAATTTTGCAACCACAGTTCTGTAATGTATCATTATAACCAAAACTTTCTTCCTCCGCAGACATGCGTAGACATAGACGAGTGCCTCGAAGGCCGCGCCGCCTGCGCGTTCCGCTGCCACAACACGCTGGGCTCCTTCCGCTGCACGTGCCCGTTCGGGTACGCCCTGGCTGCCGACGGCGTTCACTGCAGGGACGTGGACGAGTGTGATAATGAACAGCCCGTGTGTGCCCATGCGTGCGAGAATGTCGTGGGGAGCTATATCTGCAAGTGTCCTGAAGGTTGGTACACAATATTCTGTGTAATGTAGAGCTAATATTCTAGTATTTTAAGCAAACTAGCAGCGATACGGTTCGCTACTTATCACGTGAATACAAATTAACAGCGAAAAGCGGATGGCTCGCTTGCGAATAATTTTTTACTACCCCTACGGGGATAACAGTCGTGAGCTTACGCATGACAAAAGAATAAAATGTCGGCCGTGTCCGTTCGGGTACGCCCTGGCCGCCGACGGCGTGCACTGCAGGGACGTGGACGAGTGTGACAATGAGCAGCCCGTGTGTGCCCATGCGTGCGAGAATGTCGTGGGCAGCTATATCTGCAAGTGTCCTGAAGGTTGGTACATGATTCTTTAGGTTATATGTACTTAGTATATTTTTAACAAATAAACAGCGATACGCCTCACAGACGTAAGTACAAATATACAGCGAAAGGCGGGTGGCTCACTTGCGAGTCACCTCTGACTACCCCTTCGGGGATTACAGTCATAAGTATGTAGGTATGACAAAAGAATAAAATGGCGGCGGTGTCCGTTCGGGTACGCCCTGGCTGCCGACGGCGTGCACTGCAGGGACGTGGACG